>NC_133407.1:3382321-3688214 GCF_049350105.2 Macaca mulatta | reverse complement strand
GCTGGGGCTGTGAACCAACATGTCAGGCTTTGACTTGATGAAACGCTGCTGAAGGAGAGGCTGCAGTCTGTTTGGTTTGACGTACATAGAAAACAAATCTCTTCAACAAGACTGCGCCATCATCACTTGTAAGGTGGACTTTGTGTATACACAGAAGATGACAGTAGCTGAGAAATGAAAGCAGGGTCTGGAGCTGCTATTATTAGATCGCTTTTATTTGGAGAACTGGGGCATCCACAGGGAAAGTTGAAGACCCAGAGGCGACTCAGCCTGGATTATGTGTTCTTATGGGTGACATCCACCCTGGCCAGCCAGGAGCTGTAAGCTGGCCAGGCTGACACTCACCTGCAACTGGGGAGAAGGGATGTGGCTAAAAATGTATAGCATTTATTATCTTATTATAAAAGTAATATTCAATGTGGAAAATACAGAAATATAGATGAAAATAAAAAGCACCTTAATCCTAGTGCCCAGAAATGTTACCTTCTCAGATTTCTGTTCTCCTCATAGGTACAGGCATTTTCCCAAGAGTGGGTTTCCATGGCGCAGGTTAAGCACAGCACAAGGCACTAGGCTTGCAAGGCAGCGACTGTAACAGGACCCCAGTCAGGAGCCGGCACTCCACGACGTGTCAAGCAAGGCAATGGCGAGGCACGGCAAGCCCCGGTTGCTCCGTCGGCGGGCCAGAGGGCCTGTGCAGCGCTCTGTCGGCGGGCCGGGGGGCCTGTGCAGCACTCTGTCGGCGGGCCGGGGGGCCTGTGCAGTGTTCCATTGCCGGGCCGGGGGGCCTGTGGAGTGCTCTGTCGGCGGGTCGGGGGGCCTGTGGAGTGACAGTCTGTTGTGCACTGTGGGGTTGGAAGGTCAAGGCCACTGGCGATGAGGGAAGCTCCTGGGAGGTGAACTCAAAAGCAAATGAAGGATGTTGTTTGGCTTTTGCCCATTTTGACCAAGCAGCTTATTTTTTCTTGCAATAACAAAATACACACATAGCTATAGAAACAGTTTAATCATGAAAATGATCACAGGAAAAATATCTTTATTATTGTGAGTCTAAAATTCTTTAACCTTTAGCTCACTTTTTTCCCATTGAAATAATTGTTTTTTTTAATGTGGCGTTTGAAACACCTGTTTTTAGAAGTTGAAATATAGCAGAATAGACTCTCTCTTTATACATATGTGTGTGTAGGTATACATCTATACATACATACATGTGTGTACATTGATATACATACACATTTATATATGTAATTTAAAAAACAAAATTAAGATCATATTAAACATATAATCTTACATTTTGCATTCTTTATTTAATACCACATTATAAGCATTTCCTGAGGCATTACATATTCTTTAAATAATGCCTAAAGTATTCCATTATACGGATGAAGCATACATTATTCATCTACTTCCCTATTCCACTTTTTTTTTTAAGACAGTCTTGCTCTGTTGCCCAGGTTGGAGTGTAGTGGCGTGATCTCAGCCCACTGCAGCCTCTGCCTCCTGGGTTCAAGTGATCCTCCCAGCTCAGCCTCCTGAGTAGCTCGGTGTGCACCACCATGCCCAGCTAATTTTTGTATCTTTGTAGAGACAGGGTTTTGCCATGTTGCCCAGGCTGGTCTTAAACTCCTGGGCTCAAGAGATCTGCTGGCCTCAGATCCCCAATGTGCCGGGATTACATGTGTGAGCCACCACGCCCAGCCCCTCTTCCACATTTTAAGTTGCTTCCAATGTTCTTCTACTATAAAAAATGTTGTAATAAACATATAGTATATGACTCTGTCCATATCTCTCACATTTTCTTACAATCGGCTTTAGACATAATGACCTTCATGAAGTTTTCATTAATATTATCAATAGCATAATAGATCCCCCAATACAATGGCTGGTGCGCAGCAGGCATTCAATAATTGTTAACTATAAATAGGAAATCAAGTAGGTGAGAGAACAGACCAATTCTGTCCTAGCAGAGGGCTGGGAGAGAAATCTGCTGTTCCTCTTCAGGGAAGGATGTAACTGGGCAGTCTGGGGTAAGAGGGATGAGAAGAAATAGGGATTCTTTTGCTCCCAGGTGCAGGTGGACCTGCCAATACCTAGAATGAAATGATTATTTGGTTTGAAGCAAACATGCCAATAGTACACTCTCTGATACCCTCTCAGATGTGCCTTCTCCTTGGTCCTCAGGGATCTCCTGTAGGCACTCACCTTCATCACAGGAGGCGGGGGGAGCTGAATGGCACTGATTACACACTTGAATCAGAGCCTACATGCAGCTGAAAACTGTGATCAGAGAACAAACAACATGAATCACCATGTTCTCAAAGATTATTTATTAGCTATCCTCACTCATGGGAAAAAGATAGAAAAAGGTAAATGAAATTGAAACAACACAAGATGAAAATTCCACAGCATTTCTCTAAGGACCTCAGCTAGATGACACAAATGGACCCCCGGGGCTTTCACGTCTGCAGCCTACTTACAGGGGGACCCATCAGAAGAAACGAGGCTTTAATTTCTGCTAAGGTCTACGGTCTAACGTGGTATGATAAGGGGAATTTTTAAACAAATAAACTAGAATGCTTACTAGCCCACGAGTAATGTCTCTTCCAAGCCCACATGGTCACACTTGTGAACTGCTGGGTTCCTTTTCGTTTTTTGCTTTTTTGAGACGGACGTCTCACTCTGTCGTCCAGGCTGGAGTGCAGTGGTGTGATTACAGATCCGTGCAGTGAACTTCTGGACTCAAGCCACCCTCCCACCTCAGCCTCCCAAGTAGCCAGGACAACAAGCACAAGCTACCAAACCTGGCTAATTTTTAAAATTCTTTGTAGCGATGGGGGCCTCACTGTGTTTCCCAGGCTGATCTCGACCTCCGCGGCTCACGCGATCCTCCCACCTCAGTCTCCCAAACTGTTGGGATTACAGGCTTGACCACTGTGCCCGGCCTGGGCTCCTTTTTGGAATGAGTCTTCCCGGTCCAGACAGTCTCCTGCATGTCCTTATGGTGGCCAGTCTCTGTTCTTTGAGGATGAATTTGCTTTCTGAGTAGAGTCTGGTCACCTGGAGCTGGTTTGGTTAAATAAAGGATAATGGGGTTCTGGGATGTAGCTGGGAGATAAAAGCCGTAAGTGCTCTAATAATGAGCTAAGTTTTCTTATGCAGGCCCCAGTGGGTCCTCACGTCCTTCCCCAAAGAGGCGATCTTGAAACGTACACCAAGTGACGTGGTCATCAGGAGAATACGCGCGCAGCCTCCCAGGGTGAGTATGCGCTAGGCTGGCATTCGTTTGGAAGCTTAGATACTGGGTTGGTCATTAAAACCTTGGCTGACCTTACCCATTGGGGGCTTGATGGGTGCTAGAGCAGGACTGTTTGTCCTTTCTCGAAAAATGGAAGCCTGTCAATTTAAATTAAATTTATATTGGTCCAGAAGAGGCCAGGTCTTAAAGGATTTCCATTCCTAGAGGCGGACAGCAAGGGGGCCCCCTTCTCCCCTTCCTTCTCTTCAAGCGCTTGCTTCCTAGCCCACCGGAAGATGCCCATGCGTGTCCTTCATGTCACCTGCTCCCTGAAGGAATAAGGCCCCAAGCACCAGCAGTGCACAGGCCAGTCCTCGGCGGGTGGCCTTAGCACAGTGACCTGCCCGGCAGGAGGTCTCAGCACCTTAATCACAGAACGCCCCTGCAGTGTCTCTCTAGCGGGTCAGACACTGCTCTCAGGTCTGTCTGGAGCCCTGTCCTCCCCCCAGATCTGGAGGCCCCGGGGGCAAGGCGGGGGTGCGCCTAGTCCTCCGGGATGGGAGTGTTGCAGTTCCCGTGGTAGATCTTGACGTGGCCTTCACACCGGAAATAGGCCTCGAAGACGTCACTGTAGCCATGGTCCCTCCACCAGGTGCACAGCTGCCGGTTCCAGGTACAGTCCAGCACATGGAAGAGCCTGGGGTGCTCCATGCCAATCATGGTGAAGAAGTCCTGGTCCCCGAGGTGGCCGCGGAAGTGGTACTTGTCGGCCAGCTGCTGCACCTGGGCCGGCTCCAGCAGGCGGCTGTAGAGCGGGGACTGGCGCATGGCCTCCAGGTTCAGCAGCATCACCCCGCTGTTGAAGCCCGGCAGCCCCTCGGGGGGTGGGCCCCCAACCCTGGTCTGGGGGTTCTCATGGCGGAACTGCCAGAACGTGTGCCTGTGGAGACAGAGGACAGAGTTAGCCCAGTGTGCAGGGGGACCAGCCTGGCGGCTGCTGCCCTAGGTCTTCACAGCCAGCCTGCATGCAAACGCTGCAACATTCTGGGGTGCAGGATCCGCATCACTACACCAGCACGTGGCAGAGCTGGGACCTGAACCCAGGGCTCTGGACCCCAAGCCCCAGATTCTTTCTACCATCCTCTGCTACGTCCTCACCACAGCCAACATTGGTATTGACTGAGGATGAACAAGGCGCCATACTAGACCGGCTTACTTACTCCCCACACAACCCCAAGGGATGGGCGCGCTGAGATGATACATCATTTCACAGCCAAGAAAACCGACGCACAGAGAGGTCAAGGTATTTGCCCAAAGTCACACACCTAGTAAGCAGCAGACGCAGGGACTAAAGCCAGACAATCTGGCTCCAAAGTCCACATTCTTCAGATAGCAGCAATCTAGGTAGAACTTTCCACCCCCTTGTCTTCATCTGTGATCTTGAAAAGGAGAAGGGAGAGAGAAGCAGGGGACGCAATCCTGAATAGACATCTAGTCAAGACGCAGGCAGCTGAACCCAGACTGCAACCAAACTGTTTTCTGCTTTACAACAAGGCTCATTCATTGAACCCCAAGCCTGGCACTTCAGAAAGGCTGGGCAGAAGCTGGGGAGGCCTGTGGCAGCCCAGGGCACACCCTGGGTTAGGGTGAAAGACAGCTGTAGAAGAGCCAAGTAGGATGATGTCTACTTTAGAAGGAATGTCACTTCAATTTTTCTCTCAGCAGATTTAGAAACCAATCTAGGTTCACCGTCCAGGGAGTGTTAGCCTCTTCTAGGTCCTCTACCCCAACGCTTCCATCTGCAGGAGAGAAGAAAGGCCTAGACACCTCCCTGTGAGTGCCAGGGTTAAAGCACTGCCCTGTCCTCCAGCCTCCTTAATATCAAAGCCTTGTGTGTGCTGCAAGGGGTGTGCAGACGGAGGGGAGAGGCATCAAGCCCACCCCCACAGAGAAGGGGCCACAGCAGTCGTGCCTGTGACCTGGAGGAAGGAGGAACATCGGGAGGCCCACCGTGGCAGGGACAGGCGTGGGAGTGGGTCCTCACGGGGGGGAACGCATCATGGCAGAACCAACTCTGCCTCCCACCCTGGAGATGCTACCGCACCGGTCCCCCGCAGACAGACTTCCCCACCCAATCCCAGGATAGCATCCGCGTGATGAAGCAGAAGGCACAGGGGAATAAAACCAGAGACCCTGCCCATGGCCCTGAGCCACTTCTCAGCACCAGCACATTGCTCCGCGTCTGGGAACAGAGGAACCTTCCTCAAAGTCTCACATATCACAGAGAGTGCCGAGACGGGGAAACGTTCCCTTTGGACATTCTTACAGGGGAATCCACAGGTTCACTGCTTGTGTTGTGCTGTGACTGGCCTGTGAGTGGAACGGAGCTCTGGTGCCTGCCTGGTGATAACAGTCTTGGCAAAAATAAGCTTCTCAAGGAAACTGAGATGCTGTCGTCTTGCCACAAAAGCCCGCGGTGAGGGGGTCACACGGGGTTGGGATGCAGTGTGGCAGCTGTGTGTTTACTTTTCCCTATTTCTTCCCAGTGGTTCATTTCAGGACCAGATTATAAACCAGCCAAAATTCTACCAGGCAGACCAGGGCACCACAACATCATAGAGGAGGAACCCTGTGACTAGGGGCAGTGGGTGCTTTACCACCAAGGAGCTCGATTTACCCTTCGAGGGCTGGGAACAGAAGCATTTACCAAGGTGGAGCAGAGACCAAAGGGATGGAGGGCACGACAGGCAGGGAGGCAGAGCCTGTGCCCGCCGAGGTCCTGGACCACCTCATGCTCCACGGAGCCCACGCATCCATCTTTACTGTCCCCGTCTCCTCTCTTACTCCCCGGAGGACCCAGGAGGGAGAAGACTCCCCCAGCTGGGGGTGCGGCCCGTGCAGTCTCTTGTGTCCACAACACCTCAAAGGGCACCAGCACAGCAGGGCCCCAGGAAAGATCACGGGGCTGATGAGGAACGATGGAAAGGCTGGTGTGGGGTGAACCGTGCAGCTACGGATGGCGGGTGGGAGCAGAGCGGGCAGGACACTGACGACACGATGCTGCCACTGCGGCACCTGCAGTTTCACTGAGCCCTCAACCTCCCCGCCAGATCTACTGTGGGGCTGAGTGAGGAGCAGGAACCACGGAGAGGCTGCTCAGATGTCTTAAATGGTTTCTACTCCCTAGCAAGTGGGGAGCAAAGAGGCCGCCCCCAGCCCCAGGTATCCTTACCAACCTCAGCAGGAAGGCTCCCAAATCTTCCATGTCTGCAGCAAGGAGGACAAACAGTCAGCCAGCGCTGAGCTCGCTGGGCTCAGGAGATGGGGCCAGAGGCAGAGACAGGAGGACGGAATATGCCTCCAGGAGAAGGCCACGGCACAAATGGTTCTTTGGGGACAATGCCCAGCACCGCCACTCAATCAGGATGAAGAGGTATTTGATGAGGAGGAGCCAGAAATGACCGGTCTGGGCATCAGCCTGAGAAGGAAAGGAGGGACAGGAAATTGGGCGTGCAAGCTGCCCCGTGTGTGTGCTGGGGCAGAAACACAGCCTGAAAAGGAACAATGACTGTCTCCACCCAAAGCGATGTTCAGGGAGTCCTTGTTCAAGGCGTCCCTACCATCCCCAAATGAACCCAGACAGACAGAGCAGTCACCTGGGGGAATGGCAGGTTTCTCTGGCCTCTGCGTCCGCTGGTTCTCGTAGAGGAATCACATGAGCCTTAGGGCAGAAGGAGTGATACGGGGTGTGGACAGTATCAGAGCTCGTGCAAGGAACTTCTATCCCACAGGAAGTGGCCTAAACACGCAGTACCGCCAATGCCTCCAACGCAACAACACGGCGTGGGTCACAAAGCCCTCCCACACTCTCCACCTTGGCTCCCTCTCCCTGGCAGCCCAGGGACATTACTGTCTGCATTTTTGCAGAACGGGAACAGAGGTCCTCAGTTTGTCGCAGGCAGGGCTTCTGATCTCTGAGGTCCCTTTGATCTGCCTGCCTCGGATTCCACGGGCTAGGGTTCCAAGGAGGTGCGCTTGGATTTCAATCTTAGTTCTGAATTTGGGTGGCACAGGCCAAGGCCAGGGCACGGGCGACAGGGCGATTGGGTGACGCGGCTGCTGCTGGCACGTTAGGAACTTGGGGCTCAGACCTGAGGCCTCTTCGAGGCAGGGCACTGAGTGTCCCAGACCCCTGCCCTTCTTCACAGGGGCCTGGGGCTGACGACGTATATTCAGAGGAAACCTTTGTATAAATGCAGGTATTTGGTTCTGAGTCCTGGAGCATCCAGAAGTTTCTCTGACTAACCTCCCCATGCCCACAACCCAGGCACTTTGCTCTGTCTGGATTGGTCTAATTGTCTAACCACTTGGCCTGTGGAGAGTCTTGTTCCCATCTTCCATAGTTACCTGGAGACCCACGGTAGAGGGGATAAGCCTTTGTCGCCCCTTTAGAAATAATTTCAACTGGAAAACAAGCCCCCACGCAGACAGTCCCTGGTAAATACTGGGTCTTTCTAGAAGTCAAGGAGGCCCATTGGGAAAATAAAAATTAAGAAGCTTTAAGAACATTCTTCCAGTCATAAATATATTTTCTAAATTTTTAATATTGAATGTAACTTAATAATCACAAAAAAGTATTACAAGCTAGTGAACTAGCTTTCGTGAAGAAAGCCCATCTTTATGGAAAGGGTTCTGAAGTCATTTGGAAAAGCAAAGTTACTTCCTCGCTTCAGGTCTTTCCCTGATGACCACAACCAAGGCCGCTCTGCTAAAGGGCTCTCGAGAGACCCTGGCTGGAGAATCTAAGGCTCATCCTCCCCTGTAAAGGACACACGTGGCCATCCACACTCCCGCCTCCTCCTCCTGCCACTCCAAACCACAGGCCCTTTTGCCTCCGACTCTTCATGATTTGTTTTCTCCTGCCCCTTTCTCAGCTCCTCGGGCCGAGTTCACCAGCACCACCTCCAAGAGGGAGGAGGCGAGGATGGGAACACACTGAGCCAGGGCTGTCTGCACAAGACTCTGCAGGAAGGTTCTAGAAGCCTGTGCTGACTCAGGCTAAGTTCAGGCTGTAGGCTGTCAGGCAAAGAAGGCTCCATTTGAGGTCTGAGATTCAGCACGCGGCCTCGCCAGGTGTACCTCTGGGGCGTCCTTCAGCCTCGAGAGCAGTCGCTGAAGGGCCAGCATCTGGGCCTCTTCCCGGAGGAAGCTCCCGGCCTGGAGGCTGTGCAGTCAGCGAGGCCCAGAACCAGGAAACGCGATTCCCCTTATACCCATGCATGCGCACCAGGCCCAGTGAGCTCTCGTTTGACGTGGAAGGACCTTATTTTCCAGTCATCTGAGATTAGAGGCCAGGAGGGAAGCGACACTTGGCAGCTGCCCAGCGCTTCATCCACGCCAGCCAGGTCCTCTGGGGTGACCCAGGGATGTTTCAAGTCCACCCAGGCCCAGAGGCTCTCTGGACACCCTGCGCCCTGGCTGGCTGATGCCGGCTAATTTCAGACCAATGTCCCTGCATCTTGGTCCTACCTGGAGCTGAGGCTGAAGTTCTGTGGGGCAGGCTCGAGCTCTTCGGTCCTTTAGGGGAACCACTGCCCGGCGGTATCGAACTGGAGACACGGACATCCTGGAGCTGCAGGGCCACCACCGAGTTCTAAGTGCCCGTGTCCCTAGAGCAGTCCTTACTGCCAGCTCACAACTGACCCTTACTAGGATCTCTTGATAACAAGACCTAAAGTAGGCTGAGGTCTCCAGCTCTACTGGACAGAGAAGGTAAGAAGTGTTCCCAGGCCAGGAGCGGTGGCTCACGCCTGTAATCCCAGCACTTTGGGAGGCGGGGGCAGGTGGATCACCTGAGGTCAGGAGTTCGAGACCAGCCTGGCCAACATGGCGAAACCCCGTCTCTACTAAAAATACAAAAATTAGCCAGGTGTGGTGGTGCGCGCCTGTAATCCCAGCTACTCAGGAGGCTGAGTCAGGAGAATCGTTTGAATCTGGGAGGCAGATGTTGCGGTGAGCGGAGATCGCGCCATTGCACTCCAGCCTGGGCGGCAAAACTCCATCTTGGAAAAAAAAAAAAGTATTCCCAACGTCACACAGGCCATTTGCAGTAGGACCAAGAGAGGCTCCTCATAGAGACACGGTCTACCAGAGCCTGAAAACTCTTAGGGACTCCTGGTTCGTGTACCCATTGTGCAGATGAGGAAGCTGAGGCTCAAAAACTGCCCTGCCCAGAGTCACACTGCTGAAAGGGCAACCTCACATTTCCAGGCAAATCATTTATGCTTTTCTACAAATGCCTCTGCCTGGAAAAGGGAACTGCTGCCTCCCACTTGCCCAAAACAAGCCCTCTGGTGAGGCAAGGCAGCAGCGCTCAAAGCCAGCCTGCCAGGAGGCGCAGAGGCTGTGCTTTCCTCTCTGGCAGGGCCCACCTCCTCCAAGCTCACCACGCTAGCACTTGGAGGACAGCTGGGTGCCCGGATGGCTGGGGGGCCTTGCCTGGGGCAACAGGAGGGACATTAAACAGGTGGCAGGCATGTGCTTGCCCTTGTCTGTGGGACCTCATAAGAAACATGTGCTTGTTTTCAAACCCCAGCCCTCTTTAAAGGCCAGCAACGGAGTTTCCAAACCACACCATCCCCAGAACTTGGACAGGGCAAGCGGGGGCGAGGCAGGGCTGCTGCGTCACAGGCTGCGTGGGCACTGGGGTCGGTGCTGGCTGCCTGGCAGGAGAGGGGCACCCTCTCCGAACACTGAGACCCATAGAGACCGTGGAGGGAGGCGCACCGCAGAGGGCTTCCCCTCCAAGCCCTCCCCCAACATGAGCCACAGCCCCTCCCCTCCAGAAAGAACCAGCACCACGGCCTCCGCCTCCTGGAGCCTCTGCCTGCGTGCTGGAGGCTGCCAGTGCCCCTGCTTTGCAACTGTTTGCATCTCTGTACTACCCGCATGGCCTGCTGAGAGAACAGGGGTTCAGGGAAGGGAGAGGGCACGGAGGAAGGTCTGGGGGCGCAGGGAAGTGAGAAAGGAGGCGACATCTGCTGCGCGGATGTGCACATGTGCACAGCCTTAATGAGGACAGTGTTACCACCCACCCCAAGCCCACCTGTTCGTTCCAGGAGAGGAAGACGCCTGCACGGGGTCACGGCCGACTGCGACACAGGCACTGGAACTTGACCACACGTGTTCTCAGAGTCTGCGTTGTTTTGAATTACGCCACGCAGGGGCCTTTGGCGGGAGGAGGGACAGTCGTGACAGGGCGGGCACTGGGGTGGCTAGTAGACGAGCCAAGCATTCTGGAGAGGTGCCCCTGCTACAGCCTGCACGGTGGGCCTATTTTTACCTAAAGGCCAATGGGCTCTGTTAGTTCGCTAGGGCTGCCATCACAAAGTACCACCAACGGGGCGGCTTCAGCAGCAGAAAGGTGCTGCCTCTCAGTTCCGCAGGCTGGAGGTCCGAGATCACGGTGCCGGCAGCTGGCTCTGTCTGGGCTGAGAGGGAGGGTCTGCTCCAGGCCCTCCCGTCACTCCTGGTGGCTTGCTGGGCGTCTGGGATCCTGGGAGAGGCATCACCCCGCTCTCTGCCTTCATATTCACATGCTACCTCCCTGCATACACGTGCCTCTGTGTCCACATTTCCGCTTTCTATCAAGATGCCAGTCATACGGATCGGGGCCTCCCCTACCCCAGCAGAACCTCATCTCAACTCTTTACATCTGCAATAACCTCATTCCCACAAAGGGTGATACTCAGAAGTACTGGAGGGTAAGACTTCTGCAGAGGAATTCTGGGGGACACACTGCAACCCACAGCACTCTCCAGCAATGAAGACGGAGGACAACACCACAGCTCACCATCTAGGGACTCCGAGGACACCTGTGGGGACTAGAACTGCTCTCAGCGGGTGGGGACAGAATGACCCACAGTGGGCAGGGCAGTCCCTGTCCAGGAAGAGGCAGGTGTCAGTGGCTGGGGAAGGGCAAAGCAGAGGGATGGGAGATGATGTGGGGGGCGGCACAGGGGCCCCAGCAGAGAGATGTCCAAAAGCTCCCCCTGCAACGTCTCCTGCTCTTACAGAGACATGCAGGGACACCTGAGAACACACCGAGCTGACAGAAGAAAGCAGTGAGCGGTCAAGCAAATGCTGCGAGGATCACCTACTGCACCTGAAGGTGGGGATGCACGTAGAACCTCCCTGCTCTCCCCTCTGGAAACCCGGCTAAGGGGAAGAGAAGATCCTCCACGTGAATTTGCCGACGGGGGCAGTCACAAGGTGAAGAGGGAGCGCCTGCAATCTCGAACCAGAGGCAGTGCTGCAATAACATGGACGGGATGGGAGGATCCCCCCAATGAGCTGGGCTGGCTCTGCTCTGATCGGTGTGCTGACTGTGCCCAGCAGTGTGCCCTGAGGAGCAGCCCTGACTGTCCCTGCGGGTGCTCAGCTTCTGTAAGGCTGTTGCTGCAAACGCTCCTCCCCACCCAGGCTTAGGGTGTGGAAGCTCCTCAGCGATCAGCCCTCATCCACCCAGCCAGCCTCCTGGAGTCTGGAATGATAAAGGTGACCCACAGAGTCGGTCTCATTCTCAGAGCTGTATCAGCTATGACCAGCCCATCTCTGTGGGGCCCTGGAAAGCTTGGCCTGGGGCTGAACGTCATAGGGGGTGAGCAGACCTGATAGCAAGGCCTCTGACCTGGTGCAAGGCAGCCCTTCAGCCTCCTGCAGGCCTCCGTTTCTCCAGAGCCCTGCAGAAGGGCAGCTGGCGGGCCTGAGGCCTCCACATGGCACAGCACTGCCAGGACCCCAAGGCTGCTGCCCCGTACCCTCAGGATGTGTCATGCCCTTCTCGAAGGCTTCTCCTGGCCCTCCGTTCCCCATACCCAGCCTGCCTGGGCATCTCAGTCACATGGCCTTCCCCCAACACCTGCAGCCCCGGAGCTGTAAAAACAGATGAGCGGGAACTGGGGAACTCAGGCTCACTCACTCACACACAGTCCCGGAGCCTGGGCCCTGGGAGGGGCAAGGGAGAGAGCTGATGGGAAAAAGCACTGGAGGGGTTTTAAGCCTGGATTCCCACTCAGAGGGTGGAGCCAAGAACAGCCATGGCAGGGCTGGGAGGAGTGGATGCGGGGAGGAGTGGGTGCGGAAGGGAGTGGGTGCGGGGGGGAGTGGGTGCGGGGGGGAGTGGGTGCGGGGGGGAGTGGGTGCGGGGGGGAGTGGGTGCGGGGGGGAGTGGGTGCGGGGGGAGTGGGTGCGGGGGGGAGTGGGTGCGGGGGGGAGTGGGTGCGGGGGGGAGTGGGTGCGGGGAGGAGTGGGTGCGGGGAGGAGGAAAAGGGAATGTCGTGTCGAGTCCTGAACAGGTGCCCAGAGAACAGCAATGTGGAGGAGTCCAGCAGGTGGCTGGAGGTACCGGCCATAAGCAGAGAGCACCAAGCAGGCGGCACAGAATTCTGGAGAGTTCTGACATTTAGGGGGTGGAAGAAGAGGAGCCAGGAAGATGCAGGGCATTGGAGGACCCCAGCCACCTGTTCCCACACTGACAGCCGAGAGGCCGGTAGCGACTCAGGCCATGGGGGCCTGTTCTGCCGTGGGAGCTCCTGCAGAGCCACTGAGCCGCTCGGGCCTTCCAGCTAGTTCTGCAGGCCCACTGTGCCTCCTCCAGCCTCTCGTGCCCTAGCCCTCTGACCCAGATGCCCCACCAAGTTCCCTCCAACCTACCTCCCCCGCTTCCTCATCCCCATCCAAGCTGGTCCTTCTCCTCAGTGCTGCCCTCCAAGCCTCCTACTGCTATCAACTGCCCATTCGCTGCCTCTCACTCAAACACTTGGATCTGGGCAGAATGACACCCAGACAGTACCTCAGTACCCCCTCCACAAAGTAGAGACACATCCTACTGCCACTCTCCCCAGTCCCCAGGGCTGCACACGGCCCCCCACACTTCCAGAGCTGTCCTCCCCACCTCCCATCGCAGCCCTGCGCCATCTGGCTGGCAGCTCCTTGCTCGCCACCTGGGATCCCCTTCCTCTCTGCTCCATCCCTAGGGACACCCTCAAGAATTCCAAGTGCTGACGGCCCTCCCCTTCACCTTGACCACAGTGTCCTCAAACCCCAGCTAAGCTGCCCACGCGGCTCTCCAGGAACCTTTTGCCGCCAGAGGCACTCTGCTCCAGTGATGGGAAGTGACAGCCCTCTCTGGCGGCAATGTCCTGACCTACCCCACACAGAACCTGCTCATCAGACCCTTGGGAAGCTCTGACTCCTGCTGCCAGATTGGCAGCCTCAACTTGCATCTCCTGGCCCCTTACCCAGGGTCACCTGCCCCCAGTACCTCACTGCACGTGGGAATACAGCGGCATGGAAAGCTGTAGAGGGCAAGAACTTGGAAGCACCACAAGAGGCGACAGTGACCTTGGAGGAGAGGGATGGAGGCCAGGAAGCTGGACCCTTAGCACTGGGGAGCGTGTGAACAGGAAGGAACAGACGCTGGGGAGGCAGATGGCACCTAGAGGCAGAGAGAGGACAGAGGGAGGATATTGTACAGAGGGAGAGCTGAGCGTTCTGTATGCCAGGGGGAAGGGATGCAAACGTGAGGGAAAGACAGACTGCAGAGAAGAAATACAGAGGAAAGGGCAGGGCGGCTTCTTTCAGAAATGAGAATCACGATAATGGCTAATATTTACTGAGGACTTCCTATGTGCCAGGCCCTCTTTTAAGTTCTTAAATGTATTCGATATAATGTTTGTAATAAGCGAACAAGGTAAGTACGATGATTTCCATGTCCTAGACGAGGAACCTGCGGCAGACAGCTCTGAAACGCTTGCCCCGGGTCAGGAAGGGGAGAATTGCCAGGCAGAAGAGCTGTCCGGGAAGAGAAATCCCAGGATGCAGCTGGGAGCAGAGAGGGACAGAAGGGAGGACAGCGGCAGTTCCGAGAGGTCAGGGAAGGAAGACATGAAGTCATCCATGGAGGAGGAGGGGCTGGGTGTGAGAAGGGCTGGAGAAAGAGAATTCGTTTCCAAGGGGCTCTGCATAATACAATCAGGAATGAGTAACAGGCAAATAAAGGGTGAGGGTGGGCAGAGGCAGGCGACTCTGGGACTGATAAGGGGATGTGTCCCGCTCATCTTTATGTCTGGAGGGCCTGGTGTGGGCATTTGATTCACAGAAGGGCCCTCAGAACTGTTACTTTCAAATGGGTGGATTAATGAATAAAGGAAGGCATAAGAGATTCTTTTTTTTTTTTTTTTTTTTGAGACGGAGTCTCGCTCTGTCGCCCAGGCTGGAGTGCAGTGGCCAGATCTCAGCTCACTGCAAGCTCCACCTCCCGGGCTCAGGCCATTCTCCTGCCTCAGCCTCCCGAGTAGCTGGGACTACAGGCGCCCGCCACCACGCCTGGCTAATTTTTTTTTGTATTTTAGTAGAGACGGGGTTTCACCGTGTTAGCCAGGATGGTCTCGATCTCCTGACCTCGTGATCCGCCCGTCTCGGCCTCCCAAAGTGCTGGGATTACAGGCTTGAGCCGCTGCACCCGGCCAAATGCCAAGAGATTCTAAAGCTAGATGGCAGGAATTTAGGAGGAGAATGCTGGATGAAGGCAGTGGCACAATTGTTCAGACAGGCAGGGGCGGGAGGAGAACGTGCCTGGGCCCAGTTCACAAGAGGGAAGAGAACACAGAGAAGGCAAGGCAGAGAAGTTGGCTCCCCCAGCCCAGGAATCCACATGTGTGATGAGGTGCTCAGTGTGACAGAGACCAGGAATGAAGGGGCCCAGATGGTGACCTTACCCGGGGACGCCCACAGCCCTCTGGGCAACGCCCTTCCTAGCACTGGCCGGGAAGGCACCCAGCCTCCAGTACTGGGGCTTGTACCGGGAGCAGCTGTTCAAGTCCCAGTACTTGTCACAGGGAGCAGCTCAACTCTGGTGAGAGCCCCAGGACCCAACCAGGAGACCACAGAGCCGGCAGCCAAAGCTGGTGAGGACCTGCATGCACCTGGCCCAGCTGGGCAGCCAGGCCCCAGCTCAGCTCCACAACCCTGCTCTTTGCCTGAGTTTAAGGGAGCCGGGGGTGGGGGGTGGGGGGGTGGGGGAGGGTTTGTCAGAGTGAAGACAAAGCCACAGAGGGTCACCTTCAGAGTCGGCTCACTGTCCCCGACAGCCTCATGGCGCTGGAGGTCACAGGACAGAGTGCCAGGACACATGGTGGGGTGTTTTCCGGGACAGCGAGCAGAGTGCAGGCATGTGCGGGAAAGGCGGTAGGGAGGGTATGTGTGGAATTTAACCTTGTGTCCCCAGTTAGACCACATCAATCCTCACTAGCGCCCTTCACCCTCATGGGAGGGGGTATTCCAACCCAGGAGCCAGAGGTGGTGGAGACTCCGTGGACGTGGCTCACCCAGGCATGAAGGTGCTGGGCAGTATGAGCCCCGGCTGCAAACTGTTACTTCTCAAGATCAGAAGAAGTGGGGTGCCCTCCCATTCCATCTAAGGGGACCCTCACCTTTGGCTGTCCCTGATCACTGTCCTACACATCTGTGGCATGGATCTTGGCCAAGGCAAAAACAGTAACTGGCACAGTGACAGTGTGATGGGCCAGGCCCAGGCCCCGCCTGCAGGAGCCTGTCATGTTGGGGTGGGCAGCCCTTCTCAGATGTCAGTGAGCCTGGGCTCACCTGGGAGTTGTCAGTCACTGCATTGCTGACAAGCTCCCAGGGAATGCTAACGCTGCTGGCCCAAGGATCACATTTTAAAAAAGCGTTTTTATTATTTTTATAAAGAGATGAAAGCCACTCAGTTATTTTATCCTGAAAATGGCCACACAACAGGTGGCATAGCCATGTGCGAAGTATACACAGGTTCTATGCTAATACTGGTCCTGTCTCCCTCTGTCACAGCGCTGGGCAGGGCCCCGGGACAGGTTCCTGGAAGCAGCACAGTAATGTGTACAGGTGCCAGGAAGGAGGCCCAGCTCCGCCACCTTCCATCGGTCTGGGGTGGAGGGAGGGCCGGGAGGCAGCTATAGATCAGATTTCCACTGCCTTAAAAAACAATGTACCAGTGCACATACAGGTTAAGAATGTAGGTTCTGGGGGCAAACGGTCCCAGTCTGGGGCCTAAATCCTGGTCCTCTGCATCTACCCTGGAGAAGGCACTCAAACTGTACTGCAGGCTTCCCAAATATAAATAGGGCTGCCGAGAAAATGTTATGAGATAATGCAACTAAAATGCTCAATACATTCAGATGAGATAAGGAAAGCCACAATGTCAACTTCAGCGAGCAGCAGTGCGGATTCTCAATGCCAAACACACCAGCTTCCCCGGTCGTCTGCAGCAGCCACGAGGCCCTGCACCTGGTCTACCTGGCTGTGCACCCACCAGCAGGGTGGCCCTGGGCAAATCACTTCCCCTCCTGGGCGTTCGGTTCCTATACCTATTAAATGGACGAATCAGCTAGAGGATTCTTCAGTCCTGAAAGCCGACAGTTCTAGGCCGGGACTAGAAGTCTATGAAGTTTTCAGGGGGAGCGTCAAGGGAACCTCGCGATCACTGAACTCCAACGATTGATCTCCCTTTAACTGCATCACAAGTGCCTGAATACAACACGGATTTGTTGTTGTTGTTACTTGCTTTTGTTTCAAAAACTCACTTTTAGTATTGACAAAGCCTCACCATTGATCCAGTGTGGGGCATCTGGGTGGTTCCAATTATGGGACCTCAGCAGTGTGCTATGTATGCCAAGGGTGGCGGGCACGTAAGGCAACCACTATATTTACTTGTTTTTGCAGAGTCCTTAGGTTTGTCCTATTTGGGTGTCTGCAGATTCAGTTTTTAGGAAATAGGGGCGATCAGTCTCAGGCGTTTGCCTCCCCGTCTGCCCCCCTCCCTAGTGGTCGTCCTGGAGGGCTGCTGGCACCTGCCCGTCTTCTCTCCCTCTGGTGCTACTGTCTGAGCAGCTGCGCAGGCGCAGGAAGGAGGAACAGGCAGGGCCAGAAAGTTCCCTGTGTCCCTGGGACTTCCTTCCCTCAGGCATTTCAGCATAAACACACAGAACCTTGTGGCAGTCCAGCAGGAAGAAAGAAAGTGAGGAACCCCGAGGAAGGACCTCTCCGCTGGGCACCGTGGCTCACACCTGTCATCCCAGCACTTACGGAGGCTGAGGCGGGTGGATCACCTGAGGTCAGGAGTTTGAAGCCATCCTGGCCAGCATGGCGAAACTCCATCTCAACTCCACAAAAATTAGCCGAGTGTGGTGGTGCGTGCCTGTAATCCCAACCACTCGAGAGGCTGAGACATGACAATGGCTTGAACCCCAGGGGGCGGAGGCTGCAGTAAGCCGAGATCACTGGGCAACAGAGTGAAACTCCAACTCAAAAAAAAGAAGAACCTCTCCTAAACCTACCCTCAGCCATAGGGCACCCCCCTGCCAAGAGCTACAGTGAGGTGCCAGGTCACAGGTGGCACCGACACGGCCCCAGCCAGGAAGCCCCACTCAGCCCATGAGATAAAGTCGCAAACGTAAGAAGCCATGTCTGCACATTTCTGCGTGCCAGCCGAATTCCACAAAGCCCCTGACTCTGTGACAACGTGCGGCCCTCCGGAGGATGAAGCGAAGACAAAACAGGACAGAGCACCCCGCCCCCAGTGTCTCTTCCTGAGTCACCATATTCCTTAAAAGATCCATGACCCTGGTCCTTGCCTTTTCCTATGCCTAAGATCGCGTCCGAAGGGGCTAGTGATGTCGCTTCTGGAGTCTCTAACCAGGTGTACCCTTGCACTGAAGCCTTAATGGCCCCTGCGTGAACTGAGCCTCTCTACCTGCGTGTAAACTGTGAGCTGAAACAGTCCGGGGCAGCCTGACAGAACCTCTCGAAAGACTTCTCCCAGGCTGGAGACCTCAGGAAACTTCTGAATAAAACGAACTTTAATTCTCTGAAAGCTTGATTTTTCCCTTTGGCCAACACCCCTCCCTGCTGAGATGATCCCTGGGGCCCCTCCTCAGGCT
This sequence comes from Macaca mulatta, assembly GCF_049350105.2. Lineage (NCBI taxonomy): Eukaryota > Metazoa > Chordata > Mammalia > Primates > Cercopithecidae > Macaca > Macaca mulatta. Next base: position 3,669,983 of record NC_133407.1, on the reverse strand, counting down.
TTCCCAGCACCAGAGGTCCTTCTCCTCATCTACTCCCCCTCAGAAGTCAGGGTCCTCCCCACATCCGAGCTGGCAACAAGTATTTGTTCCAGCCTATTATGGGCAAGCACCACGCCCAGAAAAATGAGGAGGAGGAGAAGACCTTTCCCCACTCGCAGGAGTCACCAGCTATATGGACATTCTCTCAATTCCTCACAACAACTACCTACTGTCAGTACCATCTCCATTTTACAGACCAGGAAACGGAGGCCCAGAGAGGGTACTGCGCCTGGCCGGGCACAGTGGCTCACGCCGGTAGTCCCAGCACTGTGGGAGGCCGAGGCGGGCGGATCACTTGTGGTCAGGAGTTTGTGACCAGCCCGGCCACCACGGCAAAACTCCATCTCTACTAAAAATACAAAAATTATCCAGGTGCAGTGGCACGCACCTGTAGTCCCAGCTTCTCAGGGTGCTGAGGCAGGAGAATGGTTTGAACCCGGGTGGCAGAGGTTGCAGCGAGCCGAGACTGCACCACAGCATTCTAGCCTGGGTGTCAGTGAGTGAAAATCGGTCTCAAAAAAAAAACCAAAAAAAAAAAAGTGATGTGCTCATGGTCACACATTCTGACTTTTGCTCCATTAATTCAAAGCCTGCGGTGGGGAGGGGCTCCCCTCCTGTGCCCTCACCAAGTTCCGAGCTGGAGCGAGAAATAACATCAGAGAAAGGATTTTCTAGAGGGCTTCAGTTCTTTGGGAAGGTCCGGCTGGTAAGCAGAAAAGCAGAAAACAGGCTATGAGGTCTGAATTGCATCAGGCCAGTTCCAAGCACAGAGCAGGCTGTGGGTGAGGATGGGAAGGTGGCAGGGACCAGCTAGCATGCTCCCCGCTGCAGGGGCACCTAGAGGCAGGAAGCCGGATTCTAGTCAGGGCCCTGGCCCTAGACCCAAAATCTAGCTGAAGAAAACCTATAGAGATCACGCAGGAAAATGGAGTGTGGAAGCCACCTGGGCAAGGCCGCCCAGCTAGGACATAAGGTCCATCCTCGCCAGGGCACCACAAGACTGCCTACAGCCTTTCCCGCCAGCGAGATGGCAGCCTCAGGGCAATTCATTTCATGCATCCCAGATTTGGAGCGAAGTAAACTGTACTCTTTTCAGAGGTCCAGTTCTTTCCCTCAAATACTTAGGTCAGCCCTTGCAGCCTGCTGTTCTTCACTTGCTGTATTTTAGGGAGTTTAACCACCCAAGAATGTTCTCAGCAAAACTCCCGCCACTACACACAATCACAGGACTCCATCGGCCCCGGAAACCCAACCCCAGTGATCCATTCATTCAATCAGGCATCAGGGTCCAGGATGTGAAGAGCACAGGGAATCACAGAGACCCTCATGCTGGAGAGCCCACTCTGATGGCAGGACCATTCTCCCTGCTGGGGACAGTACACCTTGGCTCTTGGCAGGGGAGCTTCTCTGATGGTGCCCAAGACAGCAGCTCCTGCCAGTTGCAGAAGCTGAGGGTAGGAAAGGGAGGCCAGCAAGGCAGCCACTCCGAGACCCTCGACATGCCAAAAACCTCCAGATTGTGTGTTTCATCTGAGCGGCCGCAGAGTCTTCACGTGGACGTAACCTTCTCCCAAGCAAAGGACGACCCCCATGGGAGTTACAGTGCTCTAAATCCTCTCCTTGCACGAGGTCAAGTAGGAAAAGAAACGGTTGCCATATGAAAGCTCAAGGTGGGGACAAAAGGGGCCAAGCGAGGTCCCTGGAGAACAGTTCAGAGGAGTGTGGGCTTTGGAGAGAGAATATCTGCATTTACCCTTTGGCTCAACACCCCTTCCGACCCCTCCACACCTCTTGGGAATGGTGACTTGGTACCAGTGTCACAATCCTGGTCCCCACCCCTGGCCCTGCTGCTCCAGCTCCAAGCTGGTTCAGAAAATACACAACGCACCCCAGGTGCCCAGGTCTGGCATCTCTGCCACCCTCCCATCCCTGGTTCCCCAGAATGGAGCCTCCTTCCCCATGTCTGAGCGTGCCAGCGCATTTCACCACAGACCGCAGACCTGTGGGGGAGTCCATCCAGTTCTACTCAAGAAGCACAGCGGTGCGGTCAGAGAGAAAGCAGCAGCTTAGCTCCTGTGCTCCCTCGCAGCTCCAAGAGCCCAGTCATCCTGCAGGCCGCGGTGGGCAGTCGCGAGCCACAACCTGCGTATGGTTGACAATCCATACGCAGATGGTGAGACCACTCCATTCCGCCGGGGGCTGGCCCAGAGTTTGGTTAAAAACTGTCAGGTCGCTACTGGCCTCACCGCCCTTTGACTGTGGTGATGGCACCGCTGCTCTGAGCTCTCACCTCATGCCCAACACAGGAAAGAGGTACCTCAAAAGCTTGCTGGGCTAGCCTCCTCCCCCACCCCAAGGCTAGCCCCTGCCTCCACTCGCCTCTGTCCTCTGTGCTGTCAGGCCTTGCAGAGGCCAGCACTCACTGTGGCTTGGCGGTGCCTGAGCTGCAGAAGACCCAAACTTGAGTTTTCAAACCTCTCCTCTTTCAAGGCCTGCCTGGGGCCTGTGCGCAGGGGCAGCTGCATTAAAGGCCATTTGTACAGACAGGGCACACCCGGGCAAAACAGACCTGGTTTCCAGCAACCCCAAACATCCGGCTTGCCCCGAGCCTGCCACATAGCTGGCTGCACTGTGTGCCTTGAAGCCTTACAGCTCGGCACTCTACGGCCGTCTTTGCTTTTAAATTTTTCTTTCTTTTTTTTAAGGGAAGAAAATCCACAAAACAATCTGTCCTTCTGACAGGCCAGCTCAGATTCCTATTTGTGCTAGGCTGGATCAAGGAGCGTCATTACTAGGGCTTTATCCGAACTGTCTGCTTAAACAACTCATCAAAGGTGGGGCAGGTCTGGAGTCTCGGCCGCTCCCCCACCCCTGCTTCCCTGGAACAGAGGCTGTTTCCCCGTCTCCATGCAAATGTCAATGCATTTCAGCAGAAACCACAGACCTGTAGGGGACGAGTCTATCCAGTTGTATTCAACAAGCACAGTGGTTGGGGCAGGGGCTGTGGGCTCAGAGGCCTGACTGCAAGCCAGGACCAGTTTAGGATGAGCCCTGTGAGGAAGGTCAGGGAAGCTGACCTTGCCACTGAAGGGAACAAAAGGTTTGAAGCAAGGCAGCTTGTGTATGAGGAAGGTCGCTCTGGCTGGGTGGGCACTGGCATGCAGGAGGAAGGGCTGGAAGCGGCAAGACCAGGCAGGAGGATGCTTTGGTGATGGGGGGGAGGGTGGCAGTGCCAAGGATGGAGAGAAGCGAAGGGTTTAGGACCTATTTAGCAGATGCTTGACTAGCTGTGAGAATGGATGCATGTAGGTGATGAAGGGGGACAAGGAGCTCCGGGTCCTGGCTTCTACCTTGGGCATTCTGGCTATGGGGTCAGTGGCAGTGGCTGTTCTAATCATGATCACTGACTTTCAAGATGACACTGGCCAGGCCACTCCCCGATACCTCCCACACGTACCACAAGGAGGGAGACTGGCCTCTTGGGCCTTCCCGGCTGCAGGCCGCCTCAGTGGCAGCACCGTGGTCACCTCCTCCTGCCTCAGTGCAGCTTCTCCAAACTCAGGGCAGGCCGCAGGGAGCAGTACGGGGGCTGGGAGGCACTGCCCGTGTGGCCCATTGACACACCACCGTCTCTCCAGGTGGCCGGCGGCAAACCCGCCTTTCCTGCTCCCCTGGATGCAGCCAGCCTCGCCCTTGCCAGGCTGCGCGTGGCCCCGGAGCTCCTCTTCCGCCCTCTTCCCGTTTGTGCCCACTTTCCAGGGAGGCATTTTTCCCCTTTAAACTGGAAATGTGCTCCCTGGCTCCTCCTCAGATCCCTTGTGCTTGAGTTGCTTCTCCAGGCCTTCCAGATAATTCTCCTGAATCTCTGCTGTGCCTGGGGTGCTCCCTGTGAAAGCCGAAAAGCATCTGAGCTACCCTCCCTGTCTCTCCCCACTGCGCGCTCTATTCAGGTGTCCCCACTGCGCGCTCTATTCAGGTGTCCCCACTGCGCGCTCTATTCAGGTGTCCCCACTGCGCGCTCTATTCAGGTGTCCCCACTGCACGCTCTATTCAGGTGTCAACACAGGTATGCCTGGGGCTGCCTGGAGCTGGCAGAGCATGAGGACAAGGCAGTCAGGCCTCCTGCACGCAGGGCCTGCAACTTCTCAGCTGTCTCCGGATAGGGCGCTAGGGCCTGGGCTTACCCGGAACAGCCAACTGGGATTTGAATGAACATAAAGAGTGGAATTTTTAAAACCCAGATCAAAGTGGGCATTAAAATTAGATGCTACTTCAAGCCACTACCTGGGGAAAGTAATGAGAATCCCCCAAAATAACAGCAGTTCTGCTGGTTACCCCTGGAGCCTTTCTTCTGGAATTATCCGGCCATCCTCCCCCTGCTCTTCTCCCCATGGCTATTCAGGCTGCAGAACTGCCCACTGGGGAAAAAGTGCCCTGACTCCAAGCACATCCAAACTAATTAGGAGCCTATCTTCCCCCAGCCCACGCCCATACCCCAAGGCCTGGGGCAGTCAAAGGGACACAGCCGCCTCCTCCTCCTCTTCTTCCTCCTCCCTTCGTGGAATTTGGTGGGGCTGGCTTGCGGGGGAGGCCATGAAACACAAAATTTCCAGTACCGGCCTCTCCTGCTCCTAGGTCTCAGACTGAGGGAAAAGCATAAAGAAACGCTGGCTGTGGACACACCTTGGAAGAGGGCAAAGGAGAAAAGAAAGCAAGCACCCAACGCAGCCCAGCGAGGCCCCATGGAGGCCCCATGCCCCACTGCCTGTCTGCACTCTGCTGAAACCCACATCCATGCCCCCAGGCCAGCTGGCATCTTCTACACTTCTCTGTTCTCTTGGGGCCTCCTCCCTCACCCCCTCAGTGTCACATCGTCCTTTGCCCAAGACCAACAGACACCTGCCCACACGCATGCAGGCCCAGAGGGGCCCAACCAGACACCTGCCCACACACATGCAGGCCCAGAGGGGCCCGACCAGACACCTGCCCACATGCATCCAGGCCCAGAGGGGCCCAACAAGACACCTGCCCACATGCATGCAGGCCCAGAGGGGCCCAACCAGACACCTGCCCACATGCATGCAGCCCCAGAGGGGCCCAACCAGATACCTGCCCACACACATGCAGGCCCAGAGGGGCCAGACCAGGCTTCCTCGCCCCTTGTTCTGTCCAGACACAAACGCTGACATGGGAGTCCGATCAGGAAGTCCAACGCCCTTCTGATTAGTAAGTGCTGCCTCCTTCTCACCATGTACCTGTTCTGTGGCTCAGCTCTGCCACTGGCCCTCCAGAAGGTTTTCTCGGCTAACCCCACTCACCTCCACCTCCCCTCCCAGGGTTCTCTCACATAAGAGTTACAAGACGCAGGGCAGTGCTTCCCAGACCTTATTGTGCGTGGGAAATGTGTGTCTGGGATCTGGTTAAAATGCAGACTGGGATTCCTTATCGCTGACAAGCCCCCAGGTGATACCAATGCAGGCCACACTTTTGACTAGTGAGGAGATGGAGGTAAGAGGTGAGGACTCTGAGTCAGGGAAAGTGTGTTCTGGCCCCAGCTCCACCAAAACTAAGCATTACATCTTATGAGACTGCCATGAGGGCTGCATGAGGTAATGCAGTGTCTGGCTGTCGCTGAAACGCAGTGTGCACTCGCAAATGCAAATTCTCTTCCTCTTGCTCCAGTCCTCTCCCTGTGGCAGTGGGGAGTGTAATGCCTCAGAAGACTGCCAGGCATTAAACAAAGCAATACCTGAACTCCCGGGTGCACGGCAGGTGGGTGATGTGGGTTCTCCTTCCTTGCCTTCCACCAACCTAGGACTGGGGCCAGCCCAGAACCTGTGCCCCATATGGTCAGGGAAGGCAGGGGGAGAGCGGGAGGCCTGAAGGCCCCACTCCTAGAGCTGAGCCTTAGAGATGAGCGCTCTTAGAGCTGGGCCTCCACATCCAGTTTGAGTGCTCATGTGTGGTGTTGGGGAAAGGGGTTGTTTGGGTCACACTGGTGGGCAATTCTCCAGGGGACTTTGTCACCTGGGTGCTTATCCGTGAGCAACAGCGCCTGATGACTCTTGGGAAGAGCCACGGCAGAACGAGGGCCTGCAGGCGGCAGTGGCCAGGGAAACCTGAGGTAAGGCCCTAACACTGCAGCCTCCTGATCCGCGGGTGGGGCAGCCTTCACCAGAGGGGGAGTGAGTCTCAGTGAATCAGAGTGGGAACATGTTGAGCTGCAGGTCAGCAGCTCAACGGGGAGGAGTAAGGTGTTTTCAGAGGCCACGTTACCCACAGCTGGCTGGGAAGAACCAGTCAGTAAACCCCTCCTTCCCTGCCCTGTTCCTGGCCCACAGGAACTCAAGCAGCTTCAGAGAAGGTCTTACTCGTTTCCAGGGAGAGGCCAGAGGCTCAGGGAACCCAATTCAATATGTAATACATAGCACTGTCCACTCTAGGGTCTGAAGCAAAGGCAAGAGGAGAAATAAGGCTGACGGATGGCTCTATGCTTAGCACGCGTTTATGGACATCCAGCCTTCTCCGAGCCACCGCGGCTGTCTACACACAGACAAAAACAAAGCCCTCTGACCTTAAGCAGAAAATTACATTGTCTCAACACCCGTTTACAGCGCACCTGCTAAGCCTGGGACCACCGAGGGGAGACTGGAGGGTCCCTCTAGCATGGTCCCAGCCCATGCACAGCAGGAGGATCTGTGTGGCCAGACGGGGAGGCCAGTGACAGTGGCGCAGACACAACACTCAGAGGCCTCCGGGTGTGGAGAAACAACATGTGACCCAGACACCATGCTCTGTTCCCAGTGCGTCCCCAACACACGCACGCACACATACACGACCATGCTCTGTTCCCAGTGTGTCCCCCTCCCACACATACACACGACCATGCTCTGTTCCCAGTGTGTCCCCAACACACACACGCACATACACGACCATGCTCTGTTCCCAGTGCGTCCCCAACACACACACGCACACATACACGACCATGCCCATGTGCATTTATATAACACACGCACATATGCACACGTGTACATAACACACATGCTGACACACACACGACACACACACGCACACGCACATATGCACACATGTACATAACGGACGCACATGCTGACACACACGACACACACACGCACATACGCACACACACGTGTACATAACAGACACACATGCTGACACATGCACACACGCACATATGCACACGTGTACATAACAGACACATGCTGACACACACGATACACGCACACACACGATACACGCGCACACACGATACACGCACACACACACATACATTTCCTCGGCCTTCAGGAAACGAGTTCAACCTCCCATCTGAAGTTGAACTTGTTTCTTTGGAAATGATCTGAGTCTTCATTTCTTCAGAAAGAGGCACAGATGTGCAAGGAAACCAACCGTTCCTTCTCCTCCCCAGGCCTTCTCCGTGCCCTGGTAATATTTACACAGTTATTTAACAAGCAAGGCTGAAGTTTCCTTTCAACTGGCAATTAAAATCAGAACACAGAGACAAGCTTTGCAAAGCTTGGTTTCCATAGAGGATAATTTTCTTCCATGGGTTTAAAAAAATGAGAATCTTGATTGAAACTGTAGGTACTCACGTAAACAGTAACGCCCACTCAGTCTTCCAAATTGAGATAGAATGTGACTGTCTTTTGATGGAGGTTAGAAATAGTTCAAATTTGTATAATTTGTTTCCAAATTTAATAAGAAAAACAACAGGGGTGCAAATGCTCAGGCTGCGATGTGTGCGCTGGGCAAAGGCAGAGGCCGTTCTGATTCTCACACTGCAGACCCCTTGGACGGGCTCCCCTGGGGTCCATCTGCAGGGACTTCCCATGTCCCTGTTGTCTTGAAGAAAGGAACAAGACATACAGGCCAGTTCATTTTTCATCTGCTGCTGATGTGGCCCAGTCCCCTCAAACAGACTGGTGGCAACTTTAAGTTGGAGACAGTTCCTGGAAGCAGGCTCAGTGTTGAGTTGCTTTTGACGTAAGAATACATATCCAGACAGAGAGATGTACTGTAGCTGACATTTACTAAATGCCAGTCACTTTTTAAACCATTTAAATCAATTATGTCATCCTCACTAAAACTTTGTAACGTGGGTCACAACAGCAGCAAACGCGTATCAACACGAATCTAGCACCACGTGTGAGTTACAACAGCGGCAAACGCGTATCAACATGAATCTAGCACCACGTGTGAGTTACAACAGCGGCAAACGCGTATCAACACGAATCTAGCACCACGTGTGGGTTACAACAGGGGCAAATGCGTATTAACACGAATCTAGCACCACGTGTGGGTTACAACAGGGGCAAACGCGAATCAACGGGAATCTAGCACCACGTGTGGGTTACAACAGTGGCAAATGTGTATCAACACGAATCTAGCACCCCGTGTGGGTTACAACAGTGGCAAGCGCGTATCAACACGAATCTAGCACCACATGCCAGCACATGCAAGCACTATTGTGTTTATATCTGTGACCTCATTCACCTTTCATAAACTTATGAGGTTGTTATCATGATCCCCATTTTATAGACGAGGAAACCGAGGCTTACAAAGGTTAAGGAATTGAGTCAAAGCCCCCCAGCCAGTAAGTGGTGAGGTCTGGATCTGAACCCAGGCAGCTGATGAGACTGTCCTGGCTGCCTCTCAGTGCGTGGCGAGCGCCCTGTGAACAGTCACTAAGACAAAACCCAGCTCTGAGCACCGCTGCCGGGACCGCACAGCTGCTTCTGATTCGCCGGGGGAGTGTGAGTGGAGAAAAGACCCTCACACAAATGCCCCCACCCCCCACCACACACACACAAAGAAGTCAGGCTAGGCAAGAAAGACGCTTCAAACCAAATGTCTGGACAAAGACTCGGCTGGTGAAGGGGAACCGAGAAAGGCTCACTGAGGGTACCGTGGTGGTGAATGAGGAAGGGCCCCCAGAGTCCTGGGCCCAGCAGTGGGGCGGGTGGGGAGGGGAACAGTGTGCTTCTGGGCCTGGGGGCAGCAGAGAGTGGCGGAGGAGACAAACGTGCACGAGTCCACGCATAGGAAATACCAAGAACAGGCACACTCACAGGCAGAAGGTTAGGGCTGGGGAGAGGCAGGAAATGGGGAGTTATGACTTAATGGGCAGAGTTTGTTTGGGATGATGCACATATATGAGAAATGGTGGTGACAGTTGTACAACATTGTGAATTAATGCTGGTGACTGTACCCTTCAAAATGGTTAAAATGGCAAATTCTGTGTTCTATATCTATTTGACTATAATTTCTTTTCGCAGTGGCAGAGGAGGTGAAGCCACGGGGCCCTGGTGCTGCCAAGGTCTCGGGAGCCCTCCTCGTTGCGCTGGCCCCCGCTGTGGAGCCCGTCATCAGAAAAAAGTGATTTTTTTCCTTTGGGCTCTGACAGTTAAGGCCCTGGTGCCTCTTGATGGCAATCAGAGGGACTGGAAAACTCACTCTCTGCCTTCGTTCCCAACACTACCTACGTGTGGGACCCTCCCTGGGCCTCCTGGCCTGCAGCCTGGCATCTCCAAGCTGCCACTGGGCCTTCTGTCCCATGTTCTGCCCGAGCCCTGAGCAGCCCTGTTGACTTGGGACATGTGCCCCTTGGCTTGGCAGGGCTGCTGCTTCTCCCTTTCCATCTCACTGCTTCAAGCACAGACCATTCCACAATCACAATGTATTTATTTTCCAAAGCTGTGGATACCAAAGGAAAAACTGTGGTAGCAGAGTACGGTGTAATCAACGTGGAATGCACCGGGGGAACCGAGGACATGGCAGACGGACATCGGGTTCTCAAACAACCACTTGCTGTTGAAGAGGGTCTGTTTTCTCCTCTCCCTCTCCCTTCCCAAGAGATTAAAATAATAAACTCTGAGAAATAAACAAACGTGCTCGGCTTCACACGTACGAGGTCGACCCTGGTGCAGGTGCGTGGACTCACGTGTGGGGTAGCAGCTGGACAGCCACGGTCTGTGTCCATCACCACCCAGGCGTCATGACCACAGAGAGACACAGTTAGCACACATATTACAGCACCGCCCAACCCAGCGCCACCATCTGGGGCCCGTGCTGTCAGCCTGGACGCAGTCAAGTCAGCTGAAAGTAAAATCCATTCTCCAGAATAAAGGTGTTCATAAGCCCCGTTCCCTGGGCAAGTGAGCAAAGACAGAACCATCTGACGAAGAATTAAATGCAGTAACTGTGTCTGAATCTTGTTCAGTGTAAAAGTTCTTCAGACAAAGTTGTTTTTAGAGTGTAGCTTTAGTCAGTAATTGGGATCTGATTCTCACTAGGCACAAAATAGAAGGAGAAGAGAAAAATTCTCCCTGTGTCTGACTTAAAAAAGAAGACAGACGAAATAAAGTACAATAAATATCTACAGAATAAAGTAGTGGAAATTCGGAACTTCCAGTCCCTGCATAAAGCTGACTGACATCCTGCACCTGAAACCAATCTCCCCGCCACCACTGTTCCTCCTGCTTCATGCCACAGGCAAGGAGTGTCCCAGCCATGTCTGTCCCTCCTTTACTCATCCTCTGTGGATGTCTGACGGCCAGATGGACAGGGCTGGCTTCCTATTGGTCTCCGAATCTCCTGCCTCCACGCCTAGCGCGGGGTCCTGTCTTGGAAAGTGTGGCCTGTACGGTTTGGGAGCCAGGTACAGCATGGCGTTTTGACCCATCAGAGCACCAGACAGCGTGCTTTAGCCAGCACAACGAGGGACACATTTAGCACACACATCACAGCGCCTCCCCCAGAAGGCAGGCGTCTGCAGTCCTCTGCCCTGGCGTCAGGCTGATGTCATGTTCCTCAGCACCTACAGAATTAACGTCACCTTAGCCCAACACATAAGGCTCCCTGCGATGTGGCCTCTGCCCCTGCCAGCCTCCTCCTCCTCTCTCCCCGGCACTCTCCCCTGTACTCCACCCAGACCCAAGTTCCTGGGTCTGCACACGCTACCCTCACTGAGGCTGTGGTGCCTTCTCCCTCCTCGTCCACCAGAAAACTTCTTGTCACGAAAACCCAGCTCACAGGCCACGTCCTCTGTAGCGCTCCCTCCCCGCCCCCAAGCCTTGGGCTGTGTCTATGGTTGTGGTGTTTATACTGATCCTGCATCCCTTTCTGTCCTATTAAACTGGGAGTTCTTTGGGGACAGAGACTGCGTCTTTGTATATTGGCTATCCCTGATGCCTAACCCTGTGCCTGGCACAAAGCAGGGACTCAGTCCAAATTTCCTGAAGGGAACTAGTCTAGACAGGTAGACGCTCCTAGACCTGTAGACTCTCTCCTAGACAGGAAGACTCTCGCTGTCCAAGTGCAAGGATATAACTGGCCTTTTCCAAGAGAGCCAGGTTCCACGGAGCGGCCTACAGCCAAGGCCTCTGCCAGTCCCTGCGAAGGCCTTCTGGTGCAATCCCAGCAGCTCCCCGGCCTCCGTGCTGTAACCCACAAAGCACCTCCCAGCACGTGACAGTGAGGCTATGACAAGTACATAATATGTCAACTTCAGAGCCGCCAGGCCTCTTGCCAGCGCTGTGCCGTCCTTACGGAGCTTGGGCAGGTACCCCCAGCTTGAATGTTCTACTTAATTGATTAGGAGCAATTAAGTAGAACATGTACTACTTAATTAAACACTGTACCCCCACTGTCGCCTTCATCAAAATCTCTTAAATCACATTAGGAGAAAACAGAATCTCTCTGGTTAGTCTCTTTACTCTCAGGGCATCATGATGATGAAATGGGTAAACACATCCTCTTTTGCAAAACCATTTCCTTCCCATTTGCTACTTTTTCTAGAAATGCATACAACCGCTATCACTTTAATAAATATTTTAAAACATTAGCAAGTCCCAGGGACATTCCTTTTGTATATTACATATTTCAGTGAGATTTGAATAAAATATGGTAGTTACACATGTAGCTCTAATTAACATATTTCCTGAATGAAAATAACATCTGGCCCCTTTTAAATATGAAATATATGAAATTGGGATATAGCAAAAAATATGTCTGAGCCGGGCGCTGTGGTGTGTGCCTGTTATCCCAGCTACCTGGGAGGCCGAGGCAAAAGGATTGCTGGAGCCCAGAGCTTTATGTCCAGCCTGGGAAACATAGCGAGCCCCTATCTCTATTGAAGAAAAAAAAGGGGGAGGGAGGGAGGGAGGACAGAAAGAAAAAGAAAGTAAAGAAACAGAGAAAAAAAAAAGGAAGAAAGAGGAAGGGAGGGAGGTAAGGAGGGGAAGGGAGGGAGGTAAGGAGGGGAGGGGAGGGAGAAAAAGAAAATTAGCCGGTATGTCTGAGTCTACATTTTCTGATAGAATAGAATGAATGTTTTCTTTTCTGAATTCTACATGTTTAAGGTATACAACATGATATTTTGAAATACACAGGTAGTGAAATGGTTACAACAGTCAAGCAAATTAACATATCCATCAATCCACACTGTTACTCATTTGTGTGTGTGTGGCAAGAGCACCTAAGACAAACTCTTTTCGCAAAATTCCTGAATACAATATTATGAATGATAGCCCTCATGTCACACACGAACCCTCTAGACCCGTTCATCCCACATGTCTGCTACGCTGTATCCTCTGACTGGCATCTCCCCATTTCCTCCCTCACCCTCGCCGTGGTAACCATCATTTTATTCTCTCCCACTGTGTATTCAGCTTTTCCTCTTTTTAAAAAGATTCTACATATAAGTGAGATGATGCAATATATATTTTTTTCTGTGTCTGGCTTATTTCACTTAGCAGTAATGTCCTCCAGGTTCATCCATGCTGTGGCAAATGGTATGACTCCTTTTTAAAGGCTGAGTAATATTCTGTGTGTGTGTGTGTGTGTGTGTGTGGTATGTTACAATTTCTTTCTCTATTCACCTATCAACAGACATGTAGGTTCCTTCCGTATCTCGGGTACTGTGAATAACGTTGCCGTGAGCACGGGAGGACAGTTATCTTTACGAGGTAGTGATTTCATTTCCTTTGGGTCAATGCCCAGAAGAAGGATTGCTGAGTCATACAGTAGTTCTAGTTTTATTTCTTTAGGAATTTCCGTATTGTTTTCCATCAAGGCTGTACCAACCTATATTCCTACCAACAGTGCAGTGTGCTGGGGTTCCCTCTTCTCCACACCCTCGCCAACAGTGGCCATCTCTTGTATTTTTGACAATGGCTATTCTATCAGGTGTGAAGTGAGAATGACTGTTTTCTGATTTTGCCAGGTTTGTGTATGTCTAAGGAATTAACCCCACACTGCCAGTCTGCACTGAACGGGGAGAAGTGGCGGCTCATGCTAGTAACAGTCAGTGCTGTGGGGGGCAGATAAAAGGGAGCCTGGGAACCCTGGACAGAAATGCCGATTCGCTTCAGACAAGAGACTGGAATTCCAGGCCACGAGGCTGGGCCTAGTTTAGTTAATGCTGGCCCTCGGTGGTTCTGTCACCAAGAAAAACAGGAGTGCAGGGATGCACCCCCACACCAGCGGCCTGTGTCCATCACCCCACACCAGCGGCCTGTGTCCATCTCTTCTGCATTTGTTAGAGGCTGCATGGGCCTAAGTCATACACACACAGAACCTAAAAAGAACCAGTATAGGTAAAACGAGAGAGAAATTAATTTTAAATAGGAAAATGTTCTTTGTCTTTGGAAGCCCTGCCACTGTGCCTTTCCCTAGACTCAGATCAATGACAGGAGAGGTGCTGTTCTGTGAGACCTTTACAATCCATCAAGGGGAAGTTGCTGGGCAAGAGGAATGAAATTCAGGCCCCGAGAAACTAGGGGAAAAAAAAGTTAGAGAAACAATGCAATCTTGTCAGGTGACCAGTTCCAAGCGTGTCCTTTGACCTCATGGAGTAAAAGAGAGTCCCCGGCTTAACTCAGAAAATACTAGCTGGGGTCATACGCTTCTGATTACCGAGAAAGGCCAGCACAGGCTGAGTCCCTGTGCTCCTGCCTAACCACGTGGCCTCTCCAGCCAGGGGAGAAAGGTTCCACACACTAAAAGTTCATCACTTGAAGGCTGTTGTTTGGAATTCTGAATACATTTTCTTATAAACACTACTTCCTACTGGTGTTTGGGCCCCTTTTTAGACTTTACATACAGATGGATCCAGAGTGTAGAATGGGAGCAACGGGGAAAGGAAAATGGGGGGTCAGGCCCATGAAATCGACTGATGAGCAGAGGCCCTTCGGGAGCACACACCCACTGACGGTGATGAGGGATCCGTGTGTGTGTGTGTGTGTGTGTGTGTATTTTATGAGAGAGGCCCTGAGGGATCCATGTCTCTGTGTGTGTGTGTGGTGTGTGTGTGTGTGTGTGTGTGTGTGTATATTTTATGAGAGAGGCCCTGAGGGATCTGTGTCTGTGTGTGTGTGTCTGTGTGTGTGTATTTTATGAGAGAGGGCCTGAGGGATCCGTGTCTCTGTGTGTGTGTGTGTGTGTGTGTATATATATATTTTATGAGAGAGGCCCTGAGGGATCCATGTCTCTGTGTATGTGTGTGTGTGTGTGTGTATATATATTTTATGAGAGAGGCCCTGAGGGATCCATGTCTCTGTGTGTGTGTGTGTGTGTGTGTGTGTGTGTATATATTTTATGAGAGAGGCCCTGAGGGATCCATGTCTCTGTGTGTGTGTGTGTGTGTGTGTGTGTGTGTGTGTGTATATATTTTATGAGAGAGGCCCTGAGGGATCTGTGTCTGTGTGTGTGTATTTTATGAGAGAGGCCCTGAGGGATCCATGTCTCTGTGTGTGTGTGTGTGTGTGTGTGTGTGTATATATATATTTTATGAGAGAGGCCCTGAGGGATCTGTGTGTGTGTGTGTGTGTCTGTGTGTGTGTATTTTATGAGAGAGGCCCTGAGGGATCCATGTCTCTGTGTGTGTGTGTGTGTGTGTGTGTATATTTTATGAGAGAGGCCCTGAGGGATCTGTGTCTGTGTGTGTGTGTCTGTGTGTGTGTATTTTATGAGAGAGGCCCTGAGGGATCCATGTCTCTGTGTGTGTGTGTGTGTGTGTGTGTGTGTGTGTGTGTGTGTATATTTTATGAGAGAGGCCCTGAGGGATCTGTGTCTGTGTGTGTGTGTCTGTGTGTGTGTATTTTATGAGAGAGGCCCTGTGGGATCCATGTCTCTGTGTGTGTGTGTGTGTGTGTGTGTGTGTGTATTTTATGAGAGAGGCCCTGAGGGATCCGTGTCTCTGTGTGTGTGTGTGTGTGTGTGTGTGTATTTTATGAGAGAGGCCCTTTGGGAGCACACAACCACTGTGACGGTGATGAGGGATCCGTGTGTGTGTGTGTGTGTGTGTGTATTTTATGAGAGAGGCCCTTTGGGAGCACACACCCACTGTGACGGTGATGAGGGATCCGTGTGTGTGTGTGTGTGTGTGTGTATTTTATGAGAGAGGCCCTTTGGGAGCACACAACCACTATGACGGTGATGAGGGATCCGTGTGTGTGTGTGTGTGTGTATTTTATGAGAGGGCGGGTGCCGTGAGAGGAAAACGAGGCTCTAGGAACAGAAACAGAAGTATAAAGAAGCGGTTCAAAGACAAGAAGTACCAAGCGGAGGAGATGATTCTGAGTCCCAATCATTCCCCAGCTTAAGCTCTTCTTTCTACAATACTTCACTTCCCAGGCCGCAGTGCCCGGGTGAGCAGTTCCCCTGGGGGGAGGTGGGGCGGCAGTGGACTCTACTGCCTGCTGGGAAAGGGTGTGTGAGACTCTGCCGCTTGCACGACCACGTGTTCACCCAGCAGGGATCACAACCTCAAGCTCCCAGAGAGCAAGGCAGTGGGGACGCAGTGGGGACGAAGCGGCAGCCCGGGAGATCCAGAGAGCGTGGCGTGACCACCTGAGAGGGCTGCTGCTCCGCTGAGGCCAGGGGTTCTGGAGAAAAGGAGGCCTAGTATCATCCTGACTTCTGAGTTTGAAAGGAAAGCTATGGAACAACTGAATTTTAAACGTTGGCAACTAATACAAGGTAACAACAACAACAAAATGCTACAGGCAAAAAACAAAACAAAACAAAACCCACACCAAAAAAACCCTCTTCTGTCTGGTCTGTGGAATATCAGTTTGCAGTCCCTTTCCCAGTGTCTAGTTAGAATAAACCATTTGGTTCTTTGATTCGCAAGTCTAGCTACAAGCAGGAATCACTTTGGGTACATGGTCAAAATGCAGCTTTGGAGACCAACAGGCACAAGGCCTGAGAGCCTGTCTTTTGAGGTGCCCTGGGGATGGTGCTGTGGCTGCGACGCATGTGGAAACCACTGGCTGGTCTGTATTTCATCCATATAACCAACTGGTCACTTGTGTCTCCCACCTCTAGTTCATAATCATCAAATAACATCACAAGAATGATCCAATGATAAAACCACAAAACATGCTGACCCCATGGATAGGAAAGAGGTGAATGTCAAGGGGACCTGCGACACAGCCAAGTGTGTGAAAGTATGTCTTATCTAAATGGTTTATGAAAAATTAAAACTCTATCATATATAAACGTATGGTTTTTTTTTTTTTTTTTGAGACGGAGTCTTGCTCTGTCACCCAGGCTGGAGTGCAGTGGCGCGATGTCGGCTCACTGCAAGCTCCGCCTCCCGGGTTTACGCCGTTCTCCTGCCTCAGCCTCCCGAGTAGCTGGGACTACAGGCGCCCGCCACCTCGCCCGGCTAGTTTTTTTGTATTTTTTAGTAGAGACGGGGTTTCACCGTGTTAGCCGGGATCGTCTCTCGATCTCCTGGCCTCGTGATCCGCCCGTCTCGGCCTCCCAAAGTGCTGGGATTACAGGCTTGAGCCACCGCGCCCGGCCATAAACGTATGTTTTAACAGACAAATTTTCCCTCTACTAAATCTTTGAGTAAAACTGACTCTTCAGGAAGATGCAGTAAGCTTTGATCCTGTGACTGGAGAGTACAACTGTCCCCAGGATATTCACCAAAGCTTAAGAGAAAGAGATATATCTACAGACCATATCATCTCGTTTGACTTACGCCCAACGGCAGAGTGCCACGTGAAGTTCACAGTAGGACTCACGCGCAGTCAACAGACTTATTGAAACTTCTGTTCAAAGGTAGGTGAGTGTTGAAAGTGTGTTAGATGGTAGAGAAAATGACCTAATAACAGGAAATCGTCGTTTAACAACAGAGTCCATCCTTGAATGCTCCAGCCAAGTCTGCGCCTCTGCGTCCACTCACGGGGCCACCGAGCAGTCATTTGGAGACCTGTTTCAACTATCAGCGGGGGCCAAGGGATCCCTGAGTGAGATCAGGGATCCGGGCTCACCGTGGCTGAGCCCCCCCAGGTCATTTTGCCAGTGTCGGTGAAACTGTGAGGAAACCATGGTATGATTCCCGGCCTCCCTGCGCTTCCCTCTCTCCTTTCCTGGTGACATTTCCAGCTGTCACCAGCATTCCATGGCATACTTCTTATTCCCCACCTTCCCTTACTCTCATATCATTACTTCTTAGTAAGCCTAAAGCCTTCCCCTTTCTATATTATTTACTTCTGGTTAACTTCGGCTGCATTTCACTGACGCGTAGCATGTAACTATTGACTTGAACACCGCAGGTACTGCTTCCTATGGAAAAAGAATACTTAATTAAACGTGGTCTCCTTATGTTAAAGTGCCCAATTTGTTATGATTAATAAAGTTATCAATCATATAAAGTTACTTTATGTGATCACTCTGAAAAAACAAAACAATAAAACCTCTTTGTGGGAGCCCAACACACTGTCATTCTGTCACTCACGAGTGTCGTGGATGGAGACTGTGTTGCTTTTGATGGAGATGCTCTCCCACCTAACCCTCCCCCGCAACAACCTAAAACGATCTGGCCCCAGCATGGCCCCGCACACACCCTCTCTCACTGGACTCGCCCCTTCCCCCCTCCTGGGCCTCAAGGTGGTTTCTACGCCAGGCTCAGGCTCGCTGGAACCTTCCAGGGCTCAGTGATTCCGGGCTGCGGTGGGAGGGCCCCGAGTTCTTCGCCCCGCGTGCGGATCCGGCCGCGACACAGGCGAGACCCCTGCCGGCCAGGCGCGGAACTGCAGGCACGCCGCGGCACGGAGGGCCGCAGAGCGGGCGGGGCCTGGGGCGTCCCCAGCAGAGAAGCTGGGGTGGGAGGCTGGCCACCCATCAGGTCCGCAGAGCCAAGTCCTCGTCCACACTTCTCTCACCACTGTCTTCAGCTGCCACCTCTGCCCGCCTCAGGACCGTCAAGCTGTCTGGCTTCTGTCCTAAGACCCTGAGACAGAATGGAAGCCCGGGCACTTACCCTCCTAGGCCAAGGCCTAATTCTCCAAAACACCTCCTAGAGGTGGCGGGGGCGGGGGCGGGGGCGGGGGTGGGGTGAGGGGAGGAGAGTCGACACTTGGAGCCCTGGACATCGGGCCAAGCATCCACAGACGACAGATAAACGGCTCCCGGATGGTAATAAAATCAGAGGCTGCGCAGTCTTTTTCTGTTGGTAACGGGATTAGAAAATAAAAAGAAATCGCAAACACACAAAGGCACCTGCCCTCTGCCTGGTGGAACAGAGAGCTCTCGTTTTGTTTTGCCCAGAACGACTTTCATTTACAGCTTCACATTTACAGCTTCACTTCAGCAAGACGAAAAGCTGAGTCCAGACACCCTTCATAAAGAAAAGAGGTGGCCGGGTGCGGTGGAATCCAGCACTTTGGAGGCCGAGGCGGGCAGATCACCTGAGGTCAGGAGTTCGAGACCAGCCTGGCCAATATGGCGAAACGCCGTCTCTACTAAAAATACAAAAATTAGCCGGGCGTGGTGGCAGGCGCCTGTAGTCCCAGCTACTCAGGAGGCTGAGGCAGGAGAATCGCTTGAACTCAGGAAGCGGAGCTTGCAGTGAGCCGAGATGGTGCCACTGCACTCCAGCCTGGGTGACAAGAGAGAAACTCCGTCTAAAAAAAGAAGAAGAAGAAGAAGAAGAAGAAGGGGGGGGGCCGCAAGTGCCAGGGGGCAAACCTAGCAAGAACAGTCAGTATTCTCCCTACTGCGACCCCGTCCTCCCTGCGCTTCCAGTGGGGATCCAGCTCCTCAGTGTTCGGAATCCCCATGGCCTCATGAGGCAGTCTCGGTAGAGACACCACCTCGTTTCTTAAATGAGGAAAAAGGAGACTCCCACGTGGAGACATGACCTGCCCAGGTTTCCGCACAGTGGGGCCCTTCTTCCAGCCAGCTGCTGGCCAGTGCTGAGGAGGGTCCCCGCACACAACAAACACAACCCATTTTATCTGGCCAACACAACTCTGATGCCATTCGGCTCTCAGGCAGTTGAACCGTGTCAGATGAGATGTGGCTGGAAACCCCCCTTTAGCTGTATGCCTCTCCCACCACTCCCCATAGGAGGTCTGGCCTTTCATCTTACAGAGAGACCTAGGTGACCTGCAGAGGCAACCCTGGGTCACCTGAGCTGCAAGTCCCAGTTCCGGGCCTGGCCTGCAATGTTCACATATTTTCCATCCATTCTTGTTTTTCTTTACTAAACATAACTGCATGTTACAACCAGTTAGGCATAAACATTAATTAGAAACACAAACCACCATACTGATAAAAACATGCAGAAATCCTATGAACCAGCAGTGTAACTAGGAACATTCAACTCTTATCAAACTGCTAACTCTTGTATTCGAGACTGGGTAGCATCTTCCTAGTTTTTTAGAAAATTGATTTCCTCTCTGTAAAAGACACATTCGGAGTAAAAAATCTGGAAAACTTTACAAATTGTAAAGAAAAAACCAGCACAGATAGAGTCATGCATCGCTTAACAACAGAGTTTGCTCTGAGAAATGCATTGGTAGGTGATTTCATCTTTGTGTGAACACACAGAGTGACTTCCACAAACCTAGATGGTATTGCCTACTACACACCTGGGCTGTAGGGTACAGCCTGTTGCTCCTGGGCTACAAACCTGCACAGCATGTGACTGTGCTGAATACTGTAGGTGACTGTAACACAATGGTATCTGTCTCTCTAAACTATCCAAACACAGGAAAGGTACAGTAATAATACGGTATTACAATCATACGGGACCACCATCATGTATTGACCAAAATGTTATGCAGCACGTGACTGGAACTCGATTTCACTCTCCCCATCCACGAAGCTAGAAAGTAAATCCAAGGATGTCCTTACAACACGCTACTGTGAACGTCATGTCCCACACAGTGGCTAGAAATAATAATTAAGGCAGCTGTCATCTTGTGAGGTAAGCACTACATCGGAGCTTTACCTGTATTTTCTTTAGTTCTTACAAAAACCCCAAAGGTATCATTATTTCCAGTAGATTGATAAGGCAGTGAATTCTCAGGAAAGTGAACTCGAAAGGGGCAGAGCCAGGACTGTTAATCGCCCCAACCAGCTACCCCCAAAATTCATGCTCAGCATTCCTCCAGATTCTCTCCCTTCATTGCTTGCAGATCTCCATTCTTGAACAGGAGCATCGCTTTAAGAAGGAGGGCACAGGCAAGGAACGTCCACAGCCGAGGCCGACAGCCCCGCAGCGCTTTCGTGACAGCTGAACCCACCCTGAGACACACGCTCCAGGAGGCGAAATAACCAGGCCTGGCTCTCCCAAGCCAGCGGGGGGGGGGGTGTGTATGGTGTGTCTGTGTGTGGAGTGTATGAGGGTGCATGTGTGTGTGTCGTGTATGTGTGCATGTGTATGGTGTATGAGTGTGTGTGGTATGTGTGTGTATGTGGTATGTGTGCATGTGTGAGGTATGTGTATGTGTGTGTGTGGTGTATGAGTGTGGTGTACGTGTGTGCATGTGTGAGGTGTACGTGTGTGGGTGGGGGTGTGTGTGGGGTTGTGTGGCACATGAGTGCGCACGTGTGTTGTATGTGTGCGTGATGTATGAGTGTGTGGTGTCTGGTGTGGTGTATGAGTGTGTATGTGTGTGGTGTATGTGTGCATGTGTGTGGGTGAGGTGTGTGGGGGTGTGTGTGGTGTATGAGTGTGTGTGGTGTATGTGTGCATGTGTGTGGGTGAGGTGTGTGGGGGTGTGTGTGGTGTGTGTGGTGTATGAGTGTGTGTGGTGTATGTGTGCGTGTGTGGTGTATGTGTGTGTGATGTGTGTGTGGTGTATGAGTGTGTGTGGTATACGTGTGTATGGTATATGTGTGCGTGTGTGTGACTGTGTGTGGTGTACGAGTGTGTGTGGTATATGTGTGAGGGTGTGTGTGGTGTATAAGTGTGTGTGCATGTGTGTGGTGTATGTGTGCGTGTATGTGTGTTATGTGTGTGGGGGTGGGGGTGTGTGTGTGGTTGTGGCATATGAGTGTGCATGTGTGTGTGGTGTGTGTGTGAGGTGTGTGTGTTTGTGTGGTGTCTGGTGTATGAGTGTGCATGTGTATGGGTGAGGTGTGTGGGTGTGTGTGGTATATGTGTGGTGTATGAGTGTGTGTGGTGTATGTGTGTGGTATACGTGTGTGTGGTATATGTGTGCGTGTGTGTGGTGTGTGTGTGGTGTATGAGTATACGTGTGTGTGGTGTATGTGTGCGTGTATGTCTGAGTTGTGTGTATGTGTGTGGGTGGGGGTGTGTTTGCATGGTTGTGTGTGTGGTTGTGTGGCGTATGAGTGCACGTATGTGGTGTATGTGTGCATGTGTGGTGTGTGAGGTGTGTGTGGTGTATGAGTGTGTGTGGTGTCTGTGTGGTGTGTGTGGTGTATGAGTGTGTCTGTGTGAGGTGTGTGTATGTGGATGGGGCAAGGTGTATATTTATTTTCTAGGGCTGCCACGACAAAGTAGCACAAACTGGTTTGCTTAAACTGCAGACACTGATTGTCCGCAGTCCTGGAGGCTGGAAGTCTGAGATCACGGGTCGGCAGGGCTGGATCCCTCTGAGGGCTGCGAGGCAGAGCCTGTTCCAGGCCGCTCCCCTAGCTTCTGGTGGTTTGCTGGAAGTCTTTGCCATTCCTTAGCACGCAGAAGCAAAGCCGTGATCTGCCTTCTCCTTTACGTGATGTTCTCCCTGTGTGAGTGTGCCTGTGCCCAAATTCCTCTTTTTATAAAAACACCAGTCATACTGGATTAGGGTCGACCGTGAGGACCTCATCTTAACAAATGACATCTGCAACGACCCTATTCCAAGTAAGGTCACATTCTGAGGGAGTGGTGGTTAGGGCTTCAGCATATGAACGCTTGAGGAACACAATTCAATCCATAACAGAGAGGGGAGGTGGGGAGAGAGGCTGGATGGGGAGCAGGGGGAAAGGCGGTGGGGGAGAGGGTCTGGCTGAGCTGAGTGTGCTGGGCCTGTGTGTATCTCTCTGGCTAGGATGGCGCTCCAGGGGCAGGTGTCTGACGGTGCCCAGTGTCTCTCATGACGGGAGCATCTGTCACTGTGAACGTCTGCAAGCTGACGTGTAAAGGACACGCCGATTGTGACGAAGCTGAACGAGTATTACACTATCACTGGTCCACCCACTGTCACTGGTACTGACTCCTGAAGCCTATCTTTTCTCACAGAATTCTGCTGTCTTCAAGCTGGTAAGATGAACAGACAGACTTCTAATATAAGCTGTCTTCACAGGGCCTTGAGGCTGTATTACCTCAGTTACAACAAAATCGAATTTTCAAAAATTGGAACTCAAAGATTTAAAATTGAGGTAAAGTGGCCTTCGGAAAAATATGTAAATATAAGATCATTTGCTCGCCCCAATCGTGGAAGCTTGATTCAAATAGCGCGTGCCTGCTCTCCATGCAAAGTGAACATCCTGATTGCCTGTAAATGCTTCAGGAACTCATTTCTTCTACAGTTTACTTGGCATTACTGTCACTGCAGAAATGTGCAAACGATGCGGGTGCTGATATCAATCAGTAAATTGGTATATACCAAATCAGCTGAAGTGAGGACAAGATCGTTATAATTATTCTTAAAACCCACGAGACCATTTCTAGGCGTCAGGGGGACCCATGAGCTAGGAAACTGAGGCTTGCCGACATCTCAGCCACACCTGGGCAAAAGGCTACTGGAATCTAGGTCGGGTTCTGTGAGCTGCCATGGCTGAACCCTGGACAAACACGGGTTTTGCTGGATGCTTTGGGGTTCCCAGGCCCCAGAAGATCTATCCACACTGATCCACTCTGCTCAGTTCTGAGGCAACTCAGAGCAGGGCCATCGAGCCCACCCACCCCAGTGAGGACTGCACACGCGTGTGTGCGTGCACACACACACACGCATGCACACATGCAGCTCCCAGCCCCGGGGGGTGGGAACAACTGGATGAAGCAGTGCACACGCACACACGCACACACGCACACACGCACACACACACGCACACATGCGCACACACCCACACACATGCACACACCCCCACATGCACACACGCACACACACACACACACACGCACACACGCAGCTCCCAGCCCCGGGGGGTGGGAACAGCTGGATGAAGCAGTGCACGCGCACACACACACGCACACATGCGCACACACCCACACACATGCACACACCCCCACACACATGCACACACGCACACACACGCACACACGCAGCTCCCAGCCCAGGGGGGTGGGAACAGCTAGATGAAGCAGTGCACGCGCGCACACACACACACGCACACATGCGCACACGCCCACACACATGCACACATGCGTGCACACACACACGCAGCCCCTAGCTCCCAGCCCCGGGTGGTGGGAACAGCTGGAAGAAGCAGTCAAGAGAACATGGGTTTCAAAATCCAATCTGGGCTTCAACTCCAGCCGTGCCCCTCACTTGCCATGTCCTCCTAGGCAAGCTGCTGCTCTTCTTTGAGCTTCAGCTTCCTCCAAGATGGGAATATTAATCCATACCTACAGGCTGTGTGAAGATTAAACAGCATTTCATATGAGGAGCCCTTGCACAGAGCCTGGCAAGAGCCACTCCTTGGTCAGGGGAACTTCCTGTCCTTTCTCCCTTCCACAGTAAGGCTGGAGCCGTCTCCGGAAAATATCTCCAACTGATTTGGCCACAAGTGCAGGATTGAAACGGAGGTGAACATTTAGCGGGAGCTTGAAAAAACCCCAGTTTCTGACACTATCTTCGACAAGCCAGGGATCTGGGAAAGCTTGGGAGGGGAGTGGTGTACTAACGTATATTAACACTTATTGTGAGGAAGGCACCGTTCCAAAAAGCTGACATATTTTAAAGAATCTTAATTCTCAGAAAGTCCCTGTGAGTAGGTAGCATGCTGATCCTTAACATAGGGGGAAACTGAGGCACAAAGAGGTTTAGTGGTTTGTCCAAGGTCACAGAGCTATTAAATAGTGGAGCCAGGACCTGAACCCAGGCAGTGCGAACTCGGCACTCACGGTCTTTTTTGTTAGAATCCTTTTTCTCTGTAATCACTTTTGGATTTCCCCTCTGTTTCATGAGCTTTTTGCTTTACTTTTTAGCCATTCACTCCACAAACACCTACTCGGAGCCAGGCCTGAGAATGCAGAGCTTGGCTGAGGGAGCCTGCACAGCACCCACAGGACCAGGCAAAGAGGCAGAAAGGGGTGTGGCCAGGAGAAAGGGGTGTGGCTAGAAGGGGTGTGGCCAGGAGAAAGGGGTGTGGCCAGGAGAAAGGGGTGGAAAGGAGTCCTGGGCATTCTGACAGCGCCAGAGGGTGCTCCTGAGGCTGGCGGGCAAAGAAGGCTATGAAGAAGGGGTGTCCGAGTTGGCCATGAATGACAGAGAGGATTTCTCAAGGTAGAGATGGGTGAAGAGAAGTCCCTCCAGGTGGCAGGAACAGTGTAAGCAAAGATAAGCAGGTGAAAGCTTGGCACAGCATCTGGGAGCCATGAGTGCCCCATCTGGCCAGAGCGCACCGAGTCAGCGCCAGGTCATGAACACCTTGAGTGCCAGGCCCCAGGATGAAGATTCTGAATGCATTCCAAGATTCAGTTAAGGAAGCAGCATGATCTGCCCATGATTCTGCCCATTCATGGTGGCAGCCACTCATCCTGCAAAAACTGTGCCCAGTCCACATGCTCCCTGGGAAAGCTACATTGGGTGGCCCCCTTCTCGCTCCTCCACATGGAGCCCTGAACTCAGCTGCCCAAATTTGTTTCTCCACAAAGTAGAGCCATACTGTTCCCCCAAAATGGAGGATCTGAGGGGCCAAGGAATGACTACTGCCTGGAGAGCTGCGAGACACGGAGCATCACCAATGTCCTTCCACCTGCATTGAGCTTCTTATTTCATTCCATGTACCAAATAAGCCATTTCGAGCGCCTGCTGTGTGTACGGTCCTGTGCCTGGGTCCCATGAGACCAGATCATTGTCATTTTTCTAGCACTTGAAACACATCTGTCCCCCTACGCCCACAATCACGTTATACAACCATGTCATCAACAAGAACATTCCTACTAAAAAGTTCCTGCTAATGACAGTGCTGGGAGAACATCCCTTGACACGTATAATTCCAGGACTGGACGTGAAATTCTTATGATCCAAATGAACAGCACTTGATGTAGAAGGCAGCGCGGCTTTGCCCACATTGCCTGAACATCTGTCAAGCTTGTCACTCTCAATCAGACGACACTAAGTGAAAAAGAAATCGCTTTTGGAGCACACAGGAAGGTAGCAGTCTTACGTGCTTAGAACCGCAGGGAGAAGTGAAGCCACACCGTGGTCTCCTTGCTGGTGCAAGGAGGCTGCCACCTGCAGAAGGTGCTAAAGCCAAGTCTGGGAAGACATCGGGGTCGGCCTGGGTGCAGGCACTCCTGGAAGTGTGAACGCCAAATGCCCCACCCATTCCACTCGTCAAAATCAGACCTAGCTGAGGTTGCACAGTTGGCTCCTCCCAAACCTCCCATGGATCCTCCTCCCCTTGAGAGGCTGGAACGAGGGAAACTATGCTTCCCAGATGCCCAAGCGGCGAGAGCTCTGGATGTCAATCAGGTGCTGTGACTCAGGAACGAGCGTGCTTGCATGAGACCTGCCCGGTGAGAATGTGGCTTCTGGCTGTCACTGCTGGTTAGTCCCAGTCACCTTGAACCCAGGTCATGCTGCCCCTTCCTGAGTACCTGAAAAGCAGGGCAGTGGTGGTGGCTTCTGTTCAAACTCCATAATCCTCAGACCTCAACTTAGACTGTCCACCCTTCAGCCCCCTGGAGAGTCCAGAAACGGCTGTGGGCTGGCAGCAGCTGCTTCTGAACGAGCTGGGAGTCCTTCCGAAAGCCCAGCCTGAACCCTGCCCCTTTAGCCCCTCCAATGATGTTGTAAGCACCTGATTCCAATATGAAACTCCTTCTGCTTACACCACCTGGAGTGGTTTCTGCTTCCTACGTGATCCCTGGTTGATAAACCCTGCCTGGCAAACCAAGGACGTGTGAAGGCCACAGGAACCACGGTGGAAGCGCTTTGGAAAGCACAGCTATTTACGGGAGAACCGCACGACTCGCTTCGTCCGGTGCAAAGCAGTAACCCCCTCGTCTGGCTCTGGCAGCACACCCTGTGTGCTCTCACCTTTGAGCTGAGGTGCTCACGTCTGAGGTGGAGGAAGGAGGGCGGCAGGTGCAGGCCAGGACGGGGCCCCAGTTACCTAGAGAGTAACTAACAGTGTTTTGTCGGAGGGCGAGAGAATCTGATGGGGGCAGCTCCGTATGAAAACTGGAGGTGCTGAGGCTGCCCCAGGCTCAGGAAACAAAGACCGAGGACAGGTGACAGGGCAGTGAGAAGGAGCTGGGCAGCACAGGAGATGGCAGGAAACTCGAGTCAGGCAGCTGAAGCGTGCAGTACTTGCCACAAACGGAGTCGGGCTATATCTGAAACAGGTTGTTTGCATGGACTCGATGGGGCTGTAAGACTCAGTGACAGGGAGAAGCAGCTGGATTGGGGTGTGTTGAGCTTTCCTGTCACCCAAGGCAGAGGGGCGCTGTATTCTGGAAGGTGGCAGGCACCATGAGATCTCAAGAGCAAGAGAAAGAAGGCATGCCACCCTGCGCTGTCGAATCTGCACCATGCTGGATCTACCGACACGTCGAAAACATTCTCAACGGCAGCAACATTTCCGGGCAAGTAAGTTCTCATCGCTTCTGTTCCCCTCACAGATTCTAATCCGAATGTTTTAAGCCAATGCTTCTCCAGTTTTACTGTGTCTATGAATCATCTGGGGATCTTGTTAAAATGCAGATTCTGATTCAGTAGGTCTGGGGTGGGGTCTGAGATTCTGTTTCTGGCCCAGGAACTACCCTTTGAGTAGTGAGACTTTAAACTTCAGAAACACCAGTCAGGATCCAAACTATTTACAGGTGCATTGCTGAGTGTCTGTTCCTTATTTCACACATGCAGCGTTCACATCGGCAAGAAGTGAGAGAACCTGGCCCAGGAAACACAAGAGACAGACAGTGGAACCAACCCCCAGGATAACTTACCAGCTCTCACCGAGTTAATTTCCTGCTCTCCCCCTCACCCTTACCCTGGAACACTTGGGAGAATATGACTTAATTTCCCATTTCTGGGGACTCTAAAAACTGTGCAGAAGGGTAAGGGAAGGGAAGGAAGTCACTGAGAGCTGACCATCTCCAGGACCAGGTAAAGGCTGAGATGGAGACACAGGCTTGCTTGCCTGCCTGACGCAGAAAACCCTGGGAGCAAAACAGGCAAAGGTCCCATAGGTGATTCGTGGAAGAGCAATCTAGATGGCAGATAGTCCTATACAGTAATGCTCAGGCACACCAGGGGTCAGAGAAATGAAACAAAGTAACAGTGAGGTGTTACCGCCCACCCACCAGCCCAGCCAGCACAAACAAGGAAATCACAATTAATGCTGTGGGGATGTGGAAACAGGTGCCTTCACGTACTATTAATGGAAGTGAGAATTGCTGTAGTTTATTGGGAAAACAATCTGGAAAGATCCTATATATATAGTACACACACACACATACACACACACACACACAACAATCTGGAAAGATCCTATATATATAGTACACACACACACACACACACACACACACACACACACACCCGCCTTAAGCTCAGCACTCCTACTCTTGGGAATCTATGCCTGGGAAATAAAAGCACTCCTCCTCAGAAGGACACACACACGCACACGTCCATATGTACAAACGAGAGTGTTTATGGAAGTATTATTTAGAAGTGAAAAAACTAGAGACAAAATGAATGCACATCAAAGAAAGAATGTTGAATCAGATACGGGCCATCCAGCCTACGGACTCCATTAACAGAATGAAATAAGAGAGGCACACCAGTTAACTCGAGGGACTTTTCTATGAAGTATTGATGAGCGAGAAAAGCAACATGCAGTACATTTGATTAATATGATCTCATTTTTATAAAACAATTTTTAAAAACTTGTACATGTATCTATGCATTGATGTGTGTCGTAACTGTCTATGACTTTTAGAAGCACAGATAAACGCATGGGAGGATTCCAAGTTATTAAATGAGTTATTTGGTGTGGAGTAGGGGTCGGGGTAGCATGGAAACAAAGGGACAAAATCCATGCATCCGCTGTCTCCCTCACACACACACGTGTACACACCCAGGGAAACAAGGAGAATGAGGGGTCCCTGGCCCTCGTTCCCTTTGTGGTGTCTGCCCGGAGCTCAGCTCTTGTGGGTAGCTGTCACTACGGGACGCTACGGGGGGGACTAATTACATGCCAATAAGTGTAAAGGTAGGTGGTCATCTCAGTGCCACTCGGCACTGGAGCTCCCATTCCTGGGCCCCGGGCCACAGCCTCCCTGTCAGAATAACGCTTGGGAATTTCCGGGAAGAAGAAATTCACTCTGTTCAGGGCAGCACGTTCTGCTTTTTGAAAACTACTTTTTAGTGGGTTCTTTCTCACAGGACGCTGAATTTCACCCCTTAAAGCTTCCGCTCCCTGCTCCACGTCCTGCCCCCGAGAGCCAGAAGGCACAAGCTCATTTCCTGTCCCACAGGAAGACAGAGATAATGCCCCCATGGGCTTTCTCTTATCTCAACTAAACATCCCTGGTCCTGCCACCGGTGCTGAGCACTCATCTGAGGCATTTCCTGACGGCAGGTCCGGTTCTTACTCCTCCAGCGAGACACAGGGATTTCGATAAGATGCAGGCGAGGACCCCAAACCTCCAAGCCTTCCCAAGGAACAAGGCAGCACTACCCCTATCAGAAAAACTCTGAAGGAGATACAGAGCAGGGTGGGGAGGAAGGCAGGTCCAGAGGCCCTTCCAATTTCCTTAGGAACCCCTGGCCTGTGGCCACCACTAGTGCGACTACACGATTACTACCTCCCAGCTTCCACACCGGGCTCCCAGTGCATGTCACCGAGCCTGCCTGGCTGTGACTTATGCAGGAAAGGCTGCACAGGAGACACCAGGCGTGGACATGCAGAAGGAACGAAGACAAGGCTAGGCTCTGTGTCCTCAGGAAGGCAAAGGAACGTCTTGGCTTCCTTGCAATCACCTTCTGAAGGGCTGTGGGCTGCGGCAGGGGCACTGGGCATTCCAAACTGGGGGAGAATGGAGCCTTCACAGACTTGCCCCAGCAGCATACACAGGCGACCGCAAAGGGAGAAATGAACCATGGTGAGTTAAACTTCGTTAATGTGAAACCTACCAACCCAGAATTACAGAGACCTGGGCCTGGAGTTGAGAGCCCCAATCCCAGAAACAGCTTTCCTGGGTAAAGGTAAGAGTAGGTACACAATGTTTCAGAATTCCCGAAGGAGGTGAGGCAGCTTTTGGAATGCAGTTCCCTGAAGGAGGAACCTTCAGTGGGGTTCTGAGAGCACCGTGTTCCTCTGAGGCTCTGTCATTAGCTGTCCATCAGCAAGTAGGTCACCTCTCTGCTTTGAGCCTCAGTTTTGTCTTTGAAAAAATGGAAATAAGGCCAGGCGCGGTGGCTCATGCCTGTAATCCCAGCAATCTGGGGGCCAGGGCGGGTGGATCATGAGGTCAGGAGTTCGAGACCACCTTGGCCAGCATGGTGAAACCCTGTCTCTACTAAAAATACAAAAAAAAAAAAAAAAATAGCTGGTTGTGGTGGTACACGCCTGTAATCCCAGCTACTCGGGAGGCTAAGGCAGGAGACTCATTTGAACCCGGGAAGTGGAGGTTGCAGTGAGTTGAGATTGCGCCATTGCACTCCAGCCTGGGCAAGAGTCCATCTCAAAAAAAAAAAAAAAAAAAAAAAAGGAAATAACATCTATATTGAAGCTGATATAAAAATCCAATACGGGGAATTGCATAAAATTACTACGTGACCTTGGATTGCTATATAAATATGACTTTATTGGTCCTGCTGAGGACAGGCAATGAAGGGTATCCAGTAAGGAGTCTGGGTAGCTGGTATGAAATGACAGTGACGGGGTGATAGCATGAGCCACTTTTCCCAACAAGAAGACAGAAAGAATGGATCAGAAACCAGGAGAGGATTCAAAGTGAATCAAGTTTAAACACACTCCTAGCCCGGGCCCCGAGTATAAGGCCTGACACTAGAGCGACTGGCTGGAGCTACATTCCACGACAATGAGCTGGATGCCCCCAGATGAGAGGAGGCCTCTGAGGGCTGTTTCATCCTCACTCCCGCAGAACAATGCTGAGTCTCCCGAATGCCTCTTTTGTTCCATATGGCACAAAAATCACAAACATCTTTTAACCACCCTGTGTTTTCCTAGCTGTTTGTTCTTTTCTCAAAGGTCCTAAGATCACAGAATCGTCTCCAAGAACAATAGCTGGGGAGCCTGTTCCACAGTTGAAACAACAAGGCCAAGGGGTTTGTGGCTGAAGCGGGGAAGGCAGGGGGAGGTCAGGAGCTGGGCAGGGGGGTGCAGCCTGTCCCTGTACTCCCTTGGGATGGGAAGTTCCCACTGGGCCTGCAGGATTCCTGCTCATGACGGGGGTACCGGCTGCCTATCTCCAGGATCACATTCCACTCAAAACTCACATGCTCTCTCTTTTCTCTCTGAAACGAAAAGCTTAGATTTCTGCCCTGTCTTCAGCCTAAGGCCTCTATCCAGACTCCGTGGACGAGATGATCTACTCAAAGGAGGGCACAGCCTAGGCGTCCAACAAAGGCCTCACCCCCACCCACTCTGGCAGAGCAGCTGCCCCATCCTCCTGGGGGTGCCCCTCCCAACCCCACCACTGCCCTCTGCTGCTCAGATGCCCCCTGCCCCAGCCCCCATGGCCACAGAGAAGGATAGCCTGGTAAAGAGCTTCAAGCTGGTCATGGAATCCTGGCTCCACCATGTCCTGGCTCCAAGGCTGGCCTTGAACCATGTGTAAACCATCTGTACCTCAGTTTTCTCATCTGGAAAATGGGGGTAATATTTGTATTGACTTTACAGCATTGCCACGAGGATTCAGTGACACTCCATATAAAGAAAGCACTGAGCACAGTGCCTGGCACAGGGAGCACCCCAATAATATTAACTAAGATTATTATTCCTGTTCAGCTGTAGCAACAGAAACACTCCTGTATTCCCATAACTATCATTAGCATTGCTATTATCCCTTAGTGTTCTCCTCGGACGGCTCCATGAAAAGTGCTCAGTAACTTCAAGAGGGAAACCCGTTTCATTCAGGATTCAGAGTCAGGATTTCCCTTCTCCGTGGCTCTGTCACCGAGCATCTACTCTGCGGGGTCCCGGAGGGGAAGACAACGCAAGCTCAGGGCATCTGCGGAGCTGGAAGAGCGCGGAGAGGGTGTGCGGCCTGGTGGGCACAGCTCCTGCATGTCATGCCAGCCCCTGCCCTGTTCCCAGAGAGTCAGGGTTCCTAGGGCTTACTCCCCCAAACCCTCGCCTGGAAATCAGGCTCACGGTGCTCCCCTACCCCACTGGGGCTGACAGGCAGGAAGGAGAGTGTGAGGGTGTGTGGCGTGTGTTGGGGCTGAGATTACAGCTCGGTGGCCTGTGGGCCACGCCTAGCCTGCTGCCGTCTTCTCCATGAGCAACCCCACACTCCCAGAGCTCAAACACCTGGGAACCACAGCGCACCGGCCACGCCCTTGGAAACGCTGGATTTACCAAAGCCTCCCTGAGCTATAGGAAGGCCTTGGCTGCCCAGCCATTGAGAAGTCTGTCTTTTCACCCAAGGATGTGGTCTGCCCTCTACTCAGGCTACACCTCCCGAGGCCTTCCAGGTAGACATTCAGCCAAGGACTGCCCCAGCTTGCGATTCGAGGGACAAGATGGTTATGAGAGATGCGGTTCCCTCTTGTGCAGAAAGCCTCGGGTCGCTGCACGCAGGATGGAGAGTGGCGCCCACGACCCGCACCTCTGCTCCTTGACCTCCTTTGGCCTTCATACCCTCCATGATGATGACTCCCCAAGACAGCGTACCTCCAGGCATTTTACTCCCCTACTGAATTCAGAGCCTCTGAACGCTCCTCTTTGCTGCCTGGCCCCAAATGACTTTCATCTTTTCTGCCCCTACACCCTACTCTAAAACCTTCCTCAGTCACATCGAGCATTTCCTGATCCCCAAACCTCCTCTGTACTCTCTAACCACTGGGGTTTGGAGCCAGCAGACATGCTGGTCCTATTCCGGAGAATGGCACCCAAAACCAGAAAGGCTGAGGGCCTCGTGCTGAGACTCTACAGGAGAAACACTCGCCAGGATGGGGACTCAGGCAGCTTTATCCCAGCATCCTAGCCCTACCATCAACTGGTCCTGTGACCTGGGCAAGTGGCTACCCCTCTCAAGGCCTCAGGGTCATCATCTATAATACTGGGTGCTGACCAAGTCATCTTTTTTTTTTTTTTTTTTTTTTGAGACGGAGTCTCGCTGTGTCTCCCAGGCTGGAGTGCAGTGGCGTGATCTCGGCTCACTGCAAGCTCCGCCTCCCGGGTTCACGCCATTCTCCCGCCTCAGCCTCCCAAGTAGCTGAGACTACAGGCGCCGCCACCTCGCCCGGCTAGTTTTTTGTATTTTTAGTAGAGACGGGGTTTCACCATGTTAGCCAGGATAGTCTCGATCTCCTGACCTCGTGATCCACCCGCCTCGGCCTCCCAAAGTGCTGGGATTACAGGCTTGAGCCACCGCGCCCGGCCTGACCAAGTCATCTCTAAAGGCATCGTCTAGCACTGAGCCTCCAAGAGAAAGCCCAGCCTGGGCCCTACATAGTCATCCTCCATTCCTCTTGTCTTAGTTCAAGCTATTATAACAAAGTACCACAGACTGGGTGCCCACAAACAACAGAAGCCAAGTTCTTACAGTTCTAGAGGCCGGGAAGTCCACGACCAAGGTGCCCACTGATTCTGTGTCTGGTGAGGACTGGCTGTCCAGTTCACAGACGGCTGCCTTTCCCCAGTCTCCTCATATGGTGAAGGGGTGAGGGAGCTCTTCAGGGTCTCTTTCATCAGGACACTCATCCCATTCATGAAGGTGCCACCCTCATGACCTAATCACTCCCCAAAGGCTCCACCTCCTTATACCATCACACTGGGGGTTAGGATTTCAACACGTGAATTTTGCGGGGATATAATTATTCAGTCCATTGTACCCCTCAATAGTCTAAAAGGGCTGAGGTTAAAAACACAGATGGGAAAAGTAAGGCTCTGATATCCCCCCATCCTCCAGGTGAAGGTGGAACACCAGCTCAGTGTCTAGCTGGAAAGTAGTACTCAGTAGTAGTACAGTAGTACTGAGTACTACAACTTGGTAGTACTGTAGTAGTAGTACTCAGTACTCAGTAGTACTCAGTACTCAGTAGTACTCAGTACAGTAGCTCAGTGTCTAGCTGGGAAGTCTAGCTAGAAAGTACCTCATGTCTGAGCACCCTAGAGCTGGGTCCCAGGAGAGCCCACAAACAGGTGAGAAAGGATGAGTCCCAAGGCCCTTTGACTCTACAGGAAGGGGGAGGCGACTGCTAGCCCCAGCGCCACAAATTAGCGAAGAAGCTGAGAGAAAGAAGGAAGTTTCCAGTTTTTTTGGTTTCACATTATTGATGGCACAGAACACACTCCTCTCACCATCCTGTCAGTGTAACAGCAGGGACGACACGCTCCCCTTGGGGGCTCAGCACCAGAGTGGGAAGAGCAACTGCTCTCTCCACCTCGCTGTGCCTGGGGATGTTTGCAGCTCTCCAAGAAGGACTCCGAGCCCTCCGTGCTCAGAGGCAGGGCGTGGCCAGTTGGAAAGGACCAGGTGCTGTAAGCCGGGAGCCTAGGCACTGGCCTGGCTCTGCAACGAACCGGCTGGGTGACCTTGACAAGGTCACTGTTCTCTGGTCTCACTTTCCTACACTGAAAAATGAAGGAGCTGGAGGAGATGATTTCCGTGTTCCCATCCAGCGATGGCATTCTATCATTCTACTAAATGGGAATGAAAGCCAGATCTAATCAGCTAGAACTCATTCAACCAGTATTTTTAGGTATCTTCAATGTGCAAGCCTCTAATTTACCCAAAAAAAAAAAAAAAAAAAAAAAGCCTTCGTTTTTTTCCTGAATGGCTGGAGGCAGTGGAAGGAGTGGAGGGCCCACAGCCTATCCATCGCAGTGGACAAATCCCCCCGGCACAGCACAAGGGGCTGCCTAAACCCCACCGTCAGCATCCCCTCTCCAGAGCCTCCCCGTCAGCAAGCCCCCGCTCCTGGCTGGCTGACGGAATTAGAAGGGCTTAATCTGCACCAATCTTCCCTCTTCCCACTGATGAGGCTTTGGGGATTCTGGAAGAACACGGAGGTGCTGCTGCCTGAGTCACTAACGTCGGTGATGTAACAGAGAAGGCCTCCCTGGGCAGAAGACGAGTGAGTCCTGAGGGCTGCGAGGCCTGCGTCTGAAGGAGCTCGTCAGCTGAATTATTGATGGGGCTCTGAACACTGCTCAAGTTTCCCCTGACAGATGCTTTCACCAGCTGATGGTTCCGAGACCAATTAATGATTGTGGATTCCAAGGCAGTGCCACCACCAGTGAGCATCTTAAATGTCTCCGGAGCCCACTGCAGGAAATTCATAGCCAGCCATCTCCTCAGACGCGGGCGCGATCATCACAGAGGAAGGAGGGGCACCAGATGCTACAGGGTCTGGGCCACTGCCCCATATCAACTTCTGTCCCCCGCCCAGGGCATCACCAGAACCCTAATGACAGCATGCAGAGCAGAAGGCCCTTCAAAGGCCTTGCAGCAAGTTCCAGGAGTCCTACAGCCTCAGGAAGATAGGTACCATGTGAACAAAGGGATCTGGGTCAGTAAGCTGAAAAAAGCTAATGCTCAACAAAGCTAGATGTGATTGTGTACTTCAGGACTTCTAGGGCCTTTAGTGTGCTCCGTGAATCTAGAAGAGGGGGAATAAAATGTATGTATTTTATTTCTCAAACTTTTATTTCTCAAACTTCCTTGATCATTACATCCTTTTCCTCCAGGACACATCCTGGGATTGGTGTTCCATGGAACTCGCTTTGAGAAGTGTGGGTCCAGACCACAGCCCTCATTTTACAGACAAAGAGACAGAGGGCCAGGGTGGTTAGGCAGTTAGCCAGGTCTCAGGTCGAGTCCCGCGTACTGAACGGCAGTGTTCTAGGTGCCTGCCAGCTGCTTTAGGGATAATGACAAGGTTTTCTATAGGAACGGACCAGATGGCTGGGGGCTGGACTGAGATGCTTCTGGGAGAACGATGGGTATAGATCCGAGACCTAGGACTCACCTGGAGGAAAATGGTTTGCGATGGCAGCATGAGAGAGCGCTGAGGCTTTGGGCCTGGCACAGAATACCTCTGTTTTCCCCTGATAATTTGTCTCATGTTTCTAGGCCTCCCCCTCTAGATTGTGAGTTCCGTGGGGGCAAGGACCACGTTTGTTTTGCTCACGAAGGCAGCCCCAGCACCTGGCACAGCGTCTGCTAAGCAGACAGTGCTCAGGAAACATCTGCTGACAGACTGATAGACTAATGAACACATGCCTTACTGTCTACTTCCAAAAACCCAAGACACTTTCAAAATGAGCACCCTTGTTTCCAGAGGCACGAACCCCATGGGAGTGTGGACCCCACATCATCCTTCACTATCACAAGGCTGCCCTCACTGGCCGGGACACAGTCAGCCGGGTCCAGGGACCACAACTCCCACCAGAGCCAAACAGAGTACAGAAAGCGGCTGGCTCCAGAAAGGCTGGAGTCTGAGCTGGCACTGGAACCATTTTTCACGGATGCAACACACATCTGTGTTTTCTATCAGGCTGCCGGGTGCACAAGGCTGTCATGGGTTATTTGAAGGACGGAGGGAAAAGAGCAGTAGGAATAAATGGCAGCTCAGCTTCTTTCAAGCGAACCCATTATTTATTCATTTATTACACATTTACGGAGCAGTCACTCACAGGGAAAGAGAAAAAAATGGAAGGCTTGATCCCCACCCTCAAGAAGCTAAGAGAAAAAAGAATGTGTAAAAAAGAGAAAATGAGAATGAGAAGAAGTGGTGTGTAAGTGACCACATAACAAGGAAGACAGTGACGTCAGAGACGCCCAGGCTAGACGTGTCCCCAAGAGCAGGGGAGGGGGCCTGGCTCCGACAGGGAGCTGAACTGATACTCAACTAGGGGCCTGGACATGATGCTTTTGGCCTCTACTCCTTGACCTTTGACCGAACAGTCCTAAAAGAGGGGAAAGCCTAGGGCCTGGGCCTTTCATCCCCATTTCCTTCTGTCGGAGGGCTGGGGAACTGGGAGAGCAGCCCAGGACAGGCCATCCTTAGGTAGGGCCACAGACCAGGAGGGCAGCCCCAGCCTGTCCACAGGAGGGGCGCAGGAAGGAGTTCACAAGGCCAGGATATGAGCTCACAAGCCTGGTGGAGGTGGGCAATGGGGAAGAGCCCAGGAAGGGCAGCAGAGGGCTGTGGCATCTGCCTTCCCCACCACCTGATCCAAAACTCTTGCGGTGGGGAGTTATCCTGCATCAGAACTCAAGCTCAATCAATCCCCTGGCCCCACGCTTCCAAATGCAAATTATCTCAATGAAGCGAGGAAACCATATTGATTTTCAATTGAAATCTTGCCTGAAAGAAGTTGAAATGTTCATGATCAAAATCTGTGGCCAAGAGATGGGATCAGACCTAAAGGCCCTGTTGGCACCAACCTGGTGGCAGGTGTCGGCAGAGACCTGCATGAGGACAGTCCTAGGCAGTCACAGCCGCTCCAGCAGGCGCCCCCCTCCCGCGGCAGCCAGATCCCCGCCAGACAACACTGCCCTGAACAGGGAAGGTGCAGGCAGGAGTGGCTCTTCTGCAGGCTCACAACACCCCGAGATAACTGAGAAAGACACAGGGAGTACCCCAAAACCACATGGAGGAATTTCTGCTTTACAGTCAGCAAATGAAAAATGTCAACAGTATCTCCCAAATCACACGCACGCCATAAGGTTATTTTTCAAGTTCTGTTGACTGCAGACCTGCCTTGGGCAAGCTGGCGGTTTTCTTTCTCTTTAGTGAGTTGAGTGCTACTCCTAACACACAGGTGAGGTCGAGAGGCCCACTCAGTGCCACCCGAGGCAGGATAAGGCCGTGAAGGAAAGGCTGCCAGACCCAGGCCTGCGGAAGCCACAGGAGCCACAGAGCTAAGCGGTGGGGCAGTCACTCTCCCACCTGACCCTCTTTGGCGCTGTCCTGGCCTGTGGCAGTTTAGAAGTCACCTTCTCACTGGTAAATGTGATTGGTCATTCTGTGACTCATTCATTCGTTCATTTCCATTAGTCCCAAATGTTCGCTGGGAATGTGTTGTACCAAGCACTGGGGACATAAAAGTGATGAAGGCACAGTTCCTGCTCCCTAGGAAAGAGCCCGTGGACTTGGCCTTCCACATTCGGCGTTGTCAATTCTGCGATAGTCTCGGCAAAAAACCCAACCGGGCAAACAGGCTTAACGTTCTCCACAGGAAGGAAGCATGCAGGGACAGAATGTCCATTCCTGAGAAAAAGGAGATACAAAAAGAGACGTCCCTGGAGGGCTCCTCCTCCTCCTTTCAATCTGAGTCAGACTGTTCGACAACATCTCCACCTCATCTGCCAGGTGGCCGGAGGGGGCGAAGGCACAGCCTCCCAGGGGCCCTCTGCTCTGACCTGGTTGCCTGGTGGAAAAACACTACAAATCTGGTAGGAGGTGATTTGATTTTCTTGCCTGGTTGCGGTGCAATTACAGTGTCATAAAACAGAGGGACCGAAAGGCTCTCACAGGGAAGCAGAGGGAAACGGTCTTTCCATCTTCCCGTGTACCATTCCGTACCGCGACTGCAGCAACCTCCATTTTACAGAACGTTCCCCCTGTGGATTTTCAGAGCCAGACTAAGAAACTGAAGGAAGTCTTCGTGGGCAGAGGTGGGAGGAACCTGGCGGACCTGGGGTGGGCATCTGCATTCTAGAAGAGTCTTCGCTTTGGGAAAAGCCTTCTCCAACACAGCTCCCCAGTAAACCTGAGTGTTCAGAGATCAGTGCTTAAAAGAGAGGCCTCAGGAAGGGAGACACAGCAAACCTGGAATCTAAGTTTGGGGATTATCTCACAGTGGATCTGACTCTCAGGCATCACTCCTGGATGTGGCTTTGCGTTACTCCCAGGTATCTTTGTCAGTTCCTCCGGGGATGTCGTGGGCTTGCCAAAAAGGCGCTGGAATCAAAGTTGTAATTCACATATTTTTATTGATTTATTTATTCCTCAGGCCCCATCTACTTGCAAAGATGTTGAGGTAGCATGTAATGAAGAAAATATAGACAATGTTAACATTTTAAAAATAGTCAGATGTGGTGGCTCATGCCTGTAATCCCAGCATTTTAGGAGGCCGAGACAGGAGGATTGCTCGAGCCCAGGAGTTCAAGACCAGCCTGGGCAACACAGTGAGACCCTATCGCTACAAAAAATCAAAAAAGAATTTGCCGGGCGTGGTGGCACGTGCCTGTAGACCAAGCTACTTGGGAGGCTGAGGCAGGAGGATCACTTGAGCCCAGGAGGTTGAGGCTGCAGTGAGCCATGATCATGTCACTGCTCTCCACCTTGGGTGGCAGAGTGAGACAAAATATATGTGCGTGTGTGTGTGTGTATACATATAATTTTTTTTACAGAGCAAAACACCATGTAGAAAGAGGAAGTATTAATAAAAACTAAGATATTTGATCCGAATGAATTTTGAAGGGTCTCTGAAATGACTATATGAATCACTGAAAGAGGTAATTGTGCAAATGTGAACATCACATAGGCTGATATAATATCAGAGCTAGAAGGGAGCTTAAACATCCATAAATCCATCTCCTCATACAGATAGTCAGGAAACCCAAGGTCCAGACAAGTGAAAGAGCCTGGCGTGTCAGGAGCCAGGGCCCATGAGGACCTGTAACCTGCCACGGGGCCAGGGAAGCTGACTGCACATGACCACACCGCTGGCGGGAGGCAGATACGGAAACACTCCGTCCCTTTCCAGCATGCAGTCCTAGTCTGCTCAGGGACGCACTGATAGCTCCGCCTCAGTACGGCTCCCCAGGGAGGCAAATGACTGACAAACACCCGCACATCCCTTCCTACCTGACACGCCACATCATCACCCACCAGGGCGTCCAAGCCAGAACCCCTGGTGCATCCTTAACCCGTGGCGCATTCATCCTCCTTCCCAGCTGCCCCCCTTAAATCTCATCTCAGCCCCAGGTATTCATGTTTTCACTCCCCTCCAATGTCATCTCCATCATGCAACCAATATCAACATCCTAACATGAAAATGAAACCAGACCTCCCCATCCCCAACAGGATAAAGCACAGATGCCTTCGCATGGTTTATGAGGCCCTCTGTGTCTGACTCCTTGGACCAGCATTCTTACCTGAACACCCTCGGGTCCTGGACTAAACTCGCACAGCTCCCTAAACTACCCTGAGCCACTGCTCATGCCGCTCCCTGGACCTAAAATGTCCTTCCTTCCTGACCGACTCCTACTTTCCTTCCAATATGTCACCTCTTCCTGATGCCTTCCCTGATTACCTCTAGTTGGGCCTCTCCTATGTGTTTAGAGCCCCTCATCACAATACTTGTCTGTTACTTGCTAACTTGAGTGTCTCCCCTCTGGTATAAGCTTCTTGAAGGTGGAGACTTTTATTTCTGTCTCTTCAGATCTTAAAACACTGTTACACAATAAATATTTGCTGTGCGAGAATGACTGGCTGATTGCATAAATGAAAGCATGTGCTAGCACCGGCAGATTAGTAGCACCATCTTGTCCCAGTGGCCAAGAAAAAAATCCAAATGCAAGTCCAGTCATTTTCATTCTCTTGGAAAGTAAAAAGGCAGCTAAATCATAAAAATGAAATAAAAATTTTCATCTTTTAAAAAATGACTTTATACAGATCTGTCAGTACTTATGATTGTTCTACCCTGGAAAAAATATTGTGTGTGGGGAAGTCGCGGCTAAGGCAGACAGGGACAGCAGAGTTTAGAGTCCGCACTTACACTGCAGCCATATACATCCTCCTGCCCTCTTTTTAATTTTTTTTGGTAACAGCTTTCTCGACATATAATTTAAATACCGTACAATTCACCCATTTAACGTGTACAATTCAGTGGATTTTAGTATGCTCACAGAGTTGTGCAACTATAACACTATTTTAGAATATTTTCATCACCTCAACAAGAAATCTCGTACCCTTTAGCTATTGTTCCCCCAAAACTCTTGGACCACCTGCCCCAGCCCCAAGCAGCCATTTTGCCTCTTGTGGATATTTCGTCTCAATGGACGCATACAGCGTGGTCTCCTGTGATGAGCTTCCTTCACTCGTCTTCATGCTTTCAAGGTTCATCGTGCTGCGGCATATATCAATTCTTCAGTCCCTCTATAGCCAGATAACGTTTCATCACATTTTGCTTTTCCATTCATCAGCTGATAGACATGTGGGTTATTTCCACCTTCTGGCTATTATGAATAATGCTGATATGAATGTTTATTTGCATGTCTGTGTGCGGGCATATGCTTTCATTCCTCTTGGGTCTCTACACATCTATCTAGGAGTGGAATGGCTGGTCATGGTAACTAAGTTTGTGAACAGCCAGACTGTTCTTCAGAGCGGCTGTACCACTTCATATTGCCACTATCAGTGAGTGAGGGTTCCAATGTCTCCAACTCCTCACCAGCACTTGTTACTGTCCTGCCTTTATTATTATTATTATTACAGCTGTCTAGTGGATATGAACTGGTATCTCACTGTAGCTTTGCTTTACACTTTGCCTGATGACTAACGATGCTGAGCATCTTTTCGTGTGCTTTTTAGCCATCTGAATGGCTCTCCTGCCATTGTGCCAGTCTCGGTAAATACTCAGTGCAAGGTACTCAGTTGCCAGGATTTCCTGGCAGATCTGGGGTCCCTCTCTGAGGACTTTCAGGGACAGCCCCGGCATGCCCACCAACAGCTAGGAGTTGCTCATTAGCACCTTTAGAGATGACTCTGGAGCTGACTCTGAAGTGCCAATGATTACCCTCAGTAGACAGGGACCATCTGAATGCAGCCTGCTGTCTTCTAGAAACTGCTAGGTAGGGCTGGGCTTAGAGGGAAGGGCAGAGATGAGTGACGATGGGATGGGCCTTGCTGGTCCTCAAGGACTTTATAACCTTCAGCTGTGGAGACACCAGGTAAGATTAAATAAATGCTTTAACCACGTCATTAGCAGAATGCTTCCGGAACGAGGAAAGGGCAGAGCTGATTCCGACTTAAGGGTGAAGTGTAGATTAGGGAAAGGGTTCGTGGAAATCGCTATGCTAGAGCTCAGCTCACAGAGGAAGTAAGTTTCCACAGCCAGAGTTGGGGAAGGACAGGCTATGCCAAGAAATCAGCCTGAGCAAAGCCCTGGAGGTGAGAAGAGGGGAACAGAGGCAACAGGCAATCCGGAGGGGCTGGGCTCAAGTCAGCACCTTCGAGCATCTGAACACATGTACCCATGGCCATACACAACAAAACGTGCACACAATTTCAGGGTGTGGGGAGAGAGGAGAGGGCAGTGAGGCCGAAAGATCAGCTTGAGGCCGGATCAGAAGAGGCCTTCATGCCCACCAACGGCGGCTTTGTCCCATATGCTCCGAAAAACGAGGCAGAGCCGGACCCAATGGTGACAGGATTCCCAAGGGTCTGCTTAGCCCAGGACCTGCAAACACAACACCATTGCCAAGACCTGCAAATTCTGCAGGCAGGACCATTCAGGTCCCTCCTTCAATGTATCCCATGTGCCCCCTACAGCCTATTCTCAGAAATGGGACACAAACAGCGTTCTCCCTTGTGCTGGCCTGCTCCCTCCGCCTGTTCCTTCCCCAGCTGCTGAGGAAGCAGCCTCGCTTTGTCACAGGCATCCTCATTACCCACTATCTGACCCCTACATTGCTCAAACACCCTAGACTCAGAACTCGAACCACCCTCTTTGCCTCTCCCCATTCATTTCCAAACACACACGGTCTTCTTTGTTCATGAAAGGGACGGGTGATCTGACTTGCCTGAAAGGCGGGTGGATTTTTCAGTCCTAGCTCCACATTCATCAGCATTTAACAAGCAAGGGCAGGCCCTGGCTTTGCAGCTAGCTGTTATAGAGCAGACAGACATAGAGCCTTTGGCTAACTATAGCACAGCTATTTCTGCAACTGCAGCAAAATGCGCCACAAATCAGCAGTCACAAAGAATGGCTTGGAACCTGCTACAGCAAGAAAATGCATCTCCAGAAAGCTCCGTTCCAGTCGTCACACACTTTTCTCACTCTCTTTCCTCCACTGTGGTCCCAAGTCAACAAGGCAAGCAACAGTTCAAACTGAGAACTGAGAGCCTCCTTCTGAGGAGACCACTCTCAGAGCACAAGCAGGGCCAGGGCCAGGGTGGCGAGACAGGCAGGAGGTGACAAACCTCTATGGCAAATGTTTACCAGTGGCCCCACCACATCCAGGCTAATTTCATAGTCATCACAAAATATAAATATTACCACACAGTGAAAAGAACACTGGATTATACCTGAGGCTTGGATCTTCCATTTCCTAGTTTTAGGACCTTGGGCAAATTCTATACAATGAGGACACTGTCTTTGATGTCTGTCCCTGAGGGCCTCAGTGAAGAGGTTTGGCAATGAAGACAGAAGTCCAGGCAGGTGATCAGCATCTAGCAGGCCCAAGCGGAAGATGCTAGAAGCCAGCCAG
Organism: Macaca mulatta; assembly: GCF_049350105.2. NCBI lineage: Eukaryota > Metazoa > Chordata > Mammalia > Primates > Cercopithecidae > Macaca > Macaca mulatta. The sequence goes on along the minus strand of NC_133407.1, from coordinate 3,626,860 downwards.
TGAGACTTGGGGGAGCCAGGCAGGACCTCACTCCTAAGGAACTAAAGAACCCAGTGGGGTCCCTCAGTGCCAGCCTGCAATACCCAGAGGACAAGGATAGCACGTGATTAAGAGCAGGAGCTCCAGGACCACACCGCCAAGGCCTGAAGCCCACCTCCATCCACATTCACAGCTGTGACACGCTGGCCATGAGCTTCTGCCTCAGCTTCCTCACCTCTAAAATGCGGATAGAAATAGTACTGGCTTCATGGAGTTGGGATAATTCAACATTCCAATGCTCCAGCCTGGGAAACATGGCGAAACCCCATCTTTACAAATAAAAAAATTAGCCAGATATGGCGGTGTGCGCCTGTAGTCCCGGCTACTCGGGAGGCTAAGGCAGGAGAATCACTTGAGTCAAGGCTGCAGTGAGCCAAGATCGCACCACTGCACACCAGCCTGGGCAACAGACTGAGACTCTGTGTCAAAAAACAAACCAAAACAAAACAAAACAAAAAACAGAAACTAAGTGCTTAGAACAGTGCTTGGCACATGACACACATTCATTAAGTAGGAGTTGTTATTACAAACTATGTCTCTGTTCACCGTTAATTTAAACTGCATTTAAATTGCAGTTTGAGAGATAGGCAAAGTTTTTGGAGGAACTAATGACATCAGCCTTCACTGGGGAGATGGATACACCTAATCAGAGCTGAAGAACCAAAGAGGAACACCATCATTTTATTCTCGGCTTACTTGGAGATTTGCAACTGACACCTACCAGCCAGGAGACTGTAGTGAAGCAGGATGCTTAAAGACTAGGAATAATCGTCTTTCATAACTATCTGGAGTACTTTAAGGTTTACACAGATCTTCAATAACGCTGAGATGCACAATATGATTCTTATTTTACCAATGAAGAAAGTGAAGCAAGATTTTAATTATTTGCTTAATTCCATGCACAATTCTCTTTCTACCAAAACCACATATTCTGATGGACTAGATTTTCTGGTAAACAAGGGCAGAAGTAACTACATTCCGTAAACTGAATCTTCCTGCTGAGTTCTAGTGAAACAAAAGCTTACAACATCATAAATAAAATGCCCTGCTTGGGGTGGAGATGGTGGGCAGGTGTAAGTACCAGCCTGGTTTCAGGGACCTGACAGGAGGGTGGCAAGAGAAGAAATCAGCCAGATTAAGGGGCATGAAATGTGAAGAGAAAGGTGGCTGGAGCCCCACGTGCCCCGCCTGCTGAGCAGACAGATGGCTGCAAGGCCCAACGCTCTGATAAAGAAAGGAAAATTAATTTTTCTCGAATGGGCCTGGAGTCCCAGCAGCTGACATTGGCAGGTGAATAACTGAGCCAGCCCTGGGGGTTAGGAGTGGGAGGGGGAAAAAGGGTGGGAACTTTCTTCTCAAGTAAGAAAGAAAAAACTGGAAGATTCAATAGGTGTCCAAGAGTTTCTGGAAGTTCTATAGGCAAATGTGATCAAAGACCTTCAGGAGAAATTTGTCCCATAAATGACAGCATCTATTGAACTCTAAAAATGAATGTGTCTGCACCAAGAAAACGAGATTTTCAGCTTCCAGCGTGATAAACATTTCATATTTTAATCACCTCTGCTATATCTAACAAGCAGAGGCAGATGATCTGGTGTGTAAAAGGCTCTCCGATGCACACGCGTGGCAACTTGTTGCCATGCAGCATTGTGTACAGTCACGCACCACGCGACAACGTTTCAGTCAGCGACAGAACACACAGGCAGAGGATGGTCCCAGAAGATTATAACGGGGCTGAAGAATTCCCATGGCCTAGTGACGTCTTGAGGATCCTGACCCTGTGCAGGCTAATGTGTGTGTTTGGCTTCTAGGTTAATGCGTGTGTTTGGCTTGTTTTCAACAAAAAAAGTTTTAAAAAATTAAAAACTTAAAATATAGAAAAAAGCTTACAGAATAAGGATATAAAGAAAAAGTATTTACTTTTGGCTGAGTGTGGTGGCTCATGCCTGTAATCCCAGCACTTTGGGAGGCTGAGGCAGGAGGGTCGCCCGAGCCCAGGAGTTTGAGACCAACCTCAGCAATATAGTGAGACCCCTGTCAAAAACAAAGAGAGAGAGACAGACAGACAGACAGACAGACAGAAAGAAAGAAAGAAAGAAAGAAAAATTTTTTTACAACTGTACAATATATTTGTGTTTTAAGCTAAGTGTTATTCCAAGAGTCAAAAAGGTTTTAAAATTTAAAAGTTTCTAAGTAAAAGAGCTGCAGTAAGCTCAGGTTAATTTATTATTGAAGAATATTTATTTCTATAAATGTAGCATAGCCTACATGTGCCTGAACAGAAGAAGCTTACAGCAGTGCAAAGTAACGTCCCAGGCCTTCACACTCACCCACTGACTCACCCGGGGCAACTTCCAGTCCTCCGAGCTCCACTGATGGCAGGTGCCCTATACAGATGCACCATTTTTCATGTTTTACTCTTTCTTTGTACTGTACTTTTTCTATATTGAGGTATTTTTAGATATACAGATATTTACCCTTGTGTTATAGCTGCCTACAGTGTTCAGCACAGAAACATGCCGCACAGGTTTGTAGCCCAGGAGCACGAGGCTGCCCCAATACCATACACCCCACTGCTCCTACAGGCTACAGACCTGTACCCCACGCTACTGTAATCCATCAGCACACACACTGGTGTTCCCAGCAGCTGACAAGATTAATTTGCAGGATGCCAGGAAGGGACTCGGAGAAAGATACAAGCTGGGGCGCTGGCTTCCCCGGGAAGAAATGTGTGTCCGCACGGAGCTCCTCCAGACAGGCCTGCTCCCTGCCTCTGGAAGCCTGGCAGACAGCAAAGGCCTTCCACTGGCTGGCATACTTCCCGCTGGCTGGCATCATGGTGTGAGGAGGGCTGTGTGTGTGTGTGAAGAGTTATCAGTCGTTTCCAAACATGACTCAGTAACTCAGAGCTCTTCTGTAAATGTGAGTATCTGAAGGACTCTTGTGGGGAAAGGTGTGTGGACATGTTTTCGTCTGGCATCAGAGTGTGTTTAGCAGGGGCAATGGGTAGAAACCACAGGGGTGTAGATTGTTTTAGGTTTAATATACAGAAAGACATTCTGCCAAACTCATCCAATCATCAAATAATGGGCTGCTCTGAAAGTGGCCACGTCCCCACTGTGGGAGGTAAAAAATCCACATGAAACTGACAGATCCAGGATGCTGCAGGCAGAATCCAACAGGAGGCGGATGCCCTCGGCGTCGCTCCCATTCCCAGAATTCTGTGATGATATCAACAGAATCGATAATGGTCTGCTAGAGTTAGGAAAGACAGTTCAATTCACCTTTCTCATTTTATATAGGAGGAAACCCAGGTGGATAGGAAGGGAGTGACCCAAGGCACCTGAGTCTGTCTTTCCATCGCCTCATCAAAGAGTCAGTCAGCAGGGGCAGGGATGTTTGTTCAGCATTTTAGTGAAGAGAAAGGGGTGTCGGGAGATGGGATGGGGGACAGTGAAGTACAAGTGGCTTCCATTTTCCAGAGCACACTGGGCACCTCCACACTTCCCTGGATAACCCAGGCTGGCTCAGAACATGGTACCCAGGCCTCAGCACCAGGAGGCTGAGACCCATGGGAATGACGCTGCAGCAGAAGTCAGCTGCTTTTGCAAAATACGTAGCAGGATGGGGTTCTTGTGAGTGAAGGGGCAGATATGGAAACTCAGACTGAAAGAGCTTTCTACTGTAGAAAAGGTTTTTACTGTGGGAGATTTTCTACGGCAAATCTTTGCTCTCACCTTAGATGGATAAATGGATGATGAATGGACAGACGGGGGATGGACAGGCAGGAAGGCAGTCAGGTAAGCAGGCAGGCATTATTTTAATGCTTCCATAGGGCAAGAGAAAGGTTCACCTGATTCAGGTTGCAGACATAAAAAAGTGAAACCCATGCCCTCTAATAATGACAAACATTCCCTCTGTGGTGTAGAAGCTATGAATGGCCTGGCTGGATACAGTTTCCACTAAAACCTACACCACTGAGATTTCCCAATGATCAAAAGCCCCCAGCAACAGTCTGAGAGCAGCCATGCATAGCTCCCTTTAATTACATACTGATCACAGCATCACCAGGGACATCACCGTGCTGGGAGGAAAAGCGATAACATCATTTTGCTGGAGAGACCCACACAGGTCAGAGCAGAAATACAGCCTTTGCCAAACGTGACTGTGGACAGAGATGAGCGATCCACTTGCACAGGGCTCAAACGCCAGCACAGGAACTTCAGTGCTCCTACAGGTTTGAATGAAAAGACTAAGATTATCTTTAACATGCACGTGTATACTGCAAATCCCCCCTGCTCCAAAAAAAATGGGACTCAGTGACCCAGGCTATGAGGTGGTTGGGTATGAGACTGCAAAACATCTCAAGATCTGCTATTTCCTAATTCAGGAAACAGAGGATGCGGTCTAAGAACCATCACTCCAGGACCTCAGGGGCATTGGGGACAGGCAGGGGACTCAGCCCAGGAACCTGGGTTCTAGTCCTGACCAAGCAGCCCTGGGTGAACGCAACTTACACAAAATTTAGTGTCTTCTACAAAACGAGGATAAAACCACCTGCGTTCTTAGGTCACTGAATTAGTATGAGGAGCAAATTTAAAATACGAATGTAAAACCAATTTGCACACAGTTGAGCACCGTTCAAGCACACAGGGCGACAGCACTGCTGTAAGTGCGGGAGAAGCACAGGAGGTGAAGTGGGTGGCTCACAGGATGCAGAGAGCTGCCAGCAAGGCTACTGCACGTCTGTCAAAGGGCACGGAGACTTCAACTTGGACAAGAAAACAAACAAACAAACAAAAAACCAAGCAGAGGTCCAAGGGAATAAATAACTTATTCTGTTTCTAAACCGTTTTTAGAAGGGGCATCGAAGGGTAAAAACCTTCATCAGAAAAGCCTGGATCCAGAAGACAGGTTCTCAAACTGAGAAATGAACACAGGAGTGAGTGTCTAAAAGGAGATGATTACACTTCAACTCGTTCGAGTCTCACGAGGCTGTCCACAAGCTTAGGCTTAGCTGCAGGCAGCCAGTGGGATCCTTCCATCATACAGGTTCAGCCTGCCACAGTGCCCAGGGGCCCCATCAGCTTGCTGTGGGGGCCAGGACAGAGAAAGGGCACTGAAGGGAAGAAAAAAGTAGAGGGAGAAAGTGGGGTGTGACACTTTCTTCGGGGGCAGGGGAAGGGGGTGGCATGTGGGGACAGGTGCATTACAAACCGAAGTTTGAGATGCTTTAATAATGGTGCTTCAAAAATCCTTGACCCCATATTGTTGGAAGCTATTTTCAGCTTGCAGTTTACAAAACCACACGCAGTCAGCTCCAATCTGGCCACAGTTTCTGCACCTTTGCCGTTGGGCTTTGGGCACTGGTCTTCTGAACCATGGATAAGAGCACAAAGCCATGTTTTCCCACATGGGTAAAGGGTGGGTAAGGGTGTGCACCTGCCTGTAATCTCAAAGGCCGTGAAGAGAAAGGGGCTAGCAGCATCCAAGGCAGAAGGTGATGCCCTCCTGCACAGCACACTCCCTTTCTATGACAGGACAAATTCCTTCTGGCTTCACAGGTGGTCCTGCTGCGCGCTCTACAGTTAACCTCTGTGTGCTCTGTAAATACTGTCTGCTCTGACTTCACAGCCCCAAGGAAAGTTATGGCTTGTATAGGACATGGAGAAAGGGAAAGGGCTCTGATGGAGCTGCTCTGTGCTTAGTATTATGTAATGTGTACATGACATCATTGCATTCTCAGCTACTTACTGAGTACCCTTAAGTAGATCCTGAAGGCCAGTGATTCTCCAACAGGAGGAAAAGAGGACATAAACCCTTGCATATCAGAATTGGCAGGCAGACTTTTTCAAACACATCCTTTCTGCCTGAATAGCAACATGTGAATCCCAGATCTCAAATATGCCATGGATGCGGAGGTTCTCGTTTTACAGCCCATATGCTGGGAGTCTTCCCCATTTCACAGATGAGGAACAGAGGCTTTGAAAGGTTTAAGTATGTTTTGCAAAGTCATTTGGCCAGTAAGTGATGGAGTCAGAAGTCAACCTCAACGACAGAAACTTTGCCAACAGTTTAGTCTGTCTCCGCAATGGCAATAAGAGAAGCAAGTATCTTCCCAGGAAATGTAAGTGATTTGGGTTTATTCCTGCTAGGGACTGCAGTTCCCTCCCCTTCACGCCATCATTTGAAAATAATAACCAAGCCCTAAAACTACAAGATGTAATTAGAGAGCTGGACACTCGCTGGAGGAACGGTTTCCGTGCCAGGCCCTCCCTACCTAGAATGGATTTGTGAGACTGGGAGGGGAGAGGCTGGGCAATAGTTTACTAGTCAAGGGCCTGGTCCTTGACTAATAAGGTCATAGCCTTGCAGAGGGAGACAGGCGTTCACGGGAAGCATCTGTCCTCCAAGCCTGAGGAGTGAGGGACACCGCTGGGTGCAGACGGCCCTCAGGGAGGCTTTATCTCACCTGCGCCTCGAAGAATGAGCAGGGCATATAGAAAAGTGGGCTAGAAGCCAGGCACAGTGGCTCATGCCTGTCATCCCAGCACTTTGGGAGGCTGAGGCGAGTGGGTCACAAGTTCAGGAGTTTGAGACCAGCCTGGCCAGCATGGTAAAACCCCATCTCTACTAAAAATACAAAAATTAGCCAGGCATGGTGGCGGGTGCCTATAATCCCAGCTACTTGAGAGGCTGAGGTGGGAGAAATGCTTGAACCTGGGAGGTGGAGGTTGCAGTGAGCCAAGACTGTACCACTCTGCACTCCAGCCTGGGCAACAAAGTAAGACTCCATCTCAGGGGAGGGGAGGGGAGGGGAGGGGAGGGGAGGGGAGGGGAGGGAAGGGAAGGGGAGGGAACTAGAGAGAGAGCATCCTAGTCAGAGGGAGAGCATCCTAGTCAGAGGGAGAGCATCCTCAAGGGCCCCAAGTACGGATGACACCTGTGTGGGCGACAGCCAGGGGTTCAGTGCAGCTGAAACAAAAGTACAAGGGGGAGTTGGTGAGAGGAGAGGTGGATGAGGGGAGAGAGTAGCTGCCCCCAGTGTCAGGCTAAGGAGTTTGGCTTTTAAAATGAGCAGGAGCTCAGGAAAGCTGGAGACAGGGAGTCATCAGTTAGTTTGGGGACATGGAAGTGGGTAGGTGGTCCCTTGGCTGTGGAGCATGGAGCTGCTAGTGACCCAGGAGACTATGTCCGATGTGAAATGAAATTGAAAGTCAAGCAGAGAGTCTGGCTAAGGATCTTCTAAGAGGCAGAAAATGAGGTGGAGGCAGGGAGAGGGAACCAGGCCCCCAGAGTCAGAATAGGCAGCAGGAAGGACACGAGGCCTGGAGGTACCTGCACGTCACAGGAGTGCGGCCACGGACACGTTCACAGTGTGCTCAGCCCCTCAGCTGCAGGCATGGGGCCAGCCCTCTAGGCTGTATACCTCTTGAGGGTGGGGCCTGTGGCTTGTTCAGAGCCTGGCCCTTAGTAGGCCCTGAAGAAATAACTGTGGAATTCTTTACTGGATAAGCTCAGATGTGCCAAGATGAGAAGACAAAGGCCGCTTCCCAAAACACTCCCATGACTGAGGCCAAGCCCACATGAATCTCCTACGTTTATCCTGGGTAATGCCAGGGCCAGGACATGTAGGTGAACTTCACAATGGGAGCCTGCGTCTCCATTCCATTCCCCTCACAGAGCTGGGGTGGGCTGGGCTGGGCTGGGCTGTGTTCACCAACAGCCCCTGTGGACTTCTCCCGGATGAGGACCCCTCCCGGCTTCTGGAGATTCTGCGGCACACATAATACAAGCCCATCCAGGAGGCACAAGGCGATATCTCCTGAGCCCTACGTGCTGGTCTAGGGAGCAACACCCTCTCTGCAGGGCATCTTGAGGCTCTCTGGAGTACACGGACACAGGTGAGTCACCCTTTTACAGTCACAGGCTGAGACGGTGCAGCCCTGGTGAGATTCTGACTTGTAGCTAATGCGCACTAAAAGCAGCTCTTGGGGACTTCTGAGACCAGTCAGAAATCAATGGTGACAATAAAGCATTTACACTTTTGAGCAGAGTTACCTCATCTCAACTTCAATTCCTTGATTCTTTCTGCATGGAATGATGGCCAAATCCCAGTGGTTAGTTCTCAAAATTAGCAAATTAGTCTATAGGCAATGTTAGCACCACCCCACAGAGAAAGCCTAATCCTTCCTATTCAACCCATGCCCAAATTCTAGCTCATGAGCTGACACGGACTAGCAGAGGATGTGGGGGGCACCCTTGCTGTTATGGACAGCAGGTATGTCCCCCCCAAATTTACATGTTGATGTCTATATTAGTCTGTTCCCACACTGCTATAAAGACATACCTGGGACTGGGTTGATTTATGTAGAAAAGAGGTTTAATTGACCCACAGTTCTACAGACCACACAAGAGGCACGGCTGGGAGGCCTCAGAAAACTCACAATCATGGTGGAAGACGTAGAGGAAGCAAGCACATCTGCACATGGCAGCAGGAGAGAGAGAGAGAGAGAGAGAGAGAGAGAGAGAGCGAGAGCGAGAGTGAGCACAAGAAGGGGGAAGCACTACATACTTTTAAACAACTGCATCTCATGAGAACTCATTCACTATCACGAGAAGAGCAAGGGGGAAGTCCACGCCCATGATTCAATCACCTCCCACCCAGCCCCTCCTCTAACACATGGGGATTACAATTCAATATGAGATTTGGGTGGGGACACAGAGCCAAACTATATCAACATCCTAACCTCCAGTGGGATGGTGTTTGGGGAATATGGGGGAGTTATTAGGTCATAAGGGTGGGGCTCTCATCATGGGATTAGTGCCCTTATGAGAGACATGAGAGAGCTTGCCTCACCTCTCCCTATCTCTGCTCTCTCCATCATAAGAGGATACAAGACAGCCATCTGCAAACCAGGAAGTGTGCTCAGTCTGGTGAACAGATGTGGCTGTTTTGGTTAGCAGATTGTCTGCTTAATTGTCAATATTTTAAAATCAGAAGCTTTTACATTAACACATATCTGATCTGCCAGCACCTTGATCTTGGACTTCCCAGCCTCCAGAACTGTGAGCAATAAATTCTATTGTTTATAAGCCACCTAGTCTATGGTGTTTATTACAGTAGCCTGAACTAAGACGCTTGGTAAGATTCATTTATATGGTCAGGGTACTTTTACTCTTCACCTTGAAAGTCCAGTCAAAAGCCAAATTCCAGCGCAAGAATGGTGCAACACTCCCCTCTGGGCTCTAACAGATGATAGGTCCATATACACTGTGTTACTTGGCTCCGAAACAATTCCAAACACTTGCATAGTTTACTACGTGAGTGTCATATGTTTTTCTATGACAAGAACTTGGAATGAACTCTCCTTCCCCTTGAGAGAAAATGTCACGTCATCAAACCTTGTAAGACCCCATATACGACCTCTACTGGGCTTCAAATTACAAAAAAACCCAAGACTCTGGCATTCTAAGACCTCAGGCTATGGCAGGGCTACACGGTCAGCCACCTCTCTGAGGTGGCAAGTTTATGCCAAAATGAGGCCACACTCTTAACCACCTCTTCAAAGACCGAGAGCTCAGTGGGGTCACACTCCATTAGCCTTTGAGCAAATCTCAGAACCCTCGCCAGCCAGCACCAGCCAGCCAATGCTCTGGGAATCTAACGTGTTGTCCAGCACCTCCACTGTGTGGCTCAGCTCTCCCAAGAGCCACTTGTATAAAGTTACCCCTCACATTTTAGTTAGACTTTACTTCCCACAGAGGCCTGCTTCCCACCTAATTGAGCGACTAGACTCTAGTAATTTTGGAAGCCACTCACTCTGTGGCTAATGCATTCCCTGAGAGAATTGTTCTCATTATTCTGCTCCTTGTTAGGCATTGTGAACCAAAGGAAAACAAACATCGCTTTGTATAGCAATAAACCACGTGATTCATCTAATCACAGCTTCGATGGTGTCTCCTTATTTCAACCATAGAGAACACGATGCTGACCCCAGCGGTTATTTCTGACCCCAAATACGGGAGCCCTTCACAGCCTCTCTCCCCTGCCTTGGTTCCCTCCCTAGTCTCTCCTCTTCCAGCCCTCCCTGCTCTTCCACATCACGCTCAAGATGCTGGTGTCGCCTGAGGCCTGCGACAGCCCTGCTTCACACTTGTTGTCCTAGCGCCCCCGCCCCAACCTTTGTTATCAAAAGTGTTCTAGTTTAAACAATACATGAATGGTAACTATTTCTCATGACGTTTATCTTTACTTACTATGGTGGGCAGGCAGATCTAGAAAATGGGGTCTTCGGTGGCAGGGTCTCATTCAGACTGCTCACGGTTTGGTTCCCATCTCCTTCCTTTTCTTCCAATTTTATCCCTCCTTTTGTCCCTGAAGGAACTTATCTTAGCTGGCAAAGACACCGAAATGTATCCTATGAGAACCATCAGCCTGCTCTAGGTGTATCACAAGTTCGGCTGTAAGTTTTCTATTAGTCAACTGAAAAAAAGGAGACCTAATTAGTTGTACAGAAGGAAAAAATAAGTTATTCAGGAGAAATACAACTATTCCTGACTCTAGACCATTTTCAGATGGACCATCAAAGAGGCCACTTTGTGACGCCAGTAACAATGTCCTCAATGGCACTGCCAAGCAGGCAGCAGGGACTGGGGCTGGTGTGCACGTGCACGCTGGGGTCTTCATGCGACCAGCACTGCCCAGGCTCGCTTGGGAGCCAGCACCGAACAGGGAGGATGGTGAAGTGGGAAGCAATGAGGATATACCTGCCACATCACGCCCAGGCCACTCCCTTCCCTCCTTCCCTCTCTTCCCTTTGGATTTCTCTCCCTCCATTCCTCCCTGGCCAGGACTTCCCAAAAGCATCTTTGGACACAGAGAGGAGTTTAAAGATGCTCTTACACACATTCAACCTCTCCAGACAATTAAAGTAATTGCACCTCCAAAAATGGTGACTCTGGGGATCTCTTAATTTTCTTCCAAAATTGCATTTCTAGACAAGAATTATGCTGGTCCTTGACATTTTTTTATTAGCTAAATCTGAGGTTAGGCAGAGAAACATTTGGTGGAATTTTAAATTACCAATAAAAATCAATTATTTCAAGTAACAGGAGAAAATGTTGGGAAAAAACAAAGTTGGAGTGCACCCAAATAAAACTCTAGGTGTCAGTTCCCAAGACCAGCCAACCAAAGCCTCACAGGGTCCAGCCAATGGTGGGAGCATTTGGCCAGTTTTTTGCCTCAATGGGCCTTTAAACCAGAGGTCTCAACCTGCCCATTCTTGGGCTCAGTCTGATGCACAGATGTGGTTTTTTTGACCAGCAGATTATCTGCTTAATTGTCGATGTTTTAAAATCAGAAGCTTTTACATTAACAACACAGAATTCTGGCTTCTTTTGAAAAGAAAAAAAATCAGAAGATCTGGTAATACTGGGCCCACATTCACACAAAACAAAACCAAGAACCATCAGAAATACTAGGCAAGAGCCCAGGCATAGAAGGGTTTTCAATCAATTGCTTTCCTTCCCTCTCTTTTACAATCCGTTTTCAAATTGTAAAAACTTGTCTTACTTCCTGGAGGCAATTACCTGAAATTAAACAGCTGCAGGCTGTACCCTCAGTTTCTGAATCACATATGGGCTCTTCTTGTACCTGCTGCAATATGTTACATTTACTAGAGGATCACTTTTCTTTTGAGAGCTTATCAAATGTTCTCTCATTTTATAATTTTTTTTTTTTTTTTTGAGATGGACTCTTGCTGTCATCCAGGCTGGAGTGCAAGGGCGCGGTCTTGACTCACTGCAACCTCTGCTTCCTGGGTTCAAGCAATTCTTCTCAGCCTCCCGAGTAACTGGGATGACAGGTGCCTGCCACCACGCCCAGCTGATTTTTGTATTTTTAGTAGAGACGGGGTTTCACCATGTTAGCCAGGCTGGTCTCGAACTCCTGACCTCAAGTGATCCACCGGCCTGGGCCTCCTAAAGTGCTGGGATTACAGGCATGAGCCACCGTGTCCAGCCTTTATAATTTCTTTTTTAACAACAACCGCCCACTCCATTCTATCTTGAGTGTGATACGGCATGTGGGCCGGGGACTGGGTCTCTTCTAATCTGATCGGTGCAAGTGGCTGGCTAATCACATGCCACCCAGGTATTCCTGGCGTTGATTTGTGGGTTTTTTCTTCCACAAATTTCTCCCAGCTTCTGGTTGGCAAAGGGGGTCAAACAGTTCCTCCTTTTTTTTTGAGACGGAGTCTTGCCCTGTCGCCCAGGCTGGAATGCAATGGTGCGATCTCAGCTCACTGCAACATCCGCCTCCCAGGCTCACGTGATTCTCCTGCCTCAGTCTCCTGAGTAGCTGGGATTAAAGTCATGTGCCACCACACCTGGCTAATTCTGTGTATCTTTAGTAGAGATAGGGTTTCACCACATTGGCCAGGCTGGTCTCGAACTCCTGACCCCATGATCCGCCTGCCTCAGCCTCCCAAAGTGCTGGGATTATAGGCGTGAGCCACTGCACCCGGCCAAACAGTTCCTCCTTTCTAACTGTTTCAGTCTCCCCTGCACCAAAAAGGCCTCAAGGATTCTACTACTCCTTTTATGCTGAAGTATGTTTGCCTGATCCTCTGTATGATGCCTTTAACCTTGGACAGCAGCTAAGAGGCTGTGAGATGTGAGTAGAAAAGTGGCCCGCAAGACCAAGGTCACACTCCGTACCCCTCCCAAACCCTGCCGACATCTTGGCAGGAAGGTACTGGCAGAAGAAGTAAAGGTGCCTTTTGTCTGCTCTGGTTATTCTTTGTAAATAATGATTCACCCTGATGCCTCTACCTGGCTTAGACGCAATCTTCCAGGCTCTCTGAAAACTGAATACAAATGAGCTGCAATTACATCATCAGACACACGAAAGTCCTGTTCACTGTCAGCCCAAGTAGAGAGCTAGAATGATCCTGCTTTCTTTACAGTTCCCAGTTCGTGATCCTTGGGCCAGTCAACATAGGACAGTCCTGGCAGCAAAGGAAAGGGTCTCCATGCAGAGACTGGGCTTGATTTTGTTAAGAGAAGCAGTGGGTGTGTTTGTGTTTGTTTTTCTAACAGAGCCAAGGGAGATGAAGTGGAAGCCACACGAACAGGCACCTCACTCCATAGTGACTGGCATTAATAAGGCCCTGCGAGCATCTCTGTGACTTCACATTTCAGAAAGTCCATCAGGATCCACCAGCCTCATCATGAGCGCTCGTCTACAGACACAGGACACGGCAGGCATCCAGGAGGCAAATCACAACATACTACGCCAATTCTGGTTCAGTTTTCTCTTTACAAACAGTGACAGAGCAGTCCCCAAAAGGCAGACGGCTGGGTTCCTGGATCAAAACACTCCTTCGGGCAGCTTGTCGATGTTGGGGTCAATTCTGCTACCATGAAATAGAGAAGATCACAGGGGTTCTCTATGATCCACGGTAAGCAGCTCATTGAAATAAGTCACCTAAAGCAGGAGGAGGAGACAGATGTTCAACTGAAACCCAGGCTCAGATTAAAAGCTTGATATTTCCATAAGAGCCAATTCTGGTGCTAACCTGGAAGCAGAGGGATGGGAACTGCAGATCCATTTCACTTAGGAACCCACAGTGGAAATGCAGTCCTGTGGCTGAAGTCTGCACCTGAGATGGCCATGGAGCCATACTGAAATTCCCTTCATGGGGGGCTGGTCACGCTCAGCTCAGTCCTTTCCACACGCGGTTTGTCACAGAAGCTCTCTTGTACACATGCCACTGCGATTCAACTGTGCCATTTTGCTTTTTTTCCCCAGGAAGATGCTTACAGATAAGCCTTTCTGCTGCCTGGATTACAAATAAGGTTCTTTCAATGCGATGATGTTTATTTGGCAAAGGAAACAGATTGCAGCAATGCAAAAAAGCACACAGTCCTGTGGGCCCATCACCCACTGCCGTGCCTCCGCTGCAGCCCTGTCTGGACCCACCTCCCACTGCAAGCTCCTGGAGGACAAGGTTTGGTTTCTCTCTACCGCACAGCCAAACCCTCGGCAAATGCCTGCCCAGTGAGCTTTCTATTCGGGCACAGAGCTCGGTCTATCCCAAGAGCACTCTTAGAGGCTACGCCTGCATTGCAAAGGCAACCACCCCTTCAAGAGAGTTTTCAGAGGAAAGAAGGGAACATGACACACACCTCTTAGCATTTTGAAGGCAGAACTCCTTCTCTGTTTGTTTATTGTTGTTGTTGTTGTTTTTTCTTGAGACAGGGTCTCGCTCTGTTGCCCAGGCTGGAGTGCATGGCTAGTCACAGGCGTAATCCCATTACTGATCAGCACAGGAGTTTTAACCTGCTCCATTTCCAACCTGGGCTGCTGCATCCCTTCCTAGGCAACTTGATGGTCTCCCATTCCCATGAGGTCACCATGTTGATGCCAAGCTTAGTGCAGACACCCACAGAATTCCTTGGCTTAAGCGATCCCCCTGCCTCAGCCTTCTGAGTAGCTGGAACTGCAGGTGTAGGCTACCATGAATATTAAGCTGAGGGTGAAGTGAGCCACTCAGCAAAATTTACAGTTCCTACAGCAAAAAGTCTCTGTGTCTTGCCCATGGGACAGCTGTAAACAGCAGCACTGACATGGTGTTGGCACCACAGGCATTTGTGTTTTCATTAAATTTTATCTACCCTATCTCCCTCACATTATATCTTCCTTGAAAGCAAGAGGCATGTCTTCTACTTCGTAATTCCTCACGGGACCAATCCTATGGCTCCAACACACAATGAGCCAAATCAAAAACTGAGAACAAGCTGGGCGCGGTGGCTCACACCTGTAATCCCAGCACTTGGGAGGCTGAGGCAGGTGGGTCACCTGAGGTCAGGAGTTCGAGACCAGCCTGGCCAACATGGTGAAACTCTGTCTCTACTAAAAATACAAAAATTAGCCAGGCATGGTGGTGGGCACCTGTAATCCCAGCTACTTGGGAGGCTGAGGCAGGAGAAGTGCTTGAACCCGGGAGGCGGAGGTTGCAGTGAGTCAAGATCGCGCCACTGCACGTCAGCCTGGGTGACAAGAATGAAACTGTCTCAAACAAACAAACAAACTGAGAATAACAAACTTTCCCATGGACTGTCTTTAAAAACAAAAACTGAATGTGAAAGCAACTTCTATAAGACCAGTAATGGGACTACAGAGCCTGACTTAGCAGCTGGCCAGCACCGTGAAGGAGATGCCCTCTGACTACACATCTGTTCCTGCATTCACTCAACAAACGTCGAAGTGCCTGGCATGGGTCTGCACAGCCTCAGCGGAACAGAAGGGCTGCCACCCAGTCCCATCCCTTCCACACATTCACTTCCTCACTCATTCTTTCCGGAGACACCTGTGTCAGGCACGACGTGGTGAACTTTTACAAACAGATTCAGTAGCACCAAAATATTCATAACGTGCAGACAGACAGAAGCACTGGAGGGAGTCGTGTTTTCAGACACAGGAAGCTTCTCCTGGGCTCCGCCCGGACTCATCTCTCAGCCGGCACACTCTGGTCTTCAGCAGCCCCCGGCTATGCACCCGCATCTTCAGACGTCATCCCGGAGCTCCTAGCTTGCCCGGGAGGCACAGCCATCAGATAAGACAGTCACATGGACAGCAACACAATCCTGCTTGGGTTCTTCTCTATACAGAGTTTTCCTTTTAAAATACCTTTTCCATTGATGTTATTTAAAAATAACAACCTCATAGTAGACTTCTGATCTCTACCACAGGGCAGGTACATCCCTCCCTTTTTATGAGTAATTCCTGCAGGGGTTATAGCACGGCTTCCAGGTCACACGGGCTACACAAAAACACTTAGCCCAGTTTTCTAACTCCCAGGGAGTGAAGGAATCACTATTTTAAAAGGTGGCAAGCTTTTTTCTCCTTTACTCAGATTTAACTCTAATAGAAACGGACAGGCTCAATCTTGGTGAATTTTTTTTTTTAAACACGAGAACAAGGTTCAAAAAATTCATCTTCAGGTGTCAGAGAGACGAAAAGAATCTAATAGCTTTTATCTTCAAGTCCTACATTTATGCATCCCATAGTGAGGGTGGTGGCTGGTTCCCTTATAACAGAGGGCTTCACGCCTAGTGAACAGTGGACCTGAATTTATATCAGCTGTACAGCCTTCCAGACGAGACGGTTACACTAACATCCTCACATGAGGCAATCTGCAGAGAGATGGAAAGTGTGGTTGGCAAGAGGTTAGTGCTGCCTCTCTCTTATTTTCTTCCCTTGTACCAACCGATTTCAGACTGAGGAACTTGAAGACAGAGTGACACTAGGAGCTCATATAACCCTCCTCAGCTCTAAACTCAGCCACAGCAGGTGTTTTTAAAAAACTAATAGACTGAAAATGACATTTACAGATGAAATGCTGTGACGACTGAAATTTGTTTCAAAATAATCAGGGGAAGAGGAAAAGTGGGTGGGAGGAGACATAAAATAAAGATTGGCTAAGGGCTAATAGTTATTGAGAGTGAATGGATATTATAATATTACAGCATCCAGCATCCAGAAATATTACATGATGCTTTCTACTTTTGTATATGTTGGAAGGTTTTCATAGTAAAAAGAAAAATTATATCAGGAGACTAACAACGTTTAACAAAGAAGGCTGACTTAGGTATAAGGATGGCCAAGACACACTGTTAAGTGAACAAAAAAAGACGTACAAAGGTATATAGAGTTCATTTACATATACACACACACACACCGATAAAAGTAAAGAAAATTTCTGGAAAACTAATAACCTCCATATGCTATTTAACATAAAAATGTATCACTTTTTAATGATGAGTTTTAGATAATAATTGTTTTCATCCGATGGGAGGGCAAAAGGAGGAAAGGACATAGTCGGCTTGAAAATGAGATAAATCTCTCCATGGGCCAGAAATGGAACAGAAACCACATGGGAGATCAGGGCTAGAGCCATGGGTGGAACCTGGAAGCAAGCAGAGGGCCAGACGTTCACCCTCTGCGCAGCGTAGCAGGGACCAAAACACTCCAGGCATGGGGAAGGCAGAAGGCAGGCTCATGCGTGAAACAGGGAATGGGGGCTGCCTCGGGCATAGTCCTCTGTCTCTCCCCTGTCCTTGTCCCTTCCCCAGCGCCATCCATGTCCCTTCCTCTGCTGCAACTACACTGCAATCTACATTCGTCCCTCCCCCCATCTTTGATCCCCTGCTTTCCAATATTCTCTGGGATATTAAAATGTTCTTCCACTATTGCGGACTAGTTATTTTCTCTTTGTAATACCGCCTGTTTTGCAAATACCTCACATTGTTTAGGGTGAAGCCATAAAAACTGGTCTGTATAGATAAGACGCTATTAATAAATTTAAGATGGTAATTTCTGCAGACAGGGGAAGGAGGGGAACACAGCACCAACACCCCAGCTGGCTGCGAGGAAGCTAGGAGAGAACGTATCCAGCCTTTTTGTCTTCCATAATGGGAGGCAGGCTTCTATGGCAGAGAATTCCGCAATTCTAGGAAGGGGGTTTAGACGCTGAGAAGCCAAAAGATTAGCAATAATTTTGCTCAGGGGTCAGCAGCCCCAGTTGTACATATAAGGAAATTGAGGCTGAGGTTAAGGGACTTTCCTAGGTTCACAGAACTTATCAGTGGCCAAGCTGGGACTGGGGATAACGTTGTCACCACCACCCAGGAGTGCTGTTCTGTGCTAGGTACTATAAATACATTATCTGATTCAATTCCCCTCAACTCTGCCACATATAGTGTTATAATCTCCATTTCTCAGCTAAAGAGACTAAGGCTCAGAGAGGTCAAGAGACTTGCCCAAGGTCACACAGCAACTGAGTGGCAGAGGTGGTCAGTCCACATCCTCCCTTCTTCCCTCTGTGCTGGTGCCCACTCTCTCCCCAGCACTCCCCTGGGAGCCCAGCACCAGTGCCTGGAGTGGGATGATGCAGCCTGCGGAGAATCTTTCCTTCCGAGCAAGCGTCTGGAAGAAGCCGAGGCTGGCACAGCACCGGCAGCAAATAAAACCATGTGACCTAAAAAGGTGAACGAGTGGACACGATTCAAATACTTAACACAAAAGCGAATTCCCGCCTGGTGGCACATTATCAGCAGCTGACAGGAATAGCCTGCCGCTTCCTCCTCAGGGTGGGCCTGGGCTCACACAGCACACAGCTGGCCCGCAGAGCCCGGGGAGAAGAAAAATGGAAGCCTGTGACCAACAAGCTCCCATTCAGAGGATCCTCAGACGGCCAGCTCCGCAAAGTGACCATAACGCAGGGCCGCAGCCCACATACACACACACTCACACACACGCACACTCTCTCACACTCTCTCTATCACTCCAGCTTCAGCAGGAGCCCTGAGGCCTGAAGCCAGGGCCTGACGAGGCCTCCTGGTCCCAGTGGCCTCCCCGAATGACCAGGCCACGGTTTGGCTTCCTAACTCCTGCAGAGTGGTGACCTCAAGCCTGGAGCCTCACAGAGACCTTGAGGGCTGCCTCCCACCCCCTCCCTCTCTCACCCTGGTTTCCCTGCAAGCTCCACTTCCGTACCCTTTGTTCCTGTTCACTCCAGCATCTTGTAGGAGAGCCAGATCACCTGCTGCTGCTAAAAAGGGAAGTTTTACAATCGTGGGTAGAGGTGGGCAGCCAGATTTAGGAAAAAAGCGGGATATCTGTTAACATTTAAATTTCAGGGTCGGGTGTGGTGACTCATACCTGTAATCTCAGCATTTTGGGAGGCCGAGGCGGGTGGATCACCTGAAGTCAGGAGTTCGAGACCAGCCTGGCCAACATGGCTACTAATAATACAAAAATTAGTCAGGAGTGGTGGCTCGTGCCTATAGTCCCAGCTTCTTGGGAGGCTGAGGCAGGAGAATTTCTTGAACCCGGGAGGCGGTGGCTGCAGTGAGCCAAGGTGTGCCACTGCGCTCCAGCCTGGGCAGCAGAGAGAGACTCTGTCTTTAAAAAATAATAAAATAATAAAATTTTAAAAAATTTAAATTTCAGATAAACAATAAACAATTATTTAGTATAAGTACATCCCGTGCAATATTTAGGACATATTTACCACACAAAACACTTATTTGTTATTTATGTGAAGCTCCATTTAACTGGGTGCCCTGTATTTTAACTGGCAACCCCATATGCCTGGGGGAGGGACTGAGTAGGAGGAGTCCGGAGGAACAAAGCGTCTGGTGAAGAAAACACAGAGGAGTGAAGATTAAGGGAGGGAGGGAGGGAGGGAGAGAGGGAGGGAGGGAGGGAGGGGAAATGCTCTTTCATGAGGGTCCCTCTTACAACAGAAACTTCCACTGTGACTTCATTTGAGTTCTCCAGTAATTCTGTGTGTTAGAGATATTTATCCGCTTTCAGACAAAACAAAGAGGGTCAGAGAACCCAGTGACTCGCCAAGTGTCAGATGGGAATTCACTTCTGAGTACGACCCGATGCTGGTTCCTCCACATCAAGCTTCTTCACCTGCTGGCGCACCTTTATAATGGTTATCGGCTGCACACAAACAGGGCACAGCAGTTTACTTTTCTAATACTTTCATAAGGAAACAAATTCAAAATGGCGCATCTTTACAAAATACAGTCGCCTTTTAGATTCTCCTCTTGGCCACTTATCCCAACTAAACACATCAGCACTGAGGACCTGTCCAGGGGTTTAGCTCCTGAGGAAGAGACAGAGAAAAGGTCAGAGAAAGGAAGGGCGACGTTCCGCCCGAGATGACGACGGCACTATGATCTGCAGATGGGGAAGGTCACGGGATGCTGGACGCAACAGAATCTCAACAGGGACCCAAGAGAGAAAGGCTTCTCTCTCCCTGCACTAATATCCCATGATCCCCGTGTCCCTTTCCAGAAAATACTGTCAGTCCCATGGGTCTAGGATTACAAAATCCTGTAAGATTTATACAGAAAATATAAAAATTGGGGGGGGGGTGGGGATTGTGAAACAATGTGAAAAAAACTATTTGTCAAATGGACAATGGGGAATAACTTCTCCTCCCCCACCTCCTCCAAGCTTCTAACATTCATGGCACACAACACAGGGGAGACTGCCATAAAAAAATGACTTAAAATGTGCGATTTTGAGGTAAAATAACTATGGGACAAGTGACTGTAAAAATGACACAGCTGGGAAGATCCAAATCTGTTCTTGCTCAGCAAGTTTCCAGGTCAAAATGTGCCTGCTTACCTAGTCAAGATTTGGTTTCGTGCTGTTTTGTTTTTAAATTTTCCTTTCATATAGATGCTAGCATGTTCTTCTTAAAATAAAACGCTTGTCCCCCTCACTCTCCTCTCTGGGGAGACAGACCCGTTGGTGGTCAGAGCCCACTGCCAGTTCCATCGAAGTCCCAGGCAGGGGTAAGAGGCCACCTCTGTGGGAGGCAGTCTGACGGCTGGGCTGCGGATCCCCCAAAACAGCAACGGCCGAGCCCAGGGGCTCAGACTGCCTGCTCAAGAGAGAGGCTGGCTGCCCTGTCCCTGCTTCCTCTCTCCCCTTCCATTCCCATCCTCTTCCTTCTCTCAGCCTCCCCACCCGAGCCCCACTGCCAGCCAGGTGAACACTCCAAAGCAGCAGACAACTAACGCTGGATCTCCCAGGTCCCCAGAGCTCCCCAGTCTTCTGAAGAAGACTGAAGAAGGCAAAAACCACGCTCAATTCCCTGTCGACCAGCCAGTACCAAGCCATTCCCAGCCCCAGCATGAGACTGCAAATGTTACCAGGCAATTCCCCAGAGCCAGCGGGGCACACGGCAGTGCAGGGCAGTCATCTGCAGACTCAGTTCCAGAGACTAAAGGTCTCTCGAAGCATTTCAGCTGAGGGGTGGACAGAGGCAGCACGTAAAGGAGTGTAAGTCTCTGTTGATGTTTGAGGGCCCCGGCCCTGCAAACGGCATTCTTCGGACTCTGCGGCAGCGGAGTCTCATCGTTATCATAACATAATGAACATTAAAGATGCTCAAGGTTAGAAAAACTCGGTTTCATTTTGAATCTCAAATCTTTCAGAGCTTTCTTTCGGGAAGTCCAGACAATTAAACTGATTTTAAGACGCACTGTTTATAAAATCCTAGATCTACAGAAAACACAAATTCTGGCCCATCCTGTCTAAGCATGATGGGGTTTCCAAGTTTCCACTTATATGACGTGAGAAGATTCCAAAGCAGACCTTGAAGGCACTGGAGCTGTAACTGCATTTAATACTCAGCCCAGTTTAAATATCCCATGATATCAGTTCTTTCTGATCCCTAAAGAGCTCACCAGCAGACAGGTAACTTCCAGACAGAGGCAGGACAATGAGGGTCCAAAGGGCTGTGACCCTCAGTGCCAGAGCCAAGGAAGGGGGGACTTAGAGCTCAGCTCTTCTCCTTCTCAGGTAGGGGAACAAAGGCCCAAGGAGGCAGAGCTGGGACTAGTATCTAGGGCTTGGGGCTCTGAGGCTCCCTCTGTTGTTACAGTAGGTAGCTAGTCAGACACGAGCAGGGCAGGAGAGGGCTCCACCACCACCAGGAATGTTAGGTGACCGTCAGCTGATGGTCAGGCAGTTGTAAACTGTCGCTCTAAAGTGATAATTGGTTGCAGCCAGTGCCAGGGAAAGGCAGGGTCCCAACAGATAGAAAGAACCTGAAACTGATGACCAGCAGCTTCCTGGTAAGATCTCAGGAGCTGGGCACGTGGGCTCAAGCATGGGCACTAGGAGGCAAAATGGTGGCCCCTTGTCTAGGAAGGCTGGACTGGTCAGGGAAGAACGGCTTCAGGGAGTGTGTGCACAACCTCAGTAAGCACACCTGGCAGGCCACCCTCAGGGAAGAACCACGGGAGGAGTAACGCACACCCAAGAACCACGCCACTGTGTAAGACTCCAAGTCGAAAGTCACACAGCACGTTCGATCTCCCAAGTCACCCACTGGCCCTCTCCCAAGCGTACTTTCTTTCCTTTCATTCCTGGTCTAGAGCTTTTTCATACACTTTGGGTCCTGCTCTAAAACTTGCCTTGGTCTCTCACTCTGCCTGAGGCCCCTCCATCAAATTCTTTCTTCTGAGGAGGCAGGAAGTGAGGGTGCTGCAGACCCCCATATGGCTTCACCGCTGTGAACACTATCACCTCCCTCTGTTGGATCAAGGGCCCCAGCAGAAGATCTTCCCGGGAAAGAAGGGAGGGGGAAGAAGGTGGGGAGTCTTCTACAGTTAAGATGGCAGATGTTTGCCCAAACCCTCTCCTCTTAAGTCGCCAACCCCTGACCTCAGCGGGAGAGGCCTACCCAGTGACTCTGGGGCAACACGTGAGAGGATTATATAAGGGAGAAAAGTCCACACGGCCCAAGGAGTTATCAGCTCATTCAGGGGCCTTGCAGGAATTTCCTGTTATGTGATCTGGGTCATGCAAATAGCCACAACCAAGCTGAAGCTGCGTCTTCACCCCTCCCTCTGAGGGAAACACAGGCTCCTGACTCACTGGTGGCCTGTACTCTGCAGCTCTCCAACGACTGGGCCTCCCTCCAGGAGGGTCTGCAGGGAGCCAGCATCATGGTGTGCACTGAGAACAAAGAGCGGGGCCTGCCTGCGGGACGGCGAACTCCAGCTCTTTCCGTGCAAACTCGGGCAGCTCTGCTCTGGGTGCACTGTCGCTCTACCCGCTGGAGAAACAGCCAGCAACGTGGAACTCTCAGACCCAGGGCCACGGGCCTGGTTTGCTTTAATCAAAACCCGCCTCAGCTGTTCCTTTCCTTTTTTTTTTTTTTATTTTTTAATTGTAAGATGTAGAACAAGAACATACAAAAAAGGGCACGCAAACATGAAGCCAAACACCCAAGCGAGGAAATAAGACCTTGCGGCTCTCCAGAGCCAACCGAGCCCCACCTCCCCCACCGCCCGCCACGCAGGCTCTGGGAGGCATCGCCCCCTTGGCTCTCCTTTCCCATTCTCCGCACCTGCGCGTTCATCCCTAAAGCCTCCAGGTTAGTTTCGCTCTCATCGCGCAGAGCCGTTCCCTTTTTTGCCGTGGCTGTATAGCACTCCATTGAACGAATGCGTTTCATTTATCCGTTCCGCTAAGTAGCACGTTTCAGTCGTTTTCAGTTTTGGCTACTACAAATAGCGCTACAGTGACTGTTCAAGAACGGTTCTCAGGTCCTGGAGTTTCTCCACGACACACGCTTGACAACCAAACGCGGCATCCCCTGGAACGTGCTTCTTCGTGCTGACGACTGACGCCAGTCTGTGTTCCAACGCTGCGCCGCCCTCCCGCCCTACAAGACCACCAGTCCACCCACTCTGCTCGTGGAGAATAGGGGTCACTGGTGACTCAGGGGCCAAGAAAGCCCAGTTGGTCACTAGAAGGGAAGTTAAATCTTCCTCCGTAAGACAAAGCCCGAGGTTTTAAAATTCTGAACTTAACCAGATCCAACAACCAAACAACTGGGCTTTTCCGAAGAAAAAGGCCACAAACTCCCCCAAAATAACGAGGTAGCACCTACGGCTTGGGACAGACCCACCTGCCCATACTGTCAACTGTAAGCAACAAGCACAAATGTGTGCCCGAGACACCAAGTGCAGAAGGATGGGAGGCCAGTAAATCCCCGTCTGCCATGGGTGGCAGAACAGAGAGGGTGGAGGGCGGGGAGGGTCGCGGAGGTGGCCCCCCCGCAGTCACGACGCACCTGTAAACCGGCTGCATCTCCCGGGCTAGGCCAATGATGGCGCCTGGCAGGAAACTGTCAAATTCCTCAAACAACTCCCGGATGTTGGTCTTAAACTTCAGGTCTAGGTCCAGCTGAATGAGCCGCAGGATCTCTGAGGGAAAGAGAAAAGGACAATGAGACACAGGCATACCTCCCGGGAGGCTCGGCCACGGACAGAAAACGACGCGGAGGGCAGAGACAAGGGCACTGGACTCTTACTGTTGTCAGTGAATGATGCAAAGTTACCGCTGGAACAAAAGGCCTTTATCTACCAGCAACCCCTCCGCACTATTAGTCTTCACAAACGACTGCCGTGTCTTTTCTTCCAACTGCAGACATCCATTTTGCTTAAAACTAGGCGACCACACGCTCCAGCGTCAGCCTGCTGTCCTGATGTGACTGTTAACTGTGCACCATTTCACTCTCAAAAGTATCTCATTTGGATGATACCTTATGTGGACGCCCTACTTCCCTACATAAAACTCAAAGCGGGCCAGGCACGGTGGCTCACGCCTGTAATCCCAGCACTCTGGGAGGCCAAGGTGGGTGGATCACGAGGTCAGGAGTCCGAGACCAGCCTGACCAATATTGTGAAACCCCGTCTCTACTAAAAATACAAAAATTAGCTGGGCGTGATGGCAGGCGCCTGTAATTCCCGCTACTCAGTAGGCTGAGGGAGGAGAATTGCTTGAACTCGGGAGGCAGAGGTTGCAGTGAGCTGAGATTGTGCCACTGCACTCCAGCCTGGGCAACAGAGCAAGACACCATCTCAAAAAAAGAAAAAAAACACTCAAAGTATCCAGGTGTTTCCTCTTTGGAGCACAGGTGGTAAATGACCTACACAAGACAGAGGTAAAAAACATTATGGCCTCAGGCCTTTATCAGCGCGTTCTGCAAACCCAGATGTGTGTCAAGTGAAGCTGCTGACAGAGCGCAACAGCTGAATGATCTCAGATACCACTGTGTTTTTAATCCACTGCCTAAAAGACAGGATGAGCCCAAATTCTTCAATGTCACAATCACCTGGCACCTAAGAGCTGCCTGCTTCCATGGCCTCCAGATGACTCCAGGCTAGACGTGCAGGAGGAGGCACTGGTGAAGGTCCTTCCCCCATCCTTCACCCAGCCCAGCCTGGCCGGGATTCTAGGTGTTGTGCCGGGCACCAGGCTGACCAGGACCCTGCCCTCAAGAGAGACACGTGGGTTGCAAAAAATAGGGGGAGAGGCCAGTGCGGAAGCCTGAAATCGAAGAGTGGCTGTGGGAGGTCCAAAGAGTGGGGGCACGGGGTTCAGTGATGAAGTGGTGAGAGCAAGTTCCTGGTACGCAGCCTGGGAATCAGAACACGTGAGTGCAGCTTGAATCCAGTTCTGCTGCTGATTGAGCCTGTGACCCAGGGAAAGTTACTTCTCCAAACCTCAGCTATTCCATTGCTAAAATGGGGAGGCTCTCCTGTGCCTTGTGTGGGAAATAGCTTATGGACAGTGTTACAGGGACCCTAGTGACTTGAGGAACAGAATTCTGGAGCAGAGCACCACACTGGCCAAATGTAGAATTTATGGGAAGGCAATTTAAGGAATTTGGGATAATTTTGCTGTAACTGAAGAAACTCCTGATGGGAGGAACAGCCATGCATTTAGTCAGCCTGTCAATCATCACATCGAAAGCCCACCACCTGCTACAGGTGCTCTCTCTTTCAAGGCCATCTAAACCCTTCTTATTCTGCAAGAAGCAGTCTAAACACCCCAGACAGGCCCTGCAGGAGTCATGGCTTCCTGCTCTGTGCTCCCCACATGGCTGCCTCTGGTCACGGCCACCTGCACACCTGTCTCCTTGAGAATGGGAATGTGCTGGGAGGGCGGGGCTCAGGACCATCAGATGCTTCTGGATGAGCGTCTTAATCTTGTCTTCATATACCCGTCAGTAAACCTGAGCACTTCCCCTGCACTTTAGGGACCAGCTGGGAGTAAACCCAGAAACGTCCTACATAGGCCTAAGACACTGGAATCTGAGCTGCTTCGATGTTATTTACAACTCCTCCTTCCTAAAGCACCTTCCAGGAAGGGCTAGCTTCAAGTTGGTAACACTTCACCAGGTGAGCTCCACTGACTAGGAGGGAGACAGGCGGCAACTCCAGCACAATGTGACCCCTTCACACCCATGTAGAACGACTGAGATGGGAGGCCACGCCCTTCTATTCCCAGAGGCCAGCAGGCCCCTGAGCAGCCTGCCCTGTCGTGCAGGCACCTGTCCAGGAGGTTAGCCCCTTTATGTAATTATGAAATAAGGCGCCAGGTTGTAAATGTCACTGTTGAAGAGAAAGATGCTTCCTAGGAATGCTGGAATTCATTAGGATGAGGTTTCTAAAGGGGCCTGTTCCTCTGGCCTCTGGTCCTTAATGTAGCCGTGTCTCTGTGGGAAATACGTGGGGGCAAGAGGGTTACACAGAACACTGAAGGCATTGTGAGGACAGAATGAGACTGATCCATGGAAGCGACATCACAGAGAAGATGCTGGTTGGAGGAGAGCTGAAATGACAGCAGTAGGCCCACCGAAATGTAAGGAATACATGACTGAGATAACTGCCCCCAATGCCAGGAAGACATGAAACCTGTAAATCATGAGGAAAAATGTCTGAGAAAAAGGAAGACTAGACATCTACAAGACTCACAAGAACGGCCAGCACCCCAGGCTGGCTGAATGTCCACCACGTCCAAACCTTGAGAAAATACAACAAAAAGAATGATCTAGCATGGCAGATCTGAAAAGCCTGGTTATAACTGAGGCACCTCTACCCATTTTACAGATGAGGAAACTGAGGCCCAAAAAGAGAGACCTGTCAGGCATTACACTCAAGCTAGGTGGCAAAGCTGATCTCAGAACCCAGGTCTCCCGACTCCCTAGCTAATGCTCTTGTGTTTATTAGCCCCATCACCTCCAACCCACTCCCAACACGGGCCATAAACTCCTAGAGAACACAGAGCATTGTGTAATGGACCAAAGGGTGTGCACAAGACTAAACGGGCACCCAACACAACTAGCTCGTGGAGTATCTGCATCACCCCATGAAAATATCAGCAAGAAGACGAGTGAGCACAAGCTAAAGGTGTAGCTTTCAAGACCTCCAAGACCCTGCCACCACCACCGCCGCCACAGCCCTGGCAGCACTCCTCAGGAGCTCCTGGCTGTCCAGCAGACTGCCTTCAGGGCTGAGAACACCTACGCCTTCTGCATGGGTCTGCGGCCTGGCTGGCGGCCGATACCTCTGTACAGTTACACCAGAGAGGGCCACATGCACGGCCCCAGTACCAGCTGGGAGACTTTCAAACCAACATTCCCAAGGGGATGTGCAGCTGGAATTGGCGGTAGTGGATCTCACATCCAACAGGAACTTGGGTCGCTTCTGAGCCAGACGTTTCTCTGCCAAAGCGCTCTTCTCCATCTCCCTCCCAGTACATGGCTTGGGCCAACTCAGCTCATCATCAGCATCCAATTAAACCAGCCACAAGCATGTCATCTGACCATGGGTGGAATTATAACCCAGAGTGAGTAATTAATGATACCCAAAAATAAACAACAAAAGGAAAAAAAATTCCAGAAGAAAAAAAACGTGAGCCTTCTGTCCTCTCCTTTGCTTTCTCCTATCCCCGGAAGCAATTCTTGGCAGACACATCTTAACACACAAAAAGCAACATGCAACAAAATAGATCAAGAAATGGTGCAAAGAAAAGACATGCTCAGGTAAGCACGGTGCCTACCATCCTGGGAAACACAACAGGCCTTCAGGGAGGGGCAGGTGAACCACGCAAGCACCTCCTCTGTCTTTCTGTTTTGAAAAGGCCTCAGAGATTTGCAGAGATAAATATTTATAACACTTTAGAGGGCTTTCACTGCAGAGCGTCAGCCCAAATTCCACTAACTGGGAGAGGGTTCAGGGAGAAGGGGAAATTATGACAGCATTAAGCTATGTGACTCCAGCGTCATGAGGCTGGGGACCTGGAAGCAGCTGCCTGGAAAGGGAGCTCATTTTCCCATTGTCCACTTTGAAATATTGCAGCAATATGCCACCTGCCTTATCATACTCTGGTGTTTTTAAATTGCTGTTCAGTAGCACCTCTGGCCGGCGGGAGCCAAAGGGCAACTGAAAGGGGTGGAGACTTCCCCTAACAGTGAGAGGATCCTGACCCCAGAGGAGGTGTTTTGAGGCCCATGGGACAGGACGGTTCCCCTGTGCTCCATCAGCCAGACCAGGCTGGCTTCCCGCACTGGAGGGTCTGAGCATGTGGTAGAGGGTCTGAGCATGTGGTAGAGGGTCTGAGCATGTGACAGAGGGTCTGAGCATGTGACAGAGGGTCTGAGCATGTGGTAGAGGGTCTGAGCATGTGGTAGAGGGTCTGAGCATGTGGTAGAGGGTCTGAGCATGTGACAGAGGGTCTGAGCATGTGGTAGAGGGTCTGAGCATGTGACAGAGGGTCTGAGCATGTGACAGAGGGTCTGAGCATGTGACAGAGGGTCTGAGCATGTGGTAGAGGGTCTGAGCATGTGGTAGAGGGCCTGCCCCCGCGACACACAGACCCAGGCTGTGTCCCCAACAGGATGTGTGGTTGGAATTGGCAGTGGTGGATCTCACATCCAACAGAAACTTGGGTCGCTTCTGAGCTGGACATTTCTCTGTCAAAGCGCTCTTCTCCATCTCCCTCCCAGTACAAGGCCCGGCCACAGGGCAGTTGGCTCACTATAGGAACAGGGGCTATGAAGGAAGAAAGGGAACATGCCAAGGGTCCCAGGCCTTGGGCACAGATCCTAGGGGCTCCCCCAGCCTGACCAAATGTTCACCCTCTAGGAGCAGGGAAAGGATGTCTGTGTGCCAGGCCCTGGGAAGGCTTTGCATGGACTCAGCCCATGAACCTCCATCATGCCTCCTCGAGGTGGCTGTTAGTATCTTCCAGTTTCAGATGAGGAATCTGGTGCTCAGAGAGTTTCAGTAATTTAAGACAACTCAGCAAAAAAGGCTCCGGGTGGAGAGCAATTACAGATTTGCCTCACTCGATAGTTTGCTTGATCCACCGCACATTTCTGAGAAAAGCCTTCAGACATCTCTGAAGTCCCTTTTAAAGTCCTATTGTCTTTATGAGCCAGAAATGCTTCCACATCAAGAGTGAAGACAGCAGACAACTCCAGGTCATCTCTGTACAGTGGCTGGGGTTTCATGGACAGAACCCCCAATCACAACCCCCTCCCGCAAGACCCTCATCTCCAAAAAGCGTGAAGACTATTGGGATTCCCTTTCATTGACAGGGACCAATAGAGAAACTTCTGGAAGAAAGGGTTTTATGCCACAAAAGTTGAAAAGAAGCTTTTTGGCCGGGCGCGGTGGCTCACGCCTGTAATCCCAGCACTTTGGGAGGCCGAGGCGGGCGGATCACAAGGTCAGGAGATCGAGACCACGGTGAAACCCCGTCTCTACTAAAAATACAAAAAATTAGCCGGGCGCGGTTGTGGGCGCCTGTAGTCCCAGCTACTCGGGAGGCTGAGGCAGGAGAATGGCGTGAACCCGGGAGGCGGAGCTTGCAGTGAGCCGAGATCGCGCCACTGCACTCCAGCCTGGGTGACAGAGCGACACTCCGTCTCAAAAAAAAAAAAAAAAAAAAAAAGAAAAAAAAAAGAAAAGAGGCTTTTAATGACAATAGCCAACTTGTATCAATGCATTATACTCACTGAATCATCTAAATACTCTATGAGATACATATATATAAAATATAATATATAATATATATAATATATATAAAAAATATATATATATATTTTTGAGATGGAGTCTCACTCTGTTGCCCTGGCTGGGGTGTAATGGCGCAATCTTGGCTCATTGCAACCCCCGCCTCCCGGGTTCAAGCAATTCTTCTGCCTCAGCCTCCTGAGTAGCTGGGACTACAGGCGCACGCCACTACACCCGGCTAATTTTTGTATTTTTAGTAGAGACAGGGTTTCACCATGTTGGCCAGGCTGGTCTCGAACTCCTGAACTCAGGTGATCCGCCTGCCTTGGCCTCCCCAAGTGCTAGGATTACAGGTGTGAGCCACCACACCCGGCCCTGAGATTAACGTTATTTCTATTTGGCTGGGTGTGGTGGCTGATGCCTGTAATCCCAGCACTTTGGGAGACTGAGGCAAGAGGATCACTTGAGCTCAGGAATCCGAGGCTGCAGTGAGCTGTGTCCGCACCACTGTGCTCCAGCCTGGGTGACAGAATGAGGCCCTGTCTCAAAAAAAAAAAAAAAAAAAAAAAAAAAATTCCCTTTGACAAATGAGGAAATCGAGAAGTATAATAATCCAAGATCACGCAGCTGGTCAGTGGTAGGGCTCGAAACCCCAAGCCTGTTGGGCCCGACAGCCTGGTGCCTGCTCTTCACTGCCCACGTGGCCCTGCTCTTCACTGCCCACGCGGCCCTGCCTTCCGAGCTCCTGGGCGGCCAGGATACGGCCAGAGCTCAGCTTTGCAGGCTCTGCTCAGACAGGAAGGCCCTGACTCTCACTGGGCTAATCTCTGTTTTCCACATTAGCAGCCTGCCCCTCCTCGGATGGTGCGGGGGAGAAAGGAAACAGAGTTCATAGAGTGATTTATGCAACCTGTTAGCAGCTCTGGTAAAAGGTTTTGGGTTCAGGAAATTGCAATGAATAACCACAGCCAGTTGCATATATTCGCTGTACAACAAACTTTCTTCCAGCCTTACTCGCCCCCTCTCAAAACGAAGCATGAAAAACAGCGTGAGCTACGGCTCAGCCATGGCGTTGTTTATGACGCCCAGCTCCTGTTCTGTGGACCAAACAAATTATCATGAGAAGACACAGTTTCTGCTTCAGCAACAGTGTAACATGAGTCTCCTTCCTCCTCCTCAGCACCTTCTCCGAAGAGGTATAAATCATATCCTTTAGGATAGGACAGAATTTATTTTGAACTTGGCTGAAAAATTTGGGGGACTTATGTAAGACAGCACGTATGACACCCAATGTAAGTTTCCCTCTCACTTCTATTGCCAGTATGAAGTGATAGCGCACGCTACGGATTGATGTTGTTCAACACACAGGGGAAACGGAATCTGAGATCTGAAAATCTTCCATGTCTATGGTATGGATGTCCACGGTTCCTGCTGGCCTTTCCATAGTTTACATCTCTCTAGTGTCTGCTATAACCACTTTGTTTGTTTGTTTGTTTTTGTCTCCAAAAGCTTAAATTCTTTCCTATTTGAGATGGGAACACATTTGGACTCTGTTCACAACAGTTAGACTGACGGTGCTTGGTCTTCCTTCTTCGCTAACAGGCTTTTTTTCAGAGACCCCCAGGGGTGGAAGCTGTAGAAAGCAATCCTTTTTGGATAGAATTATCAGGTGTTTTCTGAAAATAATGATACAGATACCACTGGTTGCCCAAACTGTCACAGTGCAACTTTCCAAATTCTCCATTTTGAGATTCTTCATCAGAATTATGGGCTCTTGTTACTAATCTCATCTTCCAACCGCTCTCTCCCTCTTGAGTGGCATTTGAGCCCATGCCACCTTACGGATTCAGTCTAAAACTAGGTAAACTAACAAAGGTTCCATCCTGCTGCCTGCAGCTCCTCATCCCCACACTGTCCCCTGACACCTGCTCCTGCCCTTGGCCCTGCATCCTGTCAGGGCCTGTCCACTGCAGCCTTGCCCCTTCCATTGATTCATATGGCAATGACAATGACAGGACTAATTCCTTATATTTCTACGGCATGTTGTAATGTTCGAAGTGCATTCCCAGCCCATAAAACTCTTTCCCATGCTTTACTCACTGAATCCTTACAGCAACCCTAGGGGGCAGGTGCATCCATGTGGATTGGGTTCAACTGCATAACACAAAATACCTCTAGTAGCAACGGTTTCAACACAGAGAAGAGCATGACTAAGCCATCCACGGAGGGCACGGCTGTTCCATGAAGTCATCAAAGACGCAGACGACCTCTGCTTTTCTCCTTTGTTATCCTTGATCTCATTTCCATCCTCAAGGTACTTCATGGTGCAAGACGGGGGCTGCTGGGGCTCTAGCCAACTTGGTTGCATTCCAGGCAACTGAAAGGACCAAAGAGAAAGGACACCCTGACCTTGCGTCCTGCAATGAGGCAGACTCTTTAAGCATCTTTCCTGGAAGTCTTTAACGTTTCTTCTCATATCTCACTACACACAATTTAGTCACATGGTCACACTTAGCTACAAGGAAAGCTATGAAACGCATTCTTTCATGGGCATAAGGTTACCCCCAGATAAATGGGATTCGGTTGTAAATTAAAAAGGAGAGAATTGACATAGAGCAGGAACTCGCAGTACTTCCACAGAAGGCAAGAAGTAACTACACCCACTCTACAGATCAAGAAATAGAGGCCCAAAGAGATTAGGTGTTGTTATGGTCACAAGATCACTAGTGGCAAGATGGGGACTAATTCCATGTCATCGGCCCCACATCTAGATCCCCTTTCCCTGTTCATGGAGCCTCCTTGCTGCAGTGGAGTCGCTGCTGTGTTTCTGTAAAGGCTCTTGCTTGCTCTCCTCCAGACCTTTGCTCAGCCCTTAGCTGTCCCCAGTTGGTCCAGCAACAGGATCCAAGCCTGCCAGCCCTGGGCTGCCATCCTGAAGGACTACTGTCCCCTGTCCCCTGCCTCATACTTCGTTCCCTGCCTTGCTTCCCTGCATTTGTGTCCCACTGGGTCCCTTGGAATCCAGGCATGGTCATTAGCAAGGAGGACCAGGCCAGAGATGGCCAGATCCCAGCAAGCTACAGACCCTCAGAGTAGGATCACAACCCCACAACTGTTTCTGCAATGCCCAAGGAGTTCTGTGAGCAGGATGCCTCACTTTGGGGTACCCATACCAAGACGGCTGACACCTCCCGAAATTGTTTCTGATGGCCAACGTCTTGTGTGACCACCACCTTGTTCCATTCTGACACTGAAAACACATTTCGTGATGGACGTGGACGCTTATCTGTGGGTCCTTGGCTACGATGCCTAAGCAAACACAAATTAACTCGTGCTGAAGTGCAGCTTGGTAAATAGAACCTTTGCAATGATGGAGTCCGTTATGGGAAGTGACAAGGGGGTTTCTTGGTGGTGAAATGTGTGGGGACTTCTGCTCCGTGAAAAGGGGAGTCTATTTCCACTGAAAATTGGAGCCTGGATTCTCAGCACAGGGGCCAGTCCTGTGACTTCCCTGCCTTCCTGTGTAAACATGAAAACATTTTGTTTTCAAGTTCTAGCACCCTGGCTACCTCTTTCATGTCTCTAACATGAAGGTCTCTATATTCTGGCAGCAGTTCTCCCCATTGTGAACAATGGATCCGCCACTCTTTCCTGGAGTTGCCCTGTCTCTGTTCCTCTCCCCCAGCAGACTCATCCCTCTCAGGTGGTGCTCTCCAGCCTCCCACCGCCCTCGACAGGGTTTCCTCAGCCTCCTCTAGCCAAGTACAGCGGAAGCACCTACAACCAAGAGAGAGGCACAGACTCCTGAGATCCTCTCCCAGGAAAGGCAAATGGGACCAGGCAGAGAACAGCCGGCTTCTCACCGAGGGGAAGATGACCAACCCCAGCCACAGCGCCTGACTTCTCCCTGGGACCATGGAGGGCTGTGGAAAGAATGGCGCCACATCATCCCATGTGCTAGAAACCCACATCACAGCAAAGAAAAAAGTTTCTCCACTTTATGAATCCGGAAATACCTCTCTGACCTATTCTAGCAGGAGGAAAAAATATGGCCTTAATCTTTTCAGTAGCAAACATCTTTCACCCTGTGACAGTTTGCAAACTGACTAGCCAATGGTCAAATGGCTCTTCAGCTTTCCTGTCTCCTGAGCCAGAACTCCTGACAAAATGTCATGTTCTATTACCACTGTTTATACTACATCTTCTAAAAAAGATGGACGATCTATCATCTAGGAGATAATTAAGTACCTACCTCTCAGGTACTGGGCTACGCACTTCACATATTTTGCCGCATCGAATCCTCACACACAGGGCTTACTGTCCCCACTCTCGAGCTGCCTCCTCCCTGACACTTGAAGTTTCATTGCTTTCATCTCTGTTTACCGAGGCTGAGAGGAGCCCCTCCTGATATGAGTCTGATAAGAATGACACAGGAAGGCAGGGAAGTCACAGGACTGGCCCCTCTGCTGAGAATCCAGGCTCAAATTTTCACTGGAAATACAGACTCTCCCCGCCTCATGGAGCAGATGTCCCCACACATTTCACCACTAAGAAACCCCCTTAGTCACCTCCCACAGCGGACTCCATCATTGCAAGGATTCTGTTTACCAAACTGCACTTAAGCACTCATTAATCTATTTCCCAATTTTAATTAAATTTTAATTTCATTTAATCATTAGTTTTTCTTCTAATTAAATAACATTTGAGTTATTTTAATTTAAAGACATAAAATACAATGCACCACACTGACAGAATGCAGCTGAGTGCAAAAAAAGAAAGAGAAAACAAGGTTTTAACTCATAAATATTTCAGCGTGCACTTCCTAAGAAACAAGGACACTCTCTTTCATAACAACAGTATGACATCAAAGTCAGGACACTAGCAGTAACAACCCAATACCATTTCATCCACAGTCCTATTCAAAATGTGTCAGTTGTCCAAAGACAAAAACACAGTTCCTGGCTCCAGACTGCATGTAGCTGCCCCACGCGTTCTATCTGAAATGATTCCTCAGTCTTTCCTCATCTTCTAGGACTTAGGACAATTTGGGGAATATGGGCCACTTTTTTATTGATTTATTGATTTATTGATTTTGAGATGGAGTCTTTTGCCAGGCTGGAGTGCAATGGCATGATCTCAGCTCACTGCAACTTCCACCTCCCGGGTTCAAGTGATTCTCCTGCCTCAGCCTCCCAAGTGGCTGGGATTACAGGTGCCCACCACCATGCCCGGCTAATTTTTGCATTTTTAGTAGAGATGGGGTTTCACCATGTTGGCCAGGCTGGTCTCGATCTCTTGACCTTGTGATCCGCCTGCCTTGGCCTCCCAAAGTGCTGGGATTACAGGCGTGAGCCACCGCGCCGGGCCATGGGTCAATTATTTGGTAGAAGTCCTTCAGTCTGGGTTTGCCTGATGTCTCCTCCTGACTAGAAGCGGGCTGTGCATCTTTGTCAGGAAAGCCGCGGAAGCAATGCTGCGTTCTCACAGCGCCACACCGGCAGACACATGGTGCCAGACCGTCCTATCACTGATGACGTTAGCTTTGATCACAGCCGAGCTACCATTTTTCTCTTTGTAACAACAACATTTTGTGGGGTGATACTTTAAGACTCTGACAATATCCCATTTCTTAACAAATGCTTACCTGTTTGTTTTAGCATCCATTGATGATTCTTGTCTAAATAAATTATTACTATGTTGAGCCAGGCACGGTGACTCACACCTGTAATCCCAACACTTTGGGAGGCCGAGGCGGGTGGATCACCTGAAGTTAGAAGTTCGAGGCCAGCCTGGCCAGCATGGTGAAACCCCATCTCTACTAAAAATACAAAAATGAGCCGGGCATAGTGGTGGGCACCTGTAATCCCAGCTACTCGGGAGGCTGAGGCAGGAGAACCACTTGATCCCAGGAGGTGGAAGTTGCAGGGAGCCAAGATCATACCACTGCACTCCAGCCTGGGCGACAAGAGCAAAACTCCATCTCCAATATATATATAACTATGTCGATTGTCAAACGGTGACTTTCCAATGCCTTCATTCCTTCCACATTTATTAGCTGGCATTCTGCTCCATTGTGTTGACCTCACCCATGCTCAGCCAAGAAGAGCTTCCTGGTATCACCCACTTATGGCAGGTTGTGCCAAGCATATTCGTCCCTTCTGGTTTTCCCCAAAATGCAAATACCAGAAGGCTCCGTGGTGCCTGAGGCAGGGGAACTGAACAAGGCAGAAATGTCAGAGCTGCTGAGGCTGCAGCTTTGGGCCCATCATCCAAGTATTTGAGACAGCAGTGACCCTCTTGGAAAATCTCCAGGCTACGGGATCAGTGTCCACTCTCACTGGATAAAGAAACGATAACTGCATATCACAGGCAGCACCAGAACACCTTCTCTTTCCTCTATTTGTTTTTTCAAACAACTGTTGACATGGACTCTACATTATTCCGCGAAATGTGAACTGAGGAATTTTAGGCCCTGGGGTAGAGCCGTGGGTCACAGGCCTGGCTATGGCACTGCATCCAACCATGGCTAAGCCATCACCAGCTGTCCCAGACTGTAAGGATGAGGAGTTTGAAACGGGTGCGGTCTGAGACCCCTCCCAGTCCTACCATGCTGTGATTCTGAACAGAAATGGTCTTTGCCCCTCACTCATACCTTGTTTGTTCTCAGAACAGCATAAATATATCATCAGACACAGGAGATACACCTACTGCGTTGTTCTCGCCCATACCCAGCCAAGCAAGCCACGAAATCCCTACTATGTGCCAAGCACTATGCTAAATGTGAAGGTTCAGAAATAAATAGTATCTTTCCCAGCTTCAAAAATGCCAATACTGGAGGGTTTTTCACTAGATATTCTCTGCCGCCACTGCTGCAGCTGCTTCCATCCTACCCTGGTCCTGAGGGCAGCAGCCCTGTTCACCAGTCACCCAGCAAGCATGGGCAGGCCCTGCCGAG
This sequence comes from Macaca mulatta, assembly GCF_049350105.2. Classification (NCBI taxonomy): domain Eukaryota; kingdom Metazoa; phylum Chordata; class Mammalia; order Primates; family Cercopithecidae; genus Macaca; species Macaca mulatta. The sequence goes on along the minus strand of NC_133407.1, from coordinate 3,590,454 downwards.
AGAGGGCCCTACCTATGGAAGAAGAACCAGAGGCTGGGAGGTGCTGGGACCTGCCTTACTACTGAGAGCTGCCCTCTTCTGCAACATTCCTCACGATCATTAAACATCGCCACATGGAAACTGACATTTCCTTAGTACCTACTGTGTGCCAGCCCCTGGAATACCTGAAAGGCCCCCACTTTCCATTTGGCAAATGTTGAAAATTCGGGTCCATGGTGGCCTGTACTAACCTGCCTAGGGTCACATGGCCAGTGAGTGACACAGCAGGAATGCAAGTTAGCCCCCGCCCCCATCACAAAGTCTGAGCTCTTTTGCCTCAACGTGGTCCCTTTAAACAGGGATTACCTCTAAATCCACCCGCTCCCTGTGCAGTTACCTACTTCTGGGAAACACTCCAAAACCTAGTGGGTTAAAACAACAGTGTATTACTATCCCTGACAGTTCCGTGCGTCCACTAGGCTTAGCAGGGTGGTTCTGACTGTGGGGGTCTTTTGGGTGAAGGCAGTAAGATGGTGGCTGGGCTGGAGGCCTCTAAAGGCTCAGCCTGGCTGGCTGACCGTGATGGCTACACAGGTTGCCAGCAGTCCCTGCTGGCCGCGGCCACACGCTCAGCAGGGCTGTCAGCCTGAGTGCGCTCCTGTGGGCTCTCCCGGGGGCTGGGGCTCCATCCCAGCATGGCAGCTGGAGTCCAAGATGAAGTCTGCCAAGGTGAGTGTTCCCGGAGACCCGGGCTGAAACGGCAGGGCCACTTATGACCCAGCCTTGAAAGTCACTCAGCATCACTTCCACTACATCCCATTTGTCAAAACAAGCCACAGTGCCAGCCCAGATTCAGGGAGAGGAACCAACATAAAGGTGTGCGTACCAGGAGGTGTGTCCCTTAGGGGTCGGCTTTGGAGACCAGCTGCCACATAGCCTCGTCCCACAGTGGGATACAGATACAGATGGTCCCCGCCACAATGCGGGTCCACTTAACAATTTTTCAGCTTTAGGATGGGTTTATCAAGGCATTAAATGTATTCTTAACTTAGGATATTTCTGATTTACAATAGGTTTATTGGGCTATAGCCCCCCATAAGTAAAGGAGCAACTGTATTTTAAATTTCTTCCTTATACTTTTCCTAGTTTTCTACTATATACAAAGACACACACACTTTTGTAATCACAGGAATAAACATTTGAAATTATAACTATATAATATTGTAATATATGTTCTATGCAGGAGTATTGGTGTGTCAAATGTATATTAAAATGTGTGTGTGTGTGTGTGTGTGTGTATATATATATATATATTTTTTTTTTTTTTTTTGAGATAGAGTTTCACTCTTGTTGCCCAGGCTGGAGTGCAATGGCATGATCTCAGCTCACCGCAACCTCCGCCTCCCAGATTTAAGCGATTCTCCTGCCTCAGCCTTCTAAGTAGCTGGGATTACAGGCATGCACCACCACACCTGGCTAATTTTGTAATTTTAGTAGAGATGGGGTTTCTCCATGTTGGTCAGGCTGTTCTCAAACTCCCAACCTCAGGTGATCCGCCCGCCCCGGCCTCCCAAAGTGCTGGAATTACAGGTGTGAGCGACCACGCCCAGTCGTTAATGTATATATTTATGTATATGTGTATATACACACACCTATGAAACTAGAAGAAAATATACAAAATCCCACTGGGGTAAATGTGCAATTATTTTTTAAGTATTTTTCATGTTCCCAAAATGGACATATATTGCTTTTGAAAACGTCTTAAAAGAAATTAATTAACTACGTCACAGAACACACCCATCTTTTAGTCAATGTGTATCAGATTTAAGGCATTTAGCCATGACCTCAACTTTCTTTAGGATTCCTTCTCAAGGTCAACAGAGGTACCCATTTATACAACCTTCTTCCTAAGCCAAGTCCCTTCCAAAACTTCTGCATTCCTCCTGCTTCACCACAAGATGATTTACTGGGCTTCTAAATGCATTTTTCAAAAAAAAATCAAACAATAAGCTGAGAGTTCATCTCACCTGGCTTCGTTTCCTGTCATTCATCTAGTTGTATTTATGCTACATTTCCCCATCTCTTCTTGCCAAGTACATCTTGGAAACAGCAGGTGCTCTGAGTATCTGAGCAGCTTAGAAAAATCCTCAAGCCTCCAGAGACAAGCCTTTTCCAGAGGCCAATTTGTATTCTCAGAGCTCCAGGCCTAAAGGTACCCAGTAAGCCAGAGCAGTGACTCTCACCTGTAATCCCAGCACTTCAGGAGGCCAAGGCAGGGGGATCCCTTAAGCCCAGGAGTTTGAGTCCAGCCTGGGCAATGTACTGAAACTCTGCCTTTACCAAAAAAAAAAAAAAAAAGGAACCCAGCCATGAATGAGTAGCCTCAGAAATAGGTGAGGGGATGAACTCATGAATGGGAAAGTTCAGTCAACCCTCTGTGTCCAGGGAGGTAAACTGAGGCAAAGCAATTCCCTTCCTGTCAGATTTAAATGATGGTATAAAACTCACTGCAGACAATGAGGTGGAAGGTGATGAACCTGCTGCTGCCTAAAATGACACAGACCATCCAAACCCAACAGCAAAAGCAGCCAAGGGGCTTCCCTCTGAGTCAACAGCCAACAAACGGCACAGGGTGAGCCTGGACTGCACACTTCGGGAACTGAGCATGGTAAGAGCAGGGTACCTGGGCAGGAGATGCCAAAGGCAAGCCTAAGTTCTCCTGGCAGCCCTACCCTTCCCAAAGGAGGGTGGGTTCTGAACGGCTAAGCACAGGGGTCTGTTACCAGTGTCCACACAACAGCTCTGGGAGCCCGAGATGGCGTATTTGTTGAGTCAGTCAGTGCTACTGTTACCCGGTCACTTTCCAACCATAAACCCAAACTTCAAATTTCATCACTTGGGGTGGATTAAGAAATCTGACTTGGCCTTTCTTGGGGTTTAATGTCCTACACGCCTGCATGAACGAAAAACTTTGGCATTCCTATGGAAATATAAGACATTTTAACCTTATCCAGGCAGGATGGTATCCGGATTACTGGTGTCTTGATTGTACTCTTAAATGTGCAGTTTCCTGATGTCCACGGATGTCAAAACAAACAAACAAACATACAAAAAGCATGCACTGCCCTGATGAGGCAGAGACGCCGTGCTCTGCCCTTTCTCTCCTCTACCAAAACAGGTTGCTTCCCCACAGGTCTGTGCTCATGGTCTGGTTCCCAGAATGCCACGTCAGGGCAAATGCGCTTTCTGAATATTCTAGTCCAGTATCAAGAGATGAGGTTGCCTCTGTGCAATTCATACGACAGTTATTTGTGACTTTATTGGAGTCATTAACAGTTAAGTGGGTCCGGGCGCGGTGGCTCACGCCTGTAATCCCAGCACTTTGGGAGGCCGAGGCAGGCAGATGACGAGGTCAGGTGATCGAGACCATCCTGGCTAACATGGTGAAACCCCGTCTCTACTAAAAATATAAAAAATTAGCCGAGCGAGGTGGCGGGAGCCTGTAGTCCCAGCTACTCGGGAGGCTGAGGCAGGAGAATGGCGTGAACCCGGGAGGCGGAGCTTGCAGTGAGCCGAGATTGTACCACTGCACTCCAGCCTGGGGGACAGAGTGAGACTCCGTCTCAAAAAAAAAAACAAAAAACAAAAAAAACAAAAAAACAAACACACATGCAAAGAGTTAAGCGATAAACATCCAGGTACAGAGTTTGGTTACTACCAGTGATAGAAGAGTTGAACAATCTTTTTTTTTTTTTTTTTTTGAGATGGAGTCTTGCTCTGTGGCCCAGGCTGGAGTGCAGTGGCGCGATCTGGGTTCACTGCAGGCTCCACCTCCCAGGTTCACGCCATTCTCCTGCCTCAGCCTCCCGAGTAGCTGGGACTACAGGCGCCCACCACCATGCCCGGCTAATTTTTTGTATTTTTAGTAGAGACGGGGTTTCACCATGTTAGCCAGGATGGTCTCGATCTCCTGACCTCGTGATCCGCCCGCCTTGGCCTCCCAAAGTGCTGGGATTACAGGCCCAGTTGAACAATCTTAAAAGTGATTTCAATTATAAAGCCAGGCGTTAATTGTGCGGTCACAGAAATGCTGAACTCATACAAAAGGAAAAGGGATGTTCCTTTTCCATGCGAGCCAGTTTGGGTTTTGTTTTCTTTTTAAAACACTTTTACCTCCGTTCATATCTTAAGTACCATCATGATGGCTGGTAACTTTAATTCCTTGAATACAAACAAAATTGGTCCAAAGCACCTTCTAGCCCAGGCGATCTGGGATTTTCTGCTCCAAGATAGAGAGAGCCTTTCTACTTTTCAGAAGAAAAAGCTGGACCTGCACCAAAGTTTCCTTCTGCACCTAATGAGAGGCTTGCCATGCTGTAATAATCACAGAAACACGATGCTGCTCGAAGCGTTTCCCTCAGGAGGAAGAACACTGCCCCAAGAAGTTACCAGCTGAGCACTGCTGAACGTGAGCACAGTCCCAGGTTCTCTCCAGGGCCAGGGGAAGCACCAAGCCAGAACCTCCGAGTGAGTGTCCCGTCAACAGTACCCACAGCTGGCAACAGCACACTGCAAAGTTCTAAGGCGTGGATGCCCTCCTCGTTCATGACTAACAACTTTGCATTCTTTCAATCATTCAACAAATATTTATTACACCCCTGCTGTGTACCAGGCGCTGCTCTAGCCACTGCAGATAAGGCAGGGGAAAGACAGGCATGGGTCCTGCTCCTGTAACTTATAGACTAGACGAGAGGGCCTCAGACGGCAGTGTTACAGAGAAAATAAAATAGGGTGATGGGGGAGAATGTGACATTGTGAGAGCTACTGGAATCAGATAGTCAGGGAAGGGCTTTTCAACAGGCAACATTTGAGCTGAAACCTGAACTATGGGAAAACAGAAATGCAAAGATTTGGGGGAAGAGAGGGCAAAGGGAGTCACTAGTGAAAAATCAAGGAATGCATTTAGCACGTTTCTGTTGAAAAGCAGGGAGGAGAACCAGTGGAGTCGGAGCAAGGGGTATGAGGAAGAAAGGTATTAAAGCCATGGCTAGAGAGCTAGGTGGGCACACCTGACCGGGTGAGGGGCTTTAGGCATTAGAGAGGAGTGATTTGGCAGCCCCCCGGGCTGATCGACACCCCTACTTTGAAGACTGGGCACCTCTCCATGCCTCCACCTTGATCCTGGTGTCCTGGTCCACATCTTGTGAGTCCCCCAGGAGCTCTGTCTCTCTAGACGGTACTCTCAACAGTGGAGATGCTCACCCTGAGAGATGTTACAGGGCTCTCAACTAGGGAACCGCATCTCCCCTGCATTTTGGGTCCTCTGGCTAACTTTTGTGAGGCTGGGATCCAAAGACAGAGAGTGTGGCTGCTATTCCTCAGGAAAGAAAACACCAGGAAGGCGCAGGGAAAGCTGCAGCGTCTCCTCCCCCAGCATCTGCCTGGCCATTGTGGTCTGGTTCTGCTCCTGGCCTCATTCTCCTTTGTGCTATTACCTAGGAGGTGGTCGACACTAAGGAACATTCTGGTTCACATAAGACTTGGCGGAAGAACAGCAACCAGCACAGGCTTGCTACGCACCTAAAAACGGGCATGAAACTCTATTTTTATTCACTGAATCCTATGTTCCCAATGATTAAAAGCATCACTTTAAAGACCTTTCATTTTCCTTTCTGGTTGTTTTCAAATGGCCAGTGAGCTTCCCAGTTTTCCAAATTCCGCTCCTCCACCCTCCCCACTATAGTAGTCCACTGACTTGGGGTAAAGTACGGGCTCCGGGGGAATCCTACTGACAGGCGTCGCGGATAAAGCTTCGGAACGTCCCGGTAGAAAGCAGGCGCAGCTCTGCGTCTCGGGCATCCCGCACCTGCTCGCTGTCCAGCAGAGCACCCAGCTCCCACCAGGGAGTCCCTCCTATGGGTCATCAGTGGCAACGACCTCATTTCCCTGACGGGAAGCGTGGAGATGTCATTGTTGGGGGTCTTCCCCAGGTCATGCGACTAGGGGCTGTGTCAGCAGGCACTGGTAAGCACAGCCTCTGGCTCCGTGGGGTTGCAGGAGCAGAGTCCCTCAGTCAGAGGATGGAGAGAGAGGAAGCCCAGGGCAGAAGGAGGACACCAGGCCAGGGAGATACTTCTCTGGTGATTTTTTTTTTTTTTTTTAAACAAGGGCTGTAGATCATTTCATTGGTCAGCTTCATATAAGCCAGCCTCGTGCCAGCCTTGCTACTGGCAATCAGGAAACCTTCCACACACCACCCCATCTTTGTCTAGAGACTCTAGATACTCAAAAGGAGATGCGGCTTTCACTTTTCCTCTGCAGAGGAGGCAGAAGAAGGGGTCCTGGGATGAGGAACCACAGAGGCTCTCCCTCACAGCAGTCCATTCTTTTTCTTCTTAGGACTTCCCACAGTTGGCAATTGTACCTTTTTTTTTTTTCCAAGATAGGGTCTCCCTTGGTCACCCAGGCTGGAGTGCAGTGGCACAATCACAGCTCACTGCAGTCTTGATTTCCTGGGCTCAAGCGATCCTCCCACCTCAGCCTCCTAAATACCTGAGACCACAGGTGCACACCACTACGCCCGGTTAATTTTAATTTTTTTTAAGAAACAGAGTCTCATTATGTTGCCCAGACTGGTCTCAAACTCCTGGGCTCAGGTGATCCTCCTGCCTCAGCCTCCTGAGTAGCTGAGACTATAGGAGCACGCCACCATGCCTAGCTATTTCCTTTCCTTCCCTCTTTCCCTCCCTCCTTTCCTTCCTTCCTCCCTCCCTCCCTTCCCTTCCCTTTCTCTTCTTCCTCTTCCTCCTCCTCCTCCTCCCCTTGGCTGCCTCCTCCTTCTCCCCTTTCCCTTCCCCTTCTCCTTCCCCTTATTCTTCTTTTTCGTAGAGATTGGGTCCTGCTATGTAGCCTCGGCTGGTCTTGAACTGGACTCAAGTGATCCTCCCTCCTTGGCCTCCCAAGTAGCTGGGACTACAGGAGTGTGCCACCGTGCCCAGCCACAGTTGTACATCTATTTGTTTCCTTATTTATGGTTGGCCTCTCTCCCAAGACTGTAAGATCCATGAGGGCTGGGACTGTCCCTAAGGACAGTGTCTGGCATATTCAGCAACAACTATTATTTTTTAAAAGGAGGAAACACAAGACTCTCAGAACCAGGTTCACTTGGTAAAGAGCTTCCCCAAGCAAGGAATCCTTGCTTGTGTGCCATCAGTACGTTCCACCTCTCTGACACGCTGGTATAATTTGATTAATTTATTGCATTTATTAAGCTCCCTAGCTTCTCCAGTTCCTCATGTTTGGAGATACATTGATGTTGATGAGGCTGGAGAGCTGGCGGAAGCAAGACGGTAGTCTGTATCCCATACCACAGCTGGCACTCCCTTATGCTTACGTAAGGACTTTAAACATGTAAAAGGCAGATGTTTGGGGTTGGAATTGACAATATGCAAAGCTCAGTAAGAAGATGCAAAAGTCACAGTTCCCATGGTAACCCTCCTTACATCACAGAGCCCAGGCCTACAGGGTCTGCTGGAAAGGTGATCTGAGAAGTAGGACAAGGCTAACTCCTCGGAACCAGCAAGAAACTCTCAAGCCCCCACCTAGGAACTAACTCCCCGGCCTGCTGCCGCTGCTGACATCCCCCCTCCAGCACGTCGGGGACCACATGCCACCCTCCTCGCTGGGCTCTCACATCAGCACTACCAGCCAGGGGTTACTCCAGCGAAAGGGAAGGGTCCTGCTCATAAAGGCTGTGTCCCTTCCTCAGGCTTCTGCAGGAGCCCTTCTGCCAAACTCCTCATCCTCCTGTGGGCTTCCCAGGCTGTCCATGTAGAATTACTTGCTCCCTTGCAGTATTAATTCACATAGTTCTGTTGCATGCACAGAGTATTATATTTAGGCATTTGTGCATCTGTGATGCTTCCTCAACAGTGAGGCCCACACAGGTATGGACTGTGTCTTGCCCTTTCATCCCTGGCCTCCAGAACAGGATCTGAAGAAGGACCTCAATTTCAAGATGACCTCACATGAATGAATTCAAGATTCTCTCTTGAATCTTGAATATTTTCATCAAGGACTTACTAGAAGGTAGAGAAAGATACTTACCAGGCTTGCCGGAAGCATGAAACAGAGACACAGAATGGCAAACGGGAACGGCGGAGGAATTAGTCTCTGACACAATCTGGCGGGGTAGGATCAACGCACCAACCCAAACCTGGGCTGCATGTGAAAGCCCTGCAGTGGCATCATGCCAACCAACCCCACAAGTTCATGGCCATGAGACCTGCATTAGCAGCAGCCTCAAAAACGGGGAGATGGCCAGGTACGGTGGCTCACGGTGATAATTCCAGCACCTCGGGAGGCCGAGGGAGAAGGATCGCTGAGTGCAGGTGTTTGAAAACCAGCCTGGGCAATGCAGCAAGATCCCATCTCTAAAAAAAATAATAATAATAAAAAATAAAAAAATTAGCTCGGCATGCGTCTGCAGTCCCAGCTACTCAGGAAGCTGACGTGGGGGAACTGCTTGGGTCCAGGAGTCGGAAGATGCAGTGAGCTATGTTCATGCCACTGAACTCCAGCCTGAGTGACAGAGCAAGGCTCCGTCTCTTAAAAAAAAAAAGAGGGATGGAAATGTTGCCTTTGTTGACTGGGGCGTCAGTTACAAGGGTACGTAAGTTTGTCAAAACGAACTGAACTACACACTTAAGATCTGTGCATGTCATGGTATGTAAAAATTTTATCTTGATAGAAAATGAATGAGAAGGAGGTGTGACAGTCTGACTCCATTTTCTGCTCTTTAACTGCTGACAGCTTTTTTTTTTAAGCCCCATCCCTCCCTCTTCCCTTTCTGCCCCACATCTGGGCAAGCTGGTAAGAAAGTCTGAATGCTGTCCCGCTTGGCTGCGGCAGAAGGTTCAAACCATGCAAGCCCTTGCCCACACGGAACCCTCGCCCAAGCCTAACCCCTAATCCCCAAACAATCCCCAGACCGGGCTCCTTTCCCTTCCCTCTCTTTCATTTTCAGACCAGCTTGAGAAGCCGGCCCTGCTCTCTCCAGAAAACCCTATTATGTGGTCTCAACGTTCAAATCAAATTCTGGGTGGAGACCATCCCGGAAATGTGGAGTGGCCACAACGAAGGGCACACACAGAGGATCTGGTGCCACTGCAAACCCGGTGTCTCCAGCAGGACGCGGCCATCAAATAAGGGCTTGGCGCAGCTCCATCCGCAGAGGCATGGCTCCCTGGTTTCACGCAGGGAGCTGAGAACAGCCCCGTACTCTGCCCTCCGGTTTGTGTCTGCCCCTCTCCCGGTGCCCAGCTCTGAAGCACGGTCTTCACGCCTGGGCCCCCTGTATTTGAGGGGGGCAGAGACCAACCGCTGTGCATTCAGAAGCAGGTATCTGGAGAGCGGGGAACCCAGAAATATTTCCACCGGGGAGCACATGGGGAAGCCAGGACTGTTTCCCCTGATGGAAGGCTCTCTTTGAATTTGTAAAAGAAAGGATAAAGGCTTCTTCATTGAGGTCGAGAGTTGCAGCATCAAGAGATAAAAGCAGGTCTTGGAAAACATAAGAAAGAGTTTTCTAAAATATGTCGGAAGATGGAAGAGGCTGCTCTGAGGGTGGCAGCTCCCTGTCCCTGGGCCTTCACGTAGTTCCCACTGGACAACCCCACACTCCAGGGAGGCCGTGGAGGAGATTCGAGAACTCATGATGGGGCCGGGCGCGGTGGCTCACGCCTGTAATCCCAGCACGTTGGGAGGCTGAGGCGGGAGGATCACGCGGTCAGGAGACCAAGACCATCTTGGGCAACACGGTGAAACCCCGTCTCTACTAAAAATACAAAAATTAGCTGGGCGTCGTGGCGTGCGCCTGTAATCCCAGCTACTAAGGAGGCTGAGGCGGAAGAATCGCTTGAACCAGGGAGTCAGAGGTTGCAGTGAGCGGAGATTGCACCACTGCACTCCCGCCTGGGTGACAAGAGTGAGACATCATCTCAAAAAAAAAAAAAAAAGGAACTCATGATGGGCTCGTACCTCAGAGTTTTTCCAGACCCGAAACGCTCTGACCCAATTCAACAACTCCCTTATCTCCACTAAAAACTGCAGTGTTCAATATTCTGACCAGAAAAGGATACGGAAGCTCAAGAACTGGTTTTCAGTCACGTCCTATTTACACTCGACTTGAACACTGGCCAAAGGATCAGTCAGCTGAAGAGGCCTGCGTATGTGGAGGAGGAACGCTGAGGGACACCGGCCTCAGAATGGACACCGCCAGCTTATGAGTCCACTAATCAATTCCAACAGGAAAACCCTAAAAACAGAAACAAACCACAGGCAAACAGCCCACACCGAGAGGTAAGCAGTTTCCAACTGGGAACTCAATTTCATCCTGCCTGTGAGAAAAGCACAAAAAAGTGACTTTCCAGATTTCACTTATACCGTAGAGATGTGGTACAAATTTAAAAACGAGTCACAATTAACAAAGGATTTCCTAAGTGTGGTGCTGAGCCAGGAAAGCCTGCCCTGTGTCGCTCATGCTATGACTGATGTGTGGGCCCTGAAGACGCCTCCCCGTGCTCCCTCGGGCCTTTGCTTCCTCCTCTCCCTCCCACTGTCTCCCGAACACAAGCAGACTCCAGGCCGGGACTGCACACTGCAGGCAGAGTTGGGCCAGGGTGAGGCTGAGTGACGGAGTGCCTGGGAAGGGACAGAAGAATCTCTGAGCGGCCCCAAGCAGTGGGGTCCCGACAGAGCACCCCTGACCCGTCATGGAAGGAGGGGAGCAAACAAGAGAGGCAGGGAGGGAGGCAGCGACGCAGCAGGCCTGGGGTGGTCTGGCTTGCGCACAGTCATTTCTAACTCCAGATCCCCGTCTCTGCACTGACGCCAGGGGCGGTGAGTGGCACACTCAGTCCCTCAGGTACAGGAAAGATCCCTTCCATCCTGGGGACCCAGCTCATGAGGGCCGAGGAGGAAGGAGCCACAAAGGTCTGGATGATTTATCCCTCTGGCCTGCCTGGTCCTTAGGACACACTTCCTTCGGCTGCAGCCTCCCTGATTCCCGAGCTGTTTCCTGCTGCTTTTCTCATTTCATCAACTTCTTTTGAACAATTTCCTGTTCCTTTTTCTTTCTATGCTCCTCTTCCTGGCTCTGTAGCCCTTGGAAAGAAGCAAACAAACAGATAAGGGTCAGCATCCGAGGCCAGCCCCAGGGCCCTTCCCAGCCGTCTCTGGAGCGTGATGTGGCCCCGTCTGGCTAGGAGCAGCAGACGGCGGTGGCCGGAGCACCCTGTGCCACGGAAAACGTGACCAGGAACACGGGTCTGACAGCTCTGGGCGCACACAAGCCGACGGGAAAGGCGCCCACTGCCCCCACCCCTGCAAACACGCGCCTGCTCGCCAGGAGCAAGGGCCGCGCGGACCCTCCTTGGGAGAAGCCTCAAGGCCTGTCCCTATTCCTGCCTCAGGATTGTGAGCATGAGGGATCCTCAAGGCCACTGTCGCCCAGACCTTTAGCTATAGAAAAGTAAATGGTATGGTTCATCCCTTCTTGGCTAATGAGGGTTGACCACAAACCAAACTATAAAATGCCCAACTGATTTCAAGGAAGTCAGTTCAGACAAAGGGCTAAAGGGTGGTGACTCCAGGCCGTGAGAGGGAAAGGCAAGGCCAGAGCGTCCAAGCCTTTGATGAGGCCCACCTGTGGCCAGGGGTGTAGACCTTAGAGAACATGTTCTAAAAAGAAATAAAGGTACTTTATTTGAGAAGTCGGTGCTTGAGAACACTGTGCTTCTCCTGAGGACGGACTTGCTTCTTTCTCTCTGACAATGACAGCTCCATAAAGGTGACAATCTCCCTTTTCACACCGGCTACATGGCTGAGGGGCTGAGGAGCGTGTTTGGCCACCAGGTGTGCCTTTGTGTCTTTTTGTATGAGGCTCACACTTTCATCTTCTACACATTTACCCCTGGCCCTGAATCTCTACTTGGTTTTGGTTTTTTTTTTACCTTTGTGTCATTTTAGTGAACACCTCAAATTCTCTGAGGACTGTGGCAGGGGACTGAGGAAGTGGATGATAATAAATATCCACAATCATGGTGTGTGCAGGTAACACTGCTTGAGTGCTTACTGTGTACCAGGTACTGTTGGAAGCTGTTCCTGTATATAAGCTCACTTGGTGCTCACAACAACCCTGGCGCTAGGTATATTTCCGTGGGTACTATATCCTCCTGTGTGCTGGATCCTCTCACCCTCATCTCAGAGGAGGAGTCTTGGGCCCAAGTGGTTAAGTGTCCACAGGTGGTATCTGGCAGTGCTGGGGTTTGCACCCCAGCCGTTCCTCCCCATGGCTGATACCCTTAACCACCGTGTAATACATGGAAGTAAGAGGGGAAGGTGAATGAGTGGCCTAACCCACGGACAATGGGTAAACTGCCCACGCTAAAGTCAGAGGTTAGTTCCTAATGAGCTTTCGTATTTTTCTTGAGAACGCTGGTCACCCAAGATCTCCAATAAAATATGCTACTACCAACACACCTTCTTCCTATCTCAACAAACGCTCCAGTTCTCTGGTCCAACTCCAGAGCAGTATGACTAAAAACTGCCATTTGTTGAGTCCTTGCCTCGTGACAGACACTGTGAAGGGCCTATTTATTCATTTATTCATTAATCCAAGACCCCCAAACCTAGTCACCATCTTTCCAGATACTGTGCCAGCCCCTGAACGGGGTGTGTGCTCCTGGGCAAGTCATTTAACCCGTCTGCACGGGATTCTCTTGCCTTTAAGATGGCAAACGACTGTATCCACCTTCCTACCTTACGTGGTGGTGGTGCAGGTGAGGAATCAGCACCTGTAGAGCACTGAGAATAGTGACTAACCTCTAATAATTGCTCAATTAATGTCAACCGGCACTGCTGCTGCTGCTATCACCTGACGAGGACAACTACATAAAGCAACTTGTTTATCTAGGGAAAGTAATCGTAGCAGCTTTTACTATACAAGGGACTGGAAGGTAACATCTCCATTCTAAAGGTTCTAAGTCTCATTCTCCCAATAAAACAATTAGTCCTGTATGCAGACGGACAAGCCTCAGGGCCACAGAGCCAGACTCACTAGATGAGCACAGCGTGTTACTCACGCTGCCAAAAGCTTATAAACAGCCCCGTGGAGGAGAAAACATCCTGCTTGTTTTTCATTCTCCCTCCTCCCCCCTCCCCCGACGCCAAAACCTAGCAATGAGCCAAGGTCTGCTTTCACCATCAAGAGTGTAGGTCTTAATACACAAAGTCACTGAGGAAAGGAAGGAAATTAATAAAAAGAACAAAAGACCTTACGTTTTTCATCCCTTTATGTGAAATCTATTTTTTTCTCTCAACAATAAAAACAACTGCCTCCCTCTAAACAGTAAAGACGAAAACGTTTGGCGTGGGACTGTCAGAGCAACTCCCTGAACCCCAAAAATTACCGAGAAACTTCTGATGTGCCTGGTGCTAACGTATGTACCAACAATAGAGGAATCCCAATATCCATAGAGAGTAAAGAAGACTAACTATGTTATGAGAGCTTACATCATGTTTTCACACACTTCATCTCCTTTCTTTTCTATAAGGCCTTGAGAGGTGCATGTTCTTATCCTCATTTTATAAGTCGAGAAACTGAAGCTCGGGCAGGACCAATAATTGATGAGTTCATATAATGAGAAAGCAAGAACGGGGTTCAGGTTTGGGGTTCTAAATTCATTACCCTGTTCCCCTCGCTGTGTGTGATGTGGTTTGGCCGTGTCCCCACCCAAATCTCACCTGGAATTGTAATTCCCATCACCCCCACGCATTGTAAGAGGGACCTGCTAAGAAGTGACTGGATCGTGGGAGCGATTTCCCACACGCTGTTCTCGTAATAGTCAGTTCTCACGAGATCTGACGGTTTGATAAGCATCTGGCATTTCCCCTGCTGGCACTCAGTGCCCCTCCTGACCCCTGGGAAGAAGGTGCCTGCCTCTCCTTTGCCTTCTGCCATGACTGTAAGTTTCCTGAACAATGCGGAAGTGTGAGTCGAAACCTCTTTCATTTACAAATTACCCAGTCTCAGGTATTTCTTCGTCGCAGTGTGAGAACAGACTAATATGGTGTGTCTCCCACTGAACTCTTGGGATTCAGGCTAGGATTGGTCTGTTCTTGGGCTCTCTGAAAAGTTGCCTTCCATCTGTTGTGGCCACTGCAAGAAGGTCTGGTTCTAGGAATCCAAAAAGGTCAGGTCATTTTCAGGAATCCAGGGGACTCAAGTCCCTCCAGAATGATCCAAAGCTCTGCTATGGTTGCAAACAGGAAGGAAGTAAAATTACCAAGGAGCCCAGAACCCAATTGTTACCCACCCTGGTCCCCAGGAAAGGGGCAATTTGGGACCAACTAGGACTCCACCCCTCAGTACTCGAGGACTTGAAGGGAACTAGTGTGAAGGTTGAATGGTCAGAAAAGAACTGGAAGGCCTGACACTTCCCAGGATCGAAGGGCCGTGTGATCCACGTGGCAGCCCTAGACCATCTGCGGGGCATGTCACTGTGAGAGAAGAACGCTGCCTTAAATTCTGGAATGAAAATCTTCTGTTAGAATACGGGCTGAATTTATCATCTACAAAGGAAGAGAAAGAGAAAAAGAAACACAAATGGCCTAGTTTGTGCAACACTGTCCAGCATACTTAAACTCATGTAATCAGCACCATTGAGCTACGAGCAAAGGCAACCACCACAGCCAGATACACAGGTGGGCCCTGCACAAGGACCAGCGTGTAAGGGCCTGTGCCAGTCCTTTCATTAAGAGTGAGTTAATTCGGTGTAAAAGAACAATGGAAAAGCTTGGCAATTGCTTCACTGTTACAACAAACTACATACATTTTTCATTTCCAAAATGCTAAATGTGACTGGCTTTTAGCCCAATATGTGGAGCTCTCTTCATACCTCAGTGGACCTCCTTTTGGATTTCAAGCTGCCAAACACCTTTAGATCATAACAAGGGGCTAACTGTACGGCATGGTCTTTAAACCAAAAACATGATTAAACCTTTGCCTTTAAACCGAAAACATGATTAAAATCCCAACTCACCTTGTTGGCTGACACCATACCTCAGACTATCTTAATAAATGGCCTCCTAATTCTGGAAGTTTAAGAAAATCCTCAAAATGGTTTGGAAGAACCCCCCAAGGAAAGTGTAAGTCTCCCTGATTAGGTCTACTTACCCAGAAACAAGGTCTCCTCAGGATTCACCAGAGAACCAACAGAATTCCTTCCCCACCCGACACACTTCCAATATTTGAGTCTATCATAGACACAGTAGGCTGGGAAAATATTCCAGGGAACTTACCATTCCAAAAGAAGTGACTACTTCAATTAGGAAAAAAATCTGAGTTCCCTTTCAGGTCAAATCATTCTCATTCATCTTTACCAATAAAATGGTCTACATTGAAAAGGTAAGTTTGATCCCCGCATCATCAATCATCCTTTCAGTTTCATTTGATCCAATGTTGGGTATTTATACAGCTCATTTTACAAACCATACAAACCAGAAGGTAGAAGTGAGGAGGGCCTGGCACCCCTTAAGTCTGCCCTCTTGCAGAGCACTGACAGCTCCACAAATGACCTCACTCCCAGTAAAGAAAAAAGAAAAAAGAAAGAAAAGAAAAGAAAAGAAAGAAGGAAGGAAGGAAGGAAGGAAGGAAGGAAGGAAGGAAGGAAGGAAGGAAGGAAAAGAAAAAAGAAAAAGAAAAGGAAAGGGGAAGGAAAAGAGGGTGCTGGAGAATAGGGAAGAAAGGTCTCTTCTGGGAAACAGAACAGGCGGGGTTTTGGAATGCTCAGTGTCTTTGAACTTAGACTAAAGAATGGAAAAAGCAGCTCAGGGAATATTCCATCATGATCATCTGATTGCTGGAACATGAAACTTGGAGCACATCTGCAGTGAAATGGGGGAGGAATAAAGATACTGAAAGGACATTCTCCAGAACCATGAGGACAGAAAGACTTGAGCAGAAAATAGGCCACTGGTATTTTGGGGTCCTGCTTCAGGAGCAAAACGATGGTCCAGAGAGGTTTGGGGCTGGTTTTTGTTTTTCCCTTTGATTTCTGAGGTCACTGAAGGACTATGGGTAATAAGGTCAATTTGTGATTTATAAAAACCAGCTTTCTGACTTAAGAGCTGCGGCACACATTAGTTTAGACCCTGAGGTCATGTTAGTCACTGGTGTTGGGCTGGCCTGGCCTGAGGAGCAGGTCGACACCCCCTCCGGGTGCTGAGGGACACAATGGGGACAGTATCTTCACTTTCTTCCTTCCGGTCCTTCCTGAGTGCCTGCAAGTGAGCCCTAACCCTGACTTCTCTAAAAGAGGCTCACACCCCCATCTACATACCTGGACACCCCCCACCTCCTTGCACACAGACCAGAGGCCTCTCCCTCCCCTTTCCCACCTCTCTCCAATCACTTTCACTCAGACCTTTCTTCTCCTGTGAATGCTGCCTGCTCCTTTGGCCCTCCCTTGGCTCTGAAGACCAGCCCACAACTTTCTGGCTCCAGGGTCTCTGGGACACCTACCACAAGCTCTCAACCTCCCCTCTCACCTAAGAAGTCCAGGCACTTTGCTCCTAAGTGCCTGGACCGCCTCCTCAGCTGCCTTCTGCTGCATGATCAAGTTTCCCCAGAACTGAAGGCCACTACAGCGCTGTTCCCAGACATGTCATTCCCCTCTTCAAAACCTGCCACTGCTGGTTCCCTCACCACAACCCGACAAACGGAACTCCTCACTGAGCTTCACTGTGCTCTCCAGGGATCCTCAAGTCCAGACCATTTTTTCAGGTCCATCCCACAGAAGAACGCATGAAAAAGTACTTAAGTCACCAGATGAAAATGCAAACCATATTACTCCATTGGTTAAAATGCCACCAATGGTTACAAATCCCACTGTGCCCAGGATAAAGTCCCCAATCCCTGGCACAGCTTTCAAGGTCCTGAATAGCCTGACCCACCCCCCCCCTCCAGGCCTGGGTGTCCTCTAGGCAGCTAAGGCTTCAGCTTCCAGGGCACATCAAGCTCCTTCCACCTGCAAAGCTTTTCCACTCACTATGCTCTCGGCCTCAACTACTCTTCTTCCTCTGTGTCTTGGCCTGGCTAAGTCCCACCCGTTTGTCTCACCTTAAATGTCACGCTCTGGAGGAAGCCTTTAGTAACAATCCCCCCCACACACCCTGAATCCCCCATCGGGCAGCACCTGGACTTCCCCTTCATCGCCCTTATTGCAGCTGTTCCCGTTACCTGGCTAATGTCTATCTTCACCGTCCATTCCATGAGGACAGAGACTGACTCCATCTGTTTTTCTAACCCCCATGTCCCTAGCACCTAGGCAAGATTTGGCTCACAGGTGAAACTGAATAAATCTTTGCTGTGTGAGTGACGTGCTGGTGGTAACCTCTCCATGGACCTGGGTCCTCTAACCCACAACACTGGCTGAAGCTTTTTTTTTTTAAAACAGAGTCTTGCTCTGTCACCCAGGCTAGAGTGCAGGGGCGTGATCTCAGCTCACGGCAACCTCCACCTCCCGGGTTCAAGTGATTCTCTTGTCTCACCCTCCTGAGTAGCTGGGATTACAGGCACCCACCACCGCACCCGGCTAATTTTTGTATTTTTAATAGAGATGGGGTTTCACCATCTTGGCCCAGCTGGTCTCGAACTCCTGACCTCGTGATCCACCCGCCTTGGCCTCCCAAAGTGCTGGGATTAAAGGCGCGGGCCACCATGCCCGGCCAGTTGAAGCTTTGCTTCTCACTTCTCCCAACTGTCTCTTCTGTGTCCCTTCTCTTGACACCAGCCTCCACTGTTATTATTAATATTCATTCGATTTTTTTTTTCTGAAAATTCCAATTTATCTGTACAGTGCTGTGAGGAGCCCTAAGACTACAGTCAATCAATCAGACAGGCAATCTCCTCCTAATAACTTGTCCTAGTGTTTACTGGAGCGACTGAAGAGCTGAAACATACAGAAGGGGAAAGAAATGGGATTCCACCCCTGGAAATTATGCCTTTAAGCTTCTTTGATTTTACTTGCTTCGCATGCACATTGAGGTGGAGTCCCAGTTGATTGAAACTGTTTTCATCTGCAGCTAGAAGTGAGTGATTCAGGCTGCATTCCACTGAACATGCTCTTAATATTACGGAAAGACCCAGGGCTGAGGACATGCCTGGACATGATTAACAAAGTTGTGCATTTGTAAATTACATGAATTCCAGGAAATATTTTAAAACTCCCTTTCTTCCTAAACACTTCAAAGAGGTGTCCTTGTTTATTTTCAACCTTTTACTCCCAACCTTTTTTTAAAAAATGTAAATCCCTCCTCTCTCACGAAGGCTCTACAAAAGAAAGCCACTGTGATATGAAATCCGTCCAAAGACATGAGTTCAATTAACATCTCAACGAGCTTGCTTGGCTCTACATTTAGATGTGAGAGTAAACATCTGACTCTGGAGAAGGACTCATCCCAGAGACACCACTCCTGAACAGGAAAAAAGTCTAGAGGATGGAATTAAATTAGTTTAGCTCCCAAAAGAATAGTTAATAGAAATAGTCTCTAGCCAGTTAGCCACACATACAGGACTTGCTCTTTACTCCTTGGAGAAGAAAATCCAGGGAATGAGGCTGAAACAATCCTCTGTGCTGCCCAGAGGTAGGGCTCGAACACCGGACCAAATTGAGGACTAGCGAAAACAGGTCTGGAGTGGAAGCAGCTTTCCATAAGACACACCCGCTAATGTGCCATGTCAGCTTACCATTGCCATGGCAACACCCAGAAATTACTGCCCTTTCCATGGCAATAACCTGACAACCAGAAATTACCACCCTCATCCTAGAAATTTCTGCATAAACTGCCCCTGAATTTGCATATAATTAAAACGGGTATACATATGAGGGCAGAATTACTGCTGAGCTGATACTCTAGGCATGCTGAATACTCTAGGTACTCCTCAAGGAGCAGTACCTCTGCTGCTGCTGCTGCTGCTTGGTACTGGCCATTTCAATAAAAGTTGCTGCTTAACACCACTGGTGCACTCTCGAATTCTTTCCTATGGGGAGCCAAGAACCGTCCTGGGCTAAGCCCCAATTTGGGGGCTTGCTTGTCCTGCATCGTAACTGCTAGCTCCCGTATCTGTCCACTGTGTGGTATCTCAGAATCATAGACTCTTAAGGTTGAATGGCAACATTTCTTCCAGTTTCCACACCACTGCTCCATTTCCCGCCATAGCCAACTTTGTGTAAACATTAAGCACTTACACTAAAATTTTGTGACAATATGACAGAGATGCAGAACCAGGAGGTGCAGCCTCATACAGTAACATCCGATGGGTATGGGTTTAAGCTTTGCTCTAGCTTTCACCAGGTGTGTGATCTTGAGTCACTAAATTTCTTTGAGCCTCATTTTCCTCACACAGTGATAACACCAAAGAATAAGAATACCCATATCCATTAAGCCCTTACTATGTGCCAGTCACGACACCGAGTAATTTATATTGATTAACTTATTCAAATCTCCCAAGAACTTCATGAGGTGGATACTATATTATTTCCATTGATATAGTAACATATGTGGCGTGCCCACTAAGCTACGCAGACACCAGGGCAACCTCTAGGAATCCAAGGCTTAATTTGGTTTTAAAATAAAAACCAAATTATTAAAATAAAAATAAAAGATTAAAAAAGTACCAAGTACATAAAAAAAGAAAGTACTAAGCAAAGCCATCAATGACCACACATTGCAAGTGAGACAGACATCATAACTTGTCCCAGACAAGTTACTAAACAAACAAAACAGCAACAACAACCATTAGAGGGAAATTACCGGAAATCGGAGTTTGATATAATATCAAAACATCCAATTTTCAACAAAAAGAGTTATAAAAGATGTAAAAAATAGGAAAGTGTGACCCACACTCAGGAAATAAAGCAGTTAATAGAAACTTATTTTTTAATGTATCCAGATGTCAGATTTAGCAGACAAATGCTTCAAAGCAGATATTATAAATACATCCAAAGAACTAAAGGAAAACATGTTTAAAGAATTAAAGAAAAGCATGATAATAATGAATAAACAAAGTGTTTCAATAGAGACCTTTTTTTTTAAAGAACCAAATGAAAATCCTAGAGTTAGTTCAATAACTGCAATGAAAAGCTCACTAAAGGGACTCAACAGAAGATTCAAGATGGCAAAAGAATCAATTCACTTGTACATAAATAGAAATTATCCAGTCTGAAGAATAGAAAAAAAATCGAAGAAAAATGAACCAAGACACCTGTGGGACAACTTCAAACATACCAATATACATGCAATGGGAGACCTAGAAGGATTGGAGAAAGACAAAACAGGTGAAACAAATTTATAGAAAAAAATGACAGAAAATTTCCCAAACTTGATGTAAAACATTAATATGCACATCCAAGGAACTCAACAGACCCCAAGTAGGATAAATACAAAGAGGTCTATACCTAGACACAGTATAATCAAACCTGTGAAAGACAAAGAGAAAAAAAAAAAGTCTTGAAAGCAGCAAGAGAAAAACAATTCGTTGTGTACAAAGGCATTTCAATATGATTAATGGCTGCCTTCTCATTAGAAACAATGGAGACCAGAAGGCAATGTGATGCCATATTCAAAGTATTGAAATCAAAAAGAAAACATCAACCAAGAATTCCGTATCTAGCAAAACAATTATTCAAAAATGCAAAAAAGAAAAAAAAGAATATTTCTGTATAAACAAAGACAGAGAACAAACTGTTTGCAGATTTACCTTGTAAGACATACTAAATGAAGCTGGGCATGGTGGCACATCCCTGTCATCCCAGCACTTTGGGAAGCCAATGCAGACAGATCACTCGAGGTCAGGAGTTCAAGACTAGCCTGGCCAACATGGTAAAACCCAGCCTCTACTAAAAATACAAAAGTTCACCAGCCTTGGGGGCGTGCACCTGTAGTCTCAGCTACACAGGAGGCTGAGGAAAGATAATCACTTGAACCCAGGAGGCAGGCGTTGCAGTGAGCCGAGTTGTGCAGCCGCACTCCAGCCTGGGTGACGAAGTGAGACTCTGTCTCAAAAAAAAAAAAAAACCTAAATGAAATCCTTCAGGCTGAAAGGAAATGATGGCAGATGGTAACCTGTGTCCTCCACAGGAAGAAATAAAGTGCACCAAAAATGTTAAATATATGTACTAATATAAAAGACTGAATATATTTTTCTTATTTCTTAACTGTTTAAAAAGATGTGTAAGTTTGGATAATGCAGAAATTACAACACTGGGTTGTTGGGTTTATAACATATATAAACATAATAAATATGAAAAAATAGTATGGAAGGGGGAAAGAATGGTGCTTTATGGGAGCAAACTTTCTGGTTTATAGGAATTAAGTTCTTATTAATCTGAAGTAAATGGTGATAAATTAAAATGCATATTGTGAGCCCTAGGGAATCACAAAAAAAAATTTTTAAATACAGTTAAAAAATCAAAAGAAGGATTAAAATGGTACACTAAAATATATGTATTTAACATAAAAGAAGGCTATCAAAAAATAACAGAGGTATGAAAAAGGAAGAAGGCATACAGAAAAATAATAACAAAATGTCAAATGTAAACCCAGCCAAATCAATTAATTATATTAAATATGAATGATCTCAACATTCTTAAAGAAAGGCAGGGGGGAGGCCGAGATGGGCGGATCACGAGGTCAAGAGATCGAGACCATCCTGGCTAACACGGTGAAACCCTGTCTCTACTAAAAAAAATACAAAAAACTAGCCGGGCGAGGTGGCGGCACCTGTAGTCCCAGCTACTAGGGAGGCTGAGGCAGAAGAATGGCCTAAACCCGGGAGGCGGAGCTTGCAGTGAGCTGAGATCCGGCCACTGCACTCCAGCCTGGGCGACAGAGCGAGACTCCGTCTCAAAAAAGAAAAAAAAAAAAAGAAAGGCACTGTCAGATTGGATTTTTAAAAAGTATACTCAAACTACAGTTGACCCTTGAACAACACAAGTTTGAACTATGTGGATTCACTTAAATGTGAATTTTTTTCAATAAAAGTATACCAAGTTTGCCTACCTCTCCTACCTCCCCTTTCACCTCCTCCACCTCTGCCACCCCTGAGAAAGAAGACCAATCTCTCCTCTTTCTCCTTCCTCTCATTCTATTCAACATGAAGATGACAAAGATAAAGATCTTTATGATCTGCTTCTATTTAACAAATAGTAAATATATTCTCGCCTTCCTTCTGATTTTCTTAAAAAATTTTTCTTTTCTCTAGTTTACTTTATTGTAAGAATACAGTATATAATCTATGTAACATACAGAATATGTGTTAATCGACTGTTTATGTTATTGGTAAGGATCCAAGTCAAAAGTAGGCTATTAGTATTTAACTCTGGGGGAAGTCAAAAGTTACGGGGAGTTGGCACCCCAACCCCCATGTTGTCAAAGGCCAACTGCATACGCTATCTACAAATGACACACTTTAGATTCAAAGACACATACAGGTTTAAAGTTTTAAAAAATGGAAAAAGCTACACCATGCATACAATAACCATACAATAGCTTGAGTAGCTGTATTAACAAGAGACAAAACAGACTTTGCAACGAGATCATTAAAGATAGAGACATTTCAAAATTATAAAAGGACCAATACATCAGCAAGATTTAAGAATTACATATGCCTACGCACCTAAAAACAGATCTCCCAAATCCACAAAGCAACAACTGACAGAATTGAAAGGAGAAATAGAGAATTCAACAATTATAGTTGAAGATTTCAATACCCTACTCTCGATAGTTGATGGAACAGAATATTAGCAAGGATGCAGAAGACTTAATACAATCAAGCAACTTAACCTAACTGACATATATGGAATACTCTACCTAATGAATGCAAAATACACATTCTGCACATTGAAGAACACACGGAACATCCATTCCCTGAGACAGACTACATACTAGGCCACAAAACAAGTCACAATAAATTTAAAATGTTCGAGGCCAGGGACAGTGGCTCATGCCTGTCATCTAGCACTATGGGAGGCTGAGGCAGGTAGATCACTTGGATCAGGAGTTCGAGACCAACCTGGCCGACATAGTGAAACCCCATATCTACTAAACAAATACAAAAATTGGCCAGGCGTGGTGGCATGTACCTGTAGTCCCAGCTACTTGGGAGGCTGAGGCTGTAGAATCGCTTGAACCCAGGAAGCGGAGGTTGCAGTGGGCCAAGATCACGCCACTGCATTCCAGCCTGGGTAACAGAGTGAGACTCTGTCTCAAGAAAAAAAAAATTAAATAACTTATCAATTCTTTGAAAAAATTTTTCAGAAAAGGAACACTTCCCAACTCATTCTATGCATCAAAAGAGAGCACAAGAAAACTGTAATTTTTAAGCTCTATCTATCAACATAAAAAGAATTACATAGAATAGCTAAGTGAAGATTTATCCCAGGAATGCATGGCTGGTATAACATCTGAAATTAATGTAATACCCACAGACAACTGTCATATGTAAATTGTGAGAGACTGAATCCTTTCCTCCAAAGGTTGCGAACAAGGCAAGGATGTCTGCTATTGCCACTTCTATTCCACACTGTCCTGGAGGTTCTAGCTAGTGGAATAAGGCAAAAAATAAAAGGAATTAACTAAGCAATTAATTAATTAAAAGCGTCAGATTGGAAAGGAAGACGCAAACTGTCTTTATTTACAGATGACATAATCCTGTATGTTAAAAATCTCAATGAATCCACACAGAAAAAGGAGTTTAACAAGATTTCAGGACATAAAATCAATCACACTTCTATATACTAGCAACAAAACAATCAAAAATGAAATTTAAAAAAAATCCATTCCTGGCCAGGCACAGTGGCTCACATCTGTAATCCCAGCACTTTGGGAGGCCAAGGTGGGCAGATACCTGAAGTCAGGAGTTCAAGATCAGCCTGGCCAACATGGTGAAACCCTGTCTCTACTAAAAATACAAAAAAGTTAGCCAGGAGTGGTGGTGGGCACCTGTAATCCCAGCTACTCAGGAGGCTAAGGCAGGAGAATCGCTTGAACCCGGGAGACGGAGGTTGCAGTGAGTGGAGATCACACCACTGCACTCCAGCTTGGGCCACAGAGCGAGACTCCGTCTCAAAAAAAAAGCCATTCCTAAAATAATAAAATACTTAGGAATAAACTTAATAAAAGGAGTACAAGGCTCACATACTAACAATTGCAAAACACTGCTGAGAAAACTAAAGATCTAAATAGATGGAGAGATATTTCATTTTCATGAATTGGAAGCCTCAATATTGTCAAGATGGGAATTCTTCCCAGACTGATCTATAAATTACTATCAAAATCCCAGCAGACTTTTTGGTAGAAATTGACGAATTGATCCTAACATGTATATGGAAATGCAAAAACTTAGAAAAGCCAAAACAATTTTGAATAATAACAAAGTTGGAAAATTCATACTACTTGATCTTAAAAATAACTACAAAGCCACAGAAATCCAGATGGTGTGATACTGACTCAAGGAAAGGCATATAGATCAATGCAATAAAATTGGGAATTCAGAAACAAATCCTCACATTTATAGTCAACTGATTTTCAACAAAAATGTGAAGGTAATTACTATTATTTATCACTATTGTAATTCAATGGGTAAAGGATGGTCAATTAGACATACAAATGCAAAAAACTTAATAAAAGAAAAGAACTTAGACCTTTATCTCACATCATACATAAAAATTAACTCAAAATGGATCATAGATCTAAATGTAATCGCTAAAACTATAAAACTTCTAGGAAAAAAATGTTGGAGAAAATCTTTCTGACCTTGGGTTAGGCAAAGAATTCTTAGATAATGACACAAAAAGTCCTATGCATACAAGAAAAAAATTGATAAATTGAACTTCCACATTAAAAATTTTGTGCATAAAAATAAATGAATATTAAAATGAAGATAAGCCACAGACTGGGAGAAAAATATTTGTAAATCAATATATCTTATAAAGAACTTGCATCCAGATTATATAAAGAATGCTTGCAACTCAGTAATAAGAAGACACCCCAATTAATATATATCTATAAAAACAACCCAATTAATATATCTATTCAGATATTTCACCAAAGATTGCAAAGGGCTAACAAGAACGTGAAAAGATGCTTCACTTGACTAGTATTTAAGAAAATGCAAATTAAATGAGATACCTTTATACACCCACTAGAATGGCTGTAATAAAAAGACTGACAACAGCAAGTGTAGAGAGGATGTGGAAAAACTGGAGCCCTCATGTGTCCCAGAAGTGAATATAAATGGGTATAAGCACTTGAGAAAACGGGCAGTTTCTTACAAAGTTAAACATAAATTTCCCATACGACCCAGCAATTCTACTCCTAGGAATTTACCCAATAGCATGAAAATAGATGTTCACACAAAGATGATGTTCATAACAGCATTATTCATAATAGCTCCAAACTGAGACTGGTCCAAATGTCCATCAACTAACAAATACATGAACAAAACGTGGGATAGGCACACAATGGAACACTTGTAACAAATTTAAAGGAATAAATGACGGATACATGCTACAACATGGATGAACCTCAAGAACAACATTATGCTAAGAACCCAGGTGGAAAAGATTATATATTGTATGATTCCATTTATACGAAATTTCCAGAAAGGGCAAATTTAGAGAACCAAAAAGCAGATCAGTGATTGCCCAGGGCTAGGGTAGGAGCAGAGATGAACTTAAAACAAGCATAGGAAACATTTGGAGGAATGGAAAGTTTCTAAATCCGAATTGTGGTCATGGTTACATACGTCTCTAAATTTACTAAAACCACAGAATTGTGCATTTACAATGGATGAATGCTGCGGTATACAAACTGTACCTCAACAAAGCTGTTTTTTTTTTTTTTTAAAAAAAAAGGACAATGTACATAAAAATTATCTTTAAACCATAAAACACAGCAGCTGTTATTACAAGGGTTGTTGACGTTAAGTGCTATGGTGCCAGGCCTGACTTGAAGTACTATGGAGGGCCACTGAGAACCCTCCAGTGATAAAGCTGGCTACACAGTTCTCATAAACGTTCTCTTAAATGAATTCCTATAAAGCGCTTTGAACAATGCCTGGGTCTTAGTAAGCCTTGTGTATTAGCAGCTATTATTATTACAGTCATACTCAATGCCATTGTTATTACCAGTAAGACATGCCTGCCTTGAAGTGCTCTGAGAAGGTGGCCTGGCTTCCCCAGGGGTGGCCGCCATGGACTCCTTCCTCAGAGTCGCTCAGGTGCCTAGGACTGTTCCAGTCAGAAGTTCCACGAGAAGTGGCCGCAGTTCTTCCACTGGACACAGCCTCTTTCAGCTTTAAAAAAAATAAAAGGCATCTTTTTTCTATGTGTTCCTTTGTTCCTGGAACCATCTAGATCCCTGGGGAGAGGCCACCCATGGTTTGTTGTAAATGAAAGGGATTCATGAATGAAAAGCTTTTGTGTCCTGGTCCCTTCACTCTGGCAGTTCCGCTACTGCCCACCCCGGGAGCTCCATTCATACAGCTCTCAGGAACAGCTCCGAGGGCCCGGGCAGTGCCGTGCTGGGAATGTTCTTCCTGCACCCCAGCTGGAGCCCCTTCCAGCAGGCTCACCCCTCTGGCTGGCAGGAGGTCAGCACCGCCGGCCACACCTGCCACGGTCTAGACACAGTCTTGTTGCATTCAAGTATCCAATGAGCTCCAGTGAGCCTGAGCCTCATCAGGACCTCCAAGCCACAGTCCCTTTTTCTCTTCACTGCCTCAGTCTCCCTGCCTGGCACTGCCATTCCCTCCAGGCTAGCTCGAGGTTGCAGCCTGCTTGCCCAGGTCACCTGCCACTGCCAGTCTTCAAGACCCCTCAATGCTGGCCTCTTCAACCACCCAGGAAGCAGCCAAGCCCTGGAGGACAGCGCCACCCAACAGAACCCTGTGCCTGATGGAAACGCTCCACATCTGCGCTGTCCGACAGAGTAGCTGCTGGTCACATGTGGCCACTGAGCACTTGGAATACGGCTAGTGTGACTGAGGAGCTGAATTTTTAATTTTCTTTACTTTTAATTTTTAAACAAAAATGGCCGCATGTGGCTAGCATCTGTCCTATGGGACAACAGAGTTCTGCCAACTGAAAGTGGCCTTGCCATCCTGCAGGGTGCGGCAGGAAGCAGGGCAAGATGCTCCCTAACCCTGTGGCACTCACCCTGCCCTATTCCCCACAGCCTACAGGGTCCTGCTCCCTCCCTATCCCTGCCAGCATCACTACTGGGCCAACAACCTCAACATGTACAAATAGTACCCGTGGGGCAATAGGTGTGTGCCCACTGAGAGCTGAGACTGCTCTTGCAGTCAATCTTTCAGCAACAGATCTCAGGGGAAAAAACATCACACAGGCAGGGTAGGCGGAGAAAGAGACCAGAGATGAGTCAGGCCGGCGATGAAAACCTAGGGAGGGAGAAAGGAGGCCTCTGCCTTCTCTTTTTAAATCTGAAGAGATAAACTGCCTGGAATTTTAACCTGCTTGGGATGCAAACTCAGGGGACCCAACGGTGTAAATGCAAATAGATGTAACAGTTACCTAGGGTAAGAAAAAGAAGATGGCTGAAAATGGCTTTGTACACATTAAAATGCCAAAGTAATAAGGAATATTGGATGAGACAAGACTAAACTGGCTATCAGTGTCGGCTTAACAAGTCATTAATTGTCACTTCATTTAAAAAAAAAAAAAAGTAGCACATTTGAGGACAGACAGAACAGTTAGCAGGAGGAAAAATCTTTTACATTGGGACTCGCATGTCCTTTTAAAAACCCGGTGTTGTCAATTACGTCAGCGCATAACCACCCTGGAGAGAAAAAAATCAATATGCACTGAGGCAATTATCTTCTGCACTTCTTGGTACTGAATTGGCAATGAGTTTTCATGACTCAATTAGCTTGTAACTTAAAACGATAGCAGCTAGTCTCCATTTTCCTCTAGGATATTTATTTAAAACAAAAATGTGGCCCGGCATGGTGGCTCACGCCTGTAATCCCAGCACTTTGGGAGGCCAAGGTGGGTGGATCACCTGAGATCAGGAGTTTGAGACCATCCTGGCCAACATGGTGAAACCCTGTCTCTACTAAAAATACAAAAATTAGTCGGGCATGGTGGTGCACACCTGTAGTCCCAGCTACTTGGGACGCTGAGGCAGAAGAGTCTACTGAACCTGGGAGGCGGAGGTTGCAGTGAGCCGAGATCGTGCCACTGCACTCCAGCCTGGGCAACAGAGTGAGACTTGGTCTCAAAAACAAAAAAAAACAAAAACAAAACAAAAAAAAGCTATGTTATTTCAAAGTGTCTTCGAAGGACAGACTGAGAACCACATATTAGTGGCATTACAGTGAAATGTTATTCTGATAAGTATCCTCGGGAAATAATATTAAGAAACAATAGGTACCTAAAGATGTTCACAAGCGTCACAGTGTGGCATCATAAAATGGCAAAAATTGAAACAATCTAAACAAATTATAGTCCTATAAAAAAGACAACTATATATCCCCTCCGCTCAGGATCACAATTCTCTGCTCCAACAAAGCTGCCTGGTCAAGTACCAACGACCTTCTCATTGCAAATCTAGTCCTCATCCTACTGACCTGTCATCGGCGCTTGACACAACCGGTCAAAGCCTCTCTCCAGAAACACTGTCCACTTAGTCCCACGCATCCCCTCTAGGCCAGCAGCTTATGGAAAAGCGAACCAGAGGCTTCCCTCCCAAGGCTCGGGAACAGCTCTACTGGCCTCACCCACCAGTTAACTTCTGCACAAGCTGCAGAGAGAAGCTGACTTCAACCGCACCTGGCTCACAGGCTAATCGGGCCTCACCCTCAGCTTTCCCTACCCATGAAATCGGACTAGCAGACGTGTGATTTATTCACAACAGAAGATAATCCAATAACCACTCAACTGAGGCTTGGGGATATCGCGTCTATCAGGTTTACTCAATTCTGTCTGGCTTGGGTTATAAAAATGAAGGTGCATTTCCTGACTGTGGAACAACTACTGACACAAACATCTCAGAAGTATGCTTGGGAAGGAAGGGATGCAAAGTCAGGGAGCAATAATTGGCATGGATGATTCACAGCAAGGATGAGTAACTCGGAGGAGGAAGGAGAGTCAAAGAGAAGACTCATGCAAAGTCGAACTTCTCTTCCCACTCCCCCTGAGTTTCAAAAAAGAGTCAGTCAGGAACCAGTTGTCCAGGCACTTCATCCCGGAAGGCCAGGGGCCTGAAGAAACAGTTCTAGGCCACGCTATTTCCACAGTAAGAAAAGACTCTTGGGTACAAATAGCCAAGGGCCTGGGAGTCAGGGGAGCTGGGATGTAAAAACTTCCCAGCCGAAGCCACAGTAACAAAATCAATAATAGCAAACCCTTACACAGTACTTATTCCGTGAAAGGTATCATCTAAGTACCTATATTAATTCAATTAATTTTCACAAACTGATAGTATTATTTTCAACTAGTAAGCGGCAGAGCTGCATTCAAACCCAGGCAGTGTTTTTTCAGTGCTCATAACTATTATGCAACACACAACACAACCTTCAACTATGAACACGTCTATCACCAGAGAACCGTTCTACAGCGTTCACAGGTCATGGCACCCACCGTTCTTCACAGCCATTTCAAGGAAAGTGACTCTTTCATCCCAGCGAGCAAAGGATCCCTCCGCTCACCACTGAGAACACTGATGGCTTCGAGAAATGCAGGTTCTCCCATGGGAATGCAAAAACCAATGCTCAAGTTAGTAAGTAAATATCGGGAGGCATTTTGCCAGGAACACTGGAAAGAACAAACCTCTGTAATAATCAGCTGATAGAGACTTGCTGCTTAGAAACACATTTTGATCAACTGCATTACCAGGGAGTGAAATGAATCCGCAAACGGAATGAAGGGCTAGGATATGTGGGTACTACGGCTGGGCCCAGGGAGTCAACATAGGACAGGAATGAGCGTGGCCCACAGGAGAGGCCCTGCTGGCAGGGCTAGAAAAGGAGTCCAGACCCAACAAGCAGAGTCCGTTTCCCTGGTCACTGGCTCGGGGTTCCCATCATCGCCTTGGGAAAGGGGAACTACTAAGGCTCCTCCAAACCTCCTTTGCGGTTGCGCATACCCACACACAAAAAATCTTTTTGCAACCTTTGTAAAGGCCTAGAGCTAAGGAGTCGCATTGGGGTTATCATCTATCTGCTCCCACCAGGATTCCAGGTACCCCCAAGGATGGCTGTCCTGACAAAACTCAGGCTGCAGAGATCCCCCAGCCTCGCAGAACACTTGCGTTGGGCCTTAGATAAGTCCCTTCCCTTCCCTGGGTCCCAGGTGTCCACTGAAAATGAGAGCATTAGACTTACGAGCCATGATGGCGTTTCCCCAACTGCTGTTTGAGAAACAATGGTCTGTAAGTCATTTAGGATAATGTAGAGAGGAGCATTCCATGTCAAGTTAAGTTGGAACCTGCTGGTTAGTCAGAGCTAAACGGACTTCCTAACTGCAATTCTTCTCAAAATCTCCAGCGTGACAGTGCACACTGTGACCCTCCAAGATGGGGATCTGTGTGTTTCCACAGGAGCGTGGCTCCTGATCTGGCGCTCTGGAAAGCCGTGAAGCAGCGTGGCTCCTGATCTGGAGCTCTGGAAAGTCGTGAAGCAGCGTGACTCCTGATCTGGTGCTCTGGAAAGCCGGGAAGCAGCATGGCTCCTGATCTGGAGCTCTGGAAAGTCGTGAAGCAGCGTGACTCCTGATCTGGTGCTCTGGAAAGCCGGGAAGCAGCGTGGCTCCTGATCTGGCGCTCTGGAAAGCCGGGAAGCAGCGTGACTCCTGATCTGGAGCTCTGGAAAGTCGTGAAGCAGCGTGACTCCTGATCTGGTGCTCTGGAAAGCCGGGAAGCAGCGTGGCTCCTGATCTGGAGCTCTGGAAAGTCGTGAAGCAGCGTGACTCCTGATCTGGTGCTCTGGAAAGCCGGGAAGCAGCGTGGCTCCTGATCTGGCGCTCTGGAAAGCCGGGAAGCAGCGTGACTCCTGATCTGGAGCTCTGGAAAGTCGTGAAGCAGCGTGACTCCTGATCTGGCGCTCTGGAAAGCCGGGAAGCAGCGTGGCTCCTGATCTGGCGCTCTGGAAAGCCGGGAAGCAGCGTGGCTCCTGATCTGGCGCTCTGGAAAGCCGGGAAGCAGCGTGACTCCTGATCTGGAGCTCTGGAAAGTCGTGAAGCAGCGTGGTTCCAGATCTCATGCTCTGGAAAGCCGTGAAGCAGCGTGGTTCCAGATCTCATGCTCTGGAAAGCCGTGAAGCAGCGTGGTTCCTGATCCGGTGCTCTGGAAAGCCGTGAAGCAGCGTGGCTCCAGATTTCATGCTCTGGAAAGCCAGGAAGCAGCGTGGTTCCTGATCTGGAAAGCCGTGAAGCAGTGTGGGGAAGAGCCCAGGAGCTGCAGCCATTCTGCCTGGGCTTGAACTCCAGCTCTAATCAGCCAGCTGGGTGACCCCGGTCATGTTACTTGAGCTGCTTCTTTATCTGTAAAATGGGATAAATGACTGTTCCCACTCCAAGGGTGGATCACATGAGATAATTCATCCAAGCGCACAGTGGGTTCACTGGTAATAGTGGTGGTGGAAACAATGGTACTGGAATTCCATTACTCCTCTGGAATCAAGCCTGGAAAATGCTCCCCCCAGTACTTACTAAGAGACGTGCAACAGGACGTAGCATTGCCTTTCATAACCAACTTGGTTCCTCCCAGGCAAGGGCTTTGGCGACCAGAGTTCACTGACCTACAATCGGCTGACTCTCATGAACACCCTCACGGCCAGTGCGGGGCAGGAATCTAGGACTATACAGCAACAGCTACAAACCTGGAAACGTCTGTCTCAATTAGGCGGGAAGAGGGTGCCAAACAGGTCTACTGTGGCTCCGTCAGTTACTTGTTAGTTTAATAATGGCAGTCACTCAGTAGAAAGAGCTGTGGGCCACAAGAAGGAAGGCTGGGCTCTGGCCTGTGGTCCGACAGGAGCTCGCGGGTCCGCTGGCTCCGTGCTCTACCGTGAACAACCCCTCAGGTCTCAGTCTCCCCACCAGCAAAGTTTAGGAGTGAAGAAAATCAAGTTCTCAACTGGAGATGTACATTGAAGTTACACAGGATGATTTTCTTGAAATAACCCTGTCCCAGTCCAACCCCAGGCCTACGGAGTCAAACATCTTTATTTTTACTGTATATAAATTTTATCTCGATTAAAAAAAAAAAATCTCTGAGTGCTGGAATCCAGGCAAAGTATTTGAGAAAGCTCTCTCGGTAATTCTGATCCATCCTCTTGTTCAGAGTCACTGGCCTGGATAACCACAAACACCTCTCCCAGAATCTTCTAAGAAGTCACTGGACTTCAAGTTCCTCTGTGAAGAGAGTGTCTAACCCTCTGCCTTTTAAATCAGTAGCTAGACAAGGCCAGGATTTCCCTAGAGTGCATGTGAGGAAGGGCCCTCAGTCCCAGGAAAGAGGTGCTCTATCTCTTCTGGGGTCCCCAGCACACACTTTTAACCCTTCTGCTTCTGGGACATTCCTTACAGCTGCCTGTGTCTCTGGGGATCCATCTCAACCTCTGCCTTTAAGTCATCCCAACGTATTCTCAAACCTGTGCCAACAAAAGCAAGACTCAGACGCTCCTCTCAGATTCTACACTCACTTTACCCCAAGTCCTATTTTGAGGCTATTCCTTGTTGATGATCCTATTTCCGTCGCTCTGGACTCAGAAACTGTACTGGAGCCTCAGGTTTCTCTGACAAGGCTTGAGTTCACTCCAGTGGCTTTTCACGCTTTTGGCCATGCCAGATAAACACCCATGCTGGCTGGTCCCTCTAGACCCAACTCCCAGCTGGGCTGATGCACACATTTCAGGGACCGTCTAAATTTCACAGGACCTGAGTGCCCAAGGGATAAAGGCATTATAACCTGAGGCCTAGAAGGACCCAAACCCATGCTATTCTGATTAATTCCAAGTTTGGGACTTAGCTACTTCTCTGCTCCTCCCCTCCATCCGCACAGGAAACCGAGAGCTAACCGACAACCAAGAGTGGACAGGGCTGGGCGTGGTGGCTCACGCCTGTAATCCCAGCACTTTGGGAGGCCAAGGTGGGCAGATCATGAGATCAGAAATTCAAGACCAGCCTGACCAACATGAAGAAACCCCGTCTCTATTAAAAATACAAAAATTAGCCGGGCGTTGTGGTGTGCACCTATAATCCCAGCTACTTAGGAGGCTGAGGCAGGAGAATTGCTTGAACCTGGGAGGTGGAGGTTGCAGTGAACCGAGATCGTGCCACTGCACTCCCGCCTGGGCGACAGAGCGAGACTCCGTCTCAGAAAAAAGACTAGACAAGGACTGACCGAGGCCAACTTCAGACTTGGTCTCTGGAGCACTGAACCCCCACATTGCTCAGTGTAGTCAGAACAAAGGACTGTAGAGCCTCTCCCCCAGTCACACAGAAACAAAAGATATCAACATGGAGAACTAATCCCAAAACACACAATGGAATAGGGCAGAGATTTCAATATTATCTTAAACAGACCGACTAGGTCCCTGGCCAAAAAAATAAAAATAAAAAAACTGACAGTAACCTGACAGAATAATTAGCAAATCTAAAAATGTGTCAATCCAAAGATGAACAGAACCTCAAAACCACACACTGTCCAGTATTATCCAGTGGAGAGGAGACTTGGCCGTAAGTTTTAGAACATTCTGGTTCCTCTACCCACCATCCTTCCTCAGCTTTCGCTGCCACATATAAAGACTGCCATGTCTACCAGCAGCCCCAGAAGGAGAAAATCTGGGACTCCAAATAATACTTATTGATTTGGGGTCCACAAGCCCAAGTTAAGAGGATATCTTGAGACTATCCGATGCATAGCTTCCAGTCTTCTGTATCCAGAGATACCCACCCAGGTCATCTTGGAAGAAGAATTATTTTAGATAAATTCAGAGAAGATAGTGGGTTGTAACTATTCTTAAGGACAAGAGTAGTTTGTTTCTCTGTTAACACACTACAATTCACAACGTAGAAATCACGAGATAATTTTTTTAAATAATCTTGGAATAAAGAAGGCTTTTCTAGATGTCACACAAAATCTAAAAGTCAAAAGATAGGTCTGACAACACAAATTTAAAAAAGAAATTTTGTACAGATGGGCTCTCACTATGTTGTCCAGGCTGGTCTCGACTCCTGGCCTCAAGCAATCCTACTGCCTTGGCCTCCCAAAGTGCTGGAATTACAGGTGTGAGCCACCACACCTGCCCACAACACAAATTTTTAAAAAATCTTCATAGAAAAAAAAAGTTAAAAGACTGCAAAAAAAAAAAAAAGTTTTCAATGTATTTCAGGAACAAAAATGCTTATTTCTTTAACAAATGCAAAGCTCCTTGAAATTACCAAACATCAACAACTCAATAGAAAAATGGGGGCCAGGCGCGGGGGCTCAAGCCTGTAATCCCAGCACTTTGGGAGGCCGAGATGGGTGGATCACGAGGTCAGGAGATCGAGACCATCCTAACATGGTGAAACCCCATCTCTACTAAAAAATACAAAAAACTAGTCAGGCGAGGTGGCGGGCGCCTGTAGTCCCAGCTACTCGGGAGGCTGAGGCAGGAGAATGGCGTAAACCCGGGAGGCGGAGCTTGCAGCGAGCTGAGATCCGGCCACTGCACTCTAGCCTAGGCGACAGAGCGAGACTCCGTCTCAAAAAAAAAAAAAAGAAAAGAAAAGAAAAATGGGCTAAGGGCATAAATAGTTCATAGAAAAGAAATTCAGTGATTCTTACCATATGAAAGGAGATCCAATTTCACTCAAAAGAAAGAAAACTTAATATTCTATAATGATACATATTTCACCTATCAAATTGACTTGTACCCACCCCTTCACCTCACTGAAAATCCCTGGGAGCCACATATCATTCAAGAGAGCAGCAAACACAATGCCAACACCAGGCTTGGGACTGACATCGATACACTGAGGGAATATGCAGGCACCGGAGAAAACCCACAAAAGAACTGAACCGAACATTAAAATCTCCTTCTGTAAAACACAAAGAACAGAGCTCTAGCTACCACTCAGGCCTTTAAAGTAAGGAGCAAATGGCCTGACGGACACATCCTCTCCACTGTGTCAGTGTTTCTCCAGCAGGATTCCTCTGCACCGTGTTTTTGCCATCGGTCTATTATTTACTCCTCACAGCCCCTCTGAGCAGTGTGCTGGGACCGTCGTCCTCCATGCCTTCAGGGCTATGAGGCCAGGCACTGCTGTGCTTCGTGTCTGAGGTCATCAGGCAACTTGGGGACACATTAGTCAAGTCAGCCCCCGGAACAGAGGCTGAGACGAAGGTGGGGGCATCAGCTGACACCTCAGCAAGGGACAAGAAAAGCTGACGACCAACTGAGGAAATGACGGTCACGTCAGACACAGCATCAAGGAGGAGGCGAGGGAACTGCTTTTAAAAAGCCTCAGGTTTTTGTTTCTGATAGAGCTTAGAATGTGCCACAGGCAGTGTTAGAGAAAACGATCATTGGCCAGGCACAGTGGCTTACGCCTGTAATCCCAGCATTTTGGGAGGCCGAGGCGGGTGGATCACGAGGTCAGGAGTTCGAGATGAGCCTGGCCAGGATGATGAAACCCCATCTCTATTAAACATACAAAAATTAGCTGGATGTGGTGGCGGATGCCTGTAGTCCCAGCTACTTGGGAGGCTGAGGCAGAAGACTCGCTTGAACCCAGGAGGTGGAGGTTGCAGTGAGCTGAGATCGCGCCACTGCACTCCAGGCTGGCGACAGAGCAAGACTCTGTCTCAAAAAAAAAGAGAAAACTATCATCACCTTAAGTAAAGCTGGCATGGGTCTGCGGTTAAAAGGTCCTCTCTCTCTTTCTCTTTCTCTCTCTCTCTCTCATACACACACATACACACACACACACACACACACACACACACACACACACACACACACACACACACACACACACACACTCAGTGGTATCTCCATGTTCCAGTCTGAACTGCTGGCCAGCCAGCCAGCCAGCCAGGTCAGAGATGAATGACAAGGTGGCCAGAAGACCAGTCCTGGCAGCCTCAGTGGTCGAGCCAAAGCCTGGTCTGTGCAGGGACTGTGGTCTTCATGGGTTGTTCAGGCAACAAGTATCTCACTCCCCACAACCCACAATGTGCTGGAAAAGCCAAGACGAACTTTATGAACACGCTTGACCTGTGGCAACCCTCAGGACCCAGCAGCCCCACAGCATCCAGCCAGGCTAGGAAACGCCAGGGCAGTCGGTTAACAAATGTCTACAGCCCTCCGCTAAGATGGTGTGACACTGTTTTCAGATGCACCCACAAAAGGGAAGCCCTAACAGACCCCATTAGGGACGGTTTATAAAGCAGTTTCACGTGCAGGATAATCCCAATCATGCAAGATCATCAGAGCACACATTTTCCTCCCGCTGCAAAGTCAGTAAACAGAGGCCGGGGGAGTTTCGAAGGGACTCTTGAGAAACACTCACACGTTGCCTGTCGGGATTTTGCCAAACTCCGGAAAAGCCTGTCAAACTGTGGCAATCAACAAACTCCGGGAAAGTCTGCCAGTTGTTCCTAAAATGAAATAACTACCAAAAGACCCAGCTACTGTACTTTCAGGCATTTATACCAGAGAAAAAAAATTTATGTCCATACAACAAAATGCAGCTTTAGTCACACTAGCCCCAAACTGGGGACAACTCAGCTGTCCTTAAATGGATGGTTAAGCAAACTGTGGTGTATTCACACGATGAAACATGACTCAGCAATTAAAAAGTGAATTCCTGACACGTGCAACAACTTGAATGGATCTCTTGAGCATTACGTTGAGAAAAAAGGCCTATCCCAAAAGGTTACGTACTTTAGAATTCCACTGATACACATTCTTGAAATCACATTCTTGACATTCTTGAAATACAGAAATGAAGGAGGAAAACAGTGGTTGCTAAGGGTGTGGCTAGAAAAGGCAGCATGAAGGATCTTTGTGGGGATAAATCTTCTCAACTTGATGGTATCCAAGTCAAAATCCTGGCCGGGCGCGGTGGCTCATGCCTGGAATCCCAGCACTTTGGGAGGCCGAGGCGGGTAGATCACCTGAGGTCAGGAGTTTGAAACCAGCCTGGGCAACATGGTAAAACCCTGTCTCTACTAAAAATACAAAAATTAGCCAAATGTGGTGGCAGGCAACTGTAATCCCAGCTACTTGGGAGGCTGAGGCAGGAGAATCGCTTGAACCCGGGAGGTGAAGGTTGCAGTGAGCCAAGATCGTGCCACTGAACTCCAGCCTGGGCAACAGAGCAAGGTTCTGTCTCAAAACTAACAAACAACAACAACAAAACCAATATCCTGGTTGTTGTATTTGTTATAGTTTTTGCAAGATGTTACCACTGGGGGAAAGTGGGTAAAGGATTTCTGTATTGCTTCTTACAACCTCATGGTAATCTACAATTATCTTAAAATTTAAAGATTAATTTTTATTTTATTTTATTTTTTGAGATGGAATCTCACTCTGTCGCCCAGGCTGGAGTGCAGTGGCGCCACCTCAGCTCACTGCAAGCTTCGCCTCCCAGGTTCACAACATTCTCTTGCCTCAGCCTCCCAAGTAAATGGGACTACAGGCGCCCGCCACCACGCCTGGCTAATTTTTTTGTACTTTTAGTAGAGACGGGGTTTCACTGTGTTAGCCAGGATGGTCTCGATCTCCTGACCTCGTGATCCACCCACCTCGACCTCCCAAAGTGCTGGGATTACAGGTGTGAGCCACCGCACCTGGCCTAAAGTTTAATTGTAAAAGAGAGTGAAAGGGAAAGACTCAAGAGTCAACCAAATGAAACATGTAGCCAATTCAAGAATGTGAATCCTGCATGGATACTAGATGGCAATAAGGTATTATTTATTGTTAATTTTGCTAAATGTAATAAAAATAGTGTATGTATACACAAATAGTACTTTTCAACCAGGCACGGTGGCTCACGCCTGTGATCCCAGCACTTCGGGAGGCCGAGGTGTGTGGATCACTTGAGGTCAGGAGTTCAAGACCAGCCTAAGCAACATGGTGAAACCCCATCTCTACTAAAAATACAAAAATTAGCTGGGCATGGTGGCACGTGCCTGTGATCCCAGCTACTCGGGAGGC
Source organism: Macaca mulatta (assembly GCF_049350105.2). Taxonomy (NCBI): domain Eukaryota; kingdom Metazoa; phylum Chordata; class Mammalia; order Primates; family Cercopithecidae; genus Macaca; species Macaca mulatta. The sequence continues at coordinate 3,552,188 of NC_133407.1, read as the reverse complement.
TGAGGCAGGAGAGTCACTTGAGCCCGGAAGGCGGAGGTTGCAGTGAAAGAAGATTGTGCCATTGCCCTCCATCCTGGGTGACAGAGCGAGACTCCATCTCAAAAAAAAAAAAAAAGGGGGCTTTTCTGTTAGAGAGATTTATCAAAGTATTTTAAAATGAAATAATAATATCTGGTATTTGCTTCTGGGGGAGAGGTAGTGGATGGGAGTGGAGATGAAAAGGGGCAGGCCATGAGTTGGTAACTACTGAAGCCGGTGATGAGTACAAAGGCATTCATTACGCTCTCCTCTCTCCTTCTGTGGATATTTGAAATTTCCATAATAAAAGGTGGAGGGGGAAAAAAAGGCCCACAGAGGATGTTCAGTGCCTCGCCATCAGTAAGAGAGAGAAACAAGACTTTAACCTGGGTCTCCAGACCCTTCCACCACAGGCTGAGCCAGCCTGGAAGAGCCACGAGGGCAGGTGAGGAGCTTCCCCTGCAGACTGTGGGACGGCTCGCAGGTCTAAGGAGCGCCTGGGGGGCCACGCCTGCAGGTCCCGTGTGGTTGCTCACTAATCAGCGTACGGTGTGCAAAGCAACCCCACACACAGTTGGTGGCACTGCAGATGGAGGCCACCAGGCCTGGGAGACTCAGCTACATCAGAGATGCCACACGTCTGGCTGGGCAGGAGGGCTCCAGGAAACAGCCAGCCCTGCCCTTCTTCGACAGAGGGTTTGGAGGTTCTCAGGCAACAAGAAAACAGTGCCTTCATTCTATCCACCTTGGAAAACGGGACCGACAGACGGGCCTTCTGGTATGCACAAGATGTTCTACCTTGTACAAGAGGTGTACGCTCTGTGGAAAAAAGGTAGCCTTGCTCAAATACCACATCCTTCTCAAAGCCTTCCCCAAATTCCTGAGCCAAAGGTGCTGCCTCCTTGGCACTCCATGGCTCTCTCTGTGCTGAGATCCCCTTGTATCAGTTACCTACTGCTGCATAACCAGTTAACCCAAAACTTAGCAGCTGCAAACAACAAATATGTTATTTATCTTACAGTTTCTGAGACAACTCAGGCAAGCTTAGCCTCTGCCCCACAGGCTGCAATCAAGGTTGGCTAGGGCCCAACTATGTAAAGACTCAATTCCCCGCTCACTCCTGTGGCTACTGGTGGGCCTCAGATCCTCCCTGGCTGTTGGCCAGAGACATCAGTTCCTCACCATGCAGACCTCTCCACAGGGCAGCTCACATCATGGCAGCTAAATTCCTCCAGGCAAGGCTCAGAGAGAAAGAAAGTGCCCAAGACAGAAGTGGCAGGCTTTTATAACACAGTCCCAGAGTGACAGGCCATCACTTTTGTCAGATTCTATTCACTAGAAGCATGTCAGTAAGTCCAGCCTACATCAAGGGACAGGGACCCCACCAGGGCATGACTCCTAGGAGGCAGGGATCACCAGGAGCCATGTTAGAGGCTGCCCACCACATCCCCCAACAGAGATGGTATTTGGATGACACCTATTTCTTTCTTTTTTGTATGACAGGTGTTTGTACATTTATGCAAATGTCCTAGTCCCCAACTAGAAAGTGAAGCTGTGAGGGCAAACCCCACATCCGACTCACATCTGTTCCCCTCCCGTCCTGTGCCTAGCACAGCATCGTCCTGGTGGCAGCTCTGTATCTGAGAGCGGCAGTCAGCCCACCTGCCCGCCGCCCACACACCTGCTGAAGAGGCCCAGGTGGCTACGTGTGGCACCACACGGTCCCACCTGCTCTGGACCTGGCTGACTGGACCAACCACAACAAAAAAACCAACAACGTATGACCTGCAGGCTGGTCTACGGAAAAACACCAAGAGACGACGCTCGTGCCGGGAAAGTCACAACAAAGGCTGTGCAAGCTTCAGTTCTGCAGGACAGAAAAGCACATTGTTGAAGGGCAGCTGTAGAGAGGAGAAAATAAAGAAGTGTAGACAGAAACAATGATTCCATTTGAGAGAAAGAGAAGAAATCAAAAGATCGGTCCCCAGAGCTGCCCCTAATAAACCCTCTGTCACGGAGCTGAGCTGCGTGAGTCCCACTTTCTCACGGGGGGGCAAGGTGAGGGAAAGGAAGGGCAGAAAAAGAGAGAGTGGCCAGAGTCCCGGGGAGGTCACTGGGCGAGGGCCACGACACCCGGCAGGAGACTTGCAAGAGGAGTCTCCCTGAGGTTAGCTCCCAAATCAGCTCACCATCAGAAGCTCGCTCCTACCCTAGGCACTGTGAATTCTCCAAATCTCACAGGTCTGTGATTAAGGACTATAACAGACAAACCTTATTATGTGATCGATGATGCTTTAAAAAAAAATGAAATAAAATACTGTACCTGACCCCCTCAACCCAAGACAGAAGGGAAGCCACCGCCCGCCTTCCCATACGTGGCTCACTCGCCTCTCGGGGAGAAGCTATGTCCCAGAGTGTAAGATGCCAGTGGGGTAAGGACAGGAACCGGCTCACCCTCTTAGGAAGGCAGTCCTCACCTAGGGCAAGAAGCCCGTATAGATGACAGACAGAGGAAGTGAAAAAGCCAAGGGTTAAGGCAAAGGAGACCTACGCCAGGTCCCCGGAGACAAGCCGCTCTCAAACTCTTTCATCATGGGAGGGCCACACCCGCTGGATCCCGCTCCCCTGGTGGATCACGCTGCTGCTGCGCGCTCCTGTCCACCCAGGGTGGGCACCCTCCTCACCACCTCGGCCCCATCGAGGGCTGTCAGATTCTACAGAAACGTTCCGACTCTTGCCATCTCAGCCACATCAGACCCGACTTAGGACCCTCCGGGACCTTTACAACCCCAGAGGTCGGTGTGAGGCAGCCCCACCGACGCCGCACACTCGCGTCCTTCCGACAGGCACAGCCGGGGACAGGGCTCGGGCGAGGCCTTCAAGCCAAAACGGAGAGCTGAGCACGCCCAGGCAGTGGGAAAGCCGAGCGCGGAGCGCGGGTCTGACCCAGAGAAAACAGCAGCCACTCTGGCTGGAGAGCAGGATGGACGGGGGAGCAGCAGGACCGCTGACGGGGAAAACCCGCCAGGCAAGGGGAGCCCAGGCCCACACCCTGCAGCCCGCCCTCTCTGGAGGCCCAGCTCTCGCCCGGAATACTCCAAAGGACATCTAGAAGCCGGAGTAAGGGGGAGAGAACACAGAAACCCAGGCCCGAGACTCAGTCCAGGGCAGTTGACCAGCAGGACCTGGCCATCGGCAACTACACACAGGGCTTGAGTACTGAACTAGTCTTCTCCAGCCAGGGACAGTGCACAAAGTTCGGGACAAAGAGAAGATGCACAGCAACGTCAGCCCCAGAGGCAGCTTGGCAAGCACACTAGAGGGACAGCCAGGGATTTGACACCATCTGGACAGCAGCAGCCACTGCCCAGGCTGAGGCCCCGGCCGCCCCGTGCACCCTGGCCCAGAATGGCTGCCCGGCCCCTCCCTCAGCCTTCACCCCAAGCCTTTAAGGCCCGTGCTAACCTCTCATCCTCCTCCTCAAAGCTTCCTCTCTGTGCCCGGACAGAACTGACCGCGTCTGGTGCATTCTGCACGCAAACAACCCCCCACGGCCCGCTGAAGTCGGGACAGGACAGGACACTGCTCTGCTGACCTCTGGCCTCCTGCTCCCTGCGTGACACCCACTCACCTGGGGTCCCTCCACCAACCGGAAGGTGAGCTCCCTGCACACAGCGGGCAGGAGGACGGACTCCTCATGGGTGAGGCGAGGCGAGGCCCAGAATAAAAGCTGGCTGACCTCCTGGCAAGAAGTAAGAGCCAGCTGATGCCTTTGACCCACAGCCAAGAATGTAAAAGAAGACCTTGACAAATTAAAAGACAGAATCTAATGAAGGGGACCAAAATGGGAAGTATGACTGTTCAACCAATTTGGCAACTATTTTCCTTAGCTTAGAAAGAGCTTCTGGCATTAAATGAGTGGAAAACGGTCTCTACCACGTTACTATTTTTAGCATTTCATGACAAATTTGCTCAGCTGTCCCTCTTCAGAATAACAGAACTCAAACGCCTCAAATTCGCTCCATACGAGCTGCCAGAAAATGGTTTTCACTGAAATCACCGGACACATGTTTATAACCTTTGTTCAGTATTTGTTCAGATGTTTTCACTCAGGCAAGTTCCTGAATGTCCGTTTTTTCCTTTGCTTTCTTCCACACGAGCACCCCCGCTCCTTCTCACAGCTGAACGCTGGCAGTCAAAGGCAGCACCCGCCACACCAGGAATCAGAGTTCCCCAGGCTTGGGGAACCATCCAGAAATGGCTATCCCAAAAATTCAAGCTCCTGGTTGTGACTGACCCTAAGGAGTGTTCAGAGGCCACTGGATTCACCAGAAGCTGTGGGATTCCAGCCCCACATGGTTCTCCAGTAGGGTTAAGAAAAGGGGCAAAGGCGGGCCGGGCATCGTAGCTCACGCCTGTAATCCCAGCACTCTGGGAGGCTGAAGCAGGTAGCTCACCTGAGGTGAGGAGCTCGAGACCAGCCTGGCCAACATGGTGAAACCCCGTCTCTACTAAAAATACAAAAATTAGCCGGCGTGGTGGCGGGCACCTGTAATCCACCTACTCGGGAGGTTGAGGCAGGAGAATCTCTTGAACGGGGAGGTGGAGGTTGCAGTGAGCTGAGATCGCGCCACTGCACTCCTGGCTGGGTGACAGAGCGAGACTCCGTCTTGGGAAAAAAAATAAAAGAAAAAGGGCTAAGGCAATGAGCCAGTTCTAGCAGATTGAGGTGACCCCTAAAATAAAGTAGTTCAAGATACAAAACGGTATTCATTTAATTCACTTGATGAATATTTATCGACTGCCTACTGTGGGTCCGTGTATCGTTCTAGAAACTGGGAACACAGCAGTGAATGAAACACAGAGAACTTCCTGCCCCCATGGAGCTTACATGGGGCAGACAGATGATCAAAACAAACAAGCAAAAAGCAAAATCCATTCCACATGAGCAGATGATAAGAACTATGAAGAGAAAGAAAGCAGGGAAGGGCCAGGGCCATCATCAGAGAAGATGAGCACGGTTTCACACAGGATGGCCAGCCTCATTGCACAAACATCTGGAGGAGGAGATGGGGCAGCCACGGGAATGCCCCTGGGAGAGTGGCCCAGGTGGAGGGAGCAGGAAGTGGGGGTGGCCATGGCAGGGGGCGTGACAGCACAGTGCAGGCTGAAGCCAGGGCTGCTGGATCCGATGGGGTCGGATCTGACGGGATCGGATGGGAGGATCTGCCACTGGGAAGAAAAGGGCCTTGCCCACAGGCTCACAGACACGTGGCGACAGTTATATTCTGGTCAGCTGCACCTGGTGTGGCCTTCTGGGGACACACAGAACAGGCTGAGTTCCAGTTTCCCAGGACAGCCCTTCAGAAGACAGGCAGTCTTCTGAGGCAGGGTCCCCAAGCCCCATGCGAGCAGGTACAGGTCAGTGGCCTGTTAGGAACCCGGCCACATAGCAGGAGGCGGGAGGCGGGCCAGTGAGCATCACTGCGTGAGCTCCACCTCCCGTCAGATCAGCAGCAGCGGCCTCAGATTCTCAAAGAAACACAAACCCCACTGTGAACTGCGCATGCGAGGGATCTAGGCTGCACCCTCCTTATGAGACTCTGACTAATGCCTGATGATCTGCAGTGGAACCGTTTCATCCCAAAACCAATCCCCGCCACCCCTCGGTCCACTGAAAAACTGTCTTCCATGAAACCAGTCACTGGTGTCACAAAGGCTGAGGACTGCTGTTCCAAGGTGTTTAGGCCCAGTTCCCTTGGGGGTTGGTGTCGAGAACCCTCGGTCACCCTTTGGGTTGAGATCCTCTGAAAAAACCACTTGTTGGTCAGTGCCGCGAGGGCGCTCCACCCACGGTGTGCCACCAGACACGCACCTCCTCTTCAACAGCTCTGTCCCCGGGGCCCCCGCCACAATTCGTGATCCCGGATGATCCAGGGAAGATCCTCCCAATGCCTCTGGGTCCAAGGCAAACCCAAAGCTATTGCAAATCTGGAAGTACAGCCGAGGAAGTGAATAATTAAAATGGCACCCCCAATGACATGCTCTGTTGGCAGGGGGCAGGAAAGGCTGACTGATAGGAGGTAGCTGTGCTTGGAAGTTGAGGCTTTCCTGCCCACACCTGCATCCCAACAGAGAGCTACACAAGTGTTATTTATTTATTACCTTTATCTGAGGGCAGCATTTCTTTTTTTTTTTTTTTTTTTTGAGACGGAGCTTCGCTCTTGTTGCCCAGGCTGGAGTGCAATGGCACGATCTAGGCTCACCGCAACCTCTGCCTCCCAGGTTCCAGCGATTCTCCTGCTTCAGTCTCCCGAGTAGCTGGGATTACAGGCGTGCACCACCACGCCCAGCTAATTTTGTATTTTTGGTAGAGACAGGGTTTCTCCACGTTGGTCAGGCTGGTCTTGAACTCCCAACCTCAGGTGATCTACCTGCCTCGGCCTTCCAAAGTGCTGGGATTACAGGTGTGAGCCACCATGCCCAGGCGAGGGCAGCATTTCTTAAAGTGAGTACTGTGGAACAACTCGTTCTCAGAATGTGAATAGGTATTCGTCAGAAAGGCATTCTGTGGTCAATCATGTTTAAGCAATGTTGGTTACGCAAAGCTGAATGTTTTTTACTGCAGTACTTATCAGAGCTTTTGGTTTGCTGACATGTACTTGACCCTCCAAGAGGAAAAGTAACTAATACTATCTAACACTTACCAAGCATCTCTCCGTATCAGGCCCTGGGACTTTTCACACAGTATCTCAGTCAGTCCTCCTCACAACCCTAGTGAGTCCTACAGGTCATTATTCCCATTTTACAAAGAATGCTTCTCAGAGAAGGCAGGTTTTTCACTCGAGATCTGTGTTAGGAGTCACGAGGGGTTTAGGCAATACCAGATGTTATTTTGGTTTCTGAAACCAAAACATTAGGAGCCATCGCAGGTGGGAGATTCAGAAGCCACTTTGTCCCCTGCGTCACTGGGGTGGAACACAGAACTCTCTGGTAAACCAGGTTAGAGAACGTGGCTTAGGCTCAAAGTCTGAGCAAGACCTTAGTCTCCTCCAGCCCGGATTGCATGAGGGGTAGAGAAGAGAGCAGAGGCCAGCCCTGTTCCAGTTCACTTCTCCTGCCTCAGGGCTAAGAAGAAAACTCCAGAAAGAAGGAAAGCCCCCTACGTGCATGGGACCATGCTCACTAATAAAGAGGGTCCTGGAGTCACATTCTACTCCACACTCCTATGGGGCAGAATCAGGGAGGGAGGAGGCTCTCCCGCTCCCCTACATCAGCCAACCAGGATACTAAAGGCAGAGTGAGAACTCACTCCCAGGCCTGCCGACCCCACCCACGTCCACACTAAACCAGCCCCCACCCAGTCAATCCTCAGACCGCTCCTTTCTGAAGCAAGCAGGGGCCACAGGGCTAACTATGGGAACCAGCATGCGCCCTCCGCCCCTTTCACAGCCAGGATCTCAGGGGCTGGAAAACCATCTAAATACGGCTCCCACAATTGTAGGGGGCCCTTGTGTCTGCCTTCTCCTGGTACTGAGGCTGATGGGGTGGGGGCAGAGAAGAGGCTGCCCTGGAATCTCCAATCCTTACCTACCGTACCCCAGGTTCCAGAAGGCACGCACATCCCCCTGCAGGAACCCTCCCCTTAGAAACATGTCTGCCTCATGACGGTTAAACATTGATTACTGAACAGTTTCCTGATTCAGTTTAAACTGAACAAAGTTATGAAGTTCTATAAACTAGCCTTAAAACCCTCCTCTGTTTTATGAAACTGATCTAAAAGAACAGTAGAGAATACTAAGACCTCCCATGGCAGTGAATAGAAGTACAAAAAGTACAGAAGAAATGAAAACTCAATGTGGCTTTTACTACATTTGTCAAATTTTACTTAAGGAAAAAAGAAAAGATGGTATTTTAAATGCTTTCTGCAAAAGGCCACACACACGCTGACTTCAATATTTCACAGCAAGCAGGCAGGAAGGAAAGAAGGAAGGAGGAAGGGAGTGAGGGAGGAAGGAGCTGCCAGTCTAGAATTTCCCGTGTGGATTTTGCCCCAAGCCTGCAGGCATTCTGGCCCTGCCTCAATTTTTTCTCATGCAGGCCTGTGAACCTAGGCTAAGAAACATCCAGTGTCAATTACCCGAATCTTACATCAGCCTCTGCCACCCAGCAACAGTGACCCAAAGTGGACCCAAGAACGTCCTTGAAAGAGTCCAGCCATCTGCCCGCAGCCTCAAGACAATAAGGCCCCCATGACAGACACTGAAATAAGGACTCTCGGGGGGTAACACCCAGGATGCCAGGAGAGCTGGACGGGGTCACCCCAATTTGTTGCCAGCTGGCTTTGCTGTTCTTTTCTACAATGGCAAGCGTCATACTAGGCTTCAACAGATGCGGGCAGAGGAGGCTCAGGCCCAAATCCTATCTTTTGAGGGATTTTATAACAGCTTGCATTTGTCTGGTCTTTTTATCCACTCCCATACATCTCTCCGTAGGAAACATGAGCAGGCTGGGGCTGATGGTGGTGATAATCACATGCTGGATGTCATGGAGATTTCAGAAACTCTGATGCTGGGAGCTGGGGGTGAAGGGGAGGGTGGGGGGAGATATGAAGCAGTTTTAGCGGCATTACTTTTTTTTTTTTTTTTTTTTTTTTTTTAGACAGAGTCTCACTCTATTACTCTGTTGCCCCGGCTGGAGTACAGTGGTGCGATCTAGGCTCAACGCAACCTCCACCTCCCATGTTCAAGTGATTCTCCTTCCTCAGCCTCCTGCGTAGCTGGGATTATAGGCACATGCCACCACGCCTGACTAATTTTTTTTTAATTTGGTAGAGATGGGGTTTTACCACGTTGTCCAGGCTGGTCTTCAATTCCTGACCTCAAGTGATCCACCCACCCCAGCCTCCCAAAGTGCTGGGATAACAGGCGTGAGCCAGCAGCATTACTTTATTTCTAGCTCACGTGACCCTGAAAGGAAGGCAGGTCAGAGTTGGCAATTATCACGTAAGGAGCAAGAGGTGACGTGTCTTGCAGAGAATCTGCTTATCCCCCATCAGAAGCTCTTCCCAAAAGGCAAAAGTGGGTGGTCTAAGAGTCTTTGAATAACTCTAGCCCAACACCCTTTGGTGCTGTTTGGAGGCAGAACTCACATCACCTCTGAAACAGCTAACAACAATGACTGCGTACTTACAATGTGCCAGGCACGGTGCTAAGTACCATCTTAATTTTCTCAAGTCAGAACTGTGCTATCCCCACTTGAAAGAGGAGGAGACTGCAGTCCAGAGAGGAGCCAAGCTAACACTTGGGGAACCTAAGTTCCACGCACTGTTCCAAGCCGGCGACACAGACGAACTCATTCCATTCTCATAACAACCCCATGACAACCACATGAAGAGTTGTTATCCCCATTTTACCAATGGGAAAAGCAAGACCTCGAGAAGTTCAGTAACTTGGCCACAGTCTCACAGCTACTCAGTGATGGGGCTGCCATGAATCCAGGCACACTGGTTCCAGGGCCCACGCTTTTTAAATTTTTTTTATTTTTTTATTTTTGAGACGGGGTCTTGCTCTATCTCCTAAGCTGCAGTGCAGTGGTGTGATCTCGGCTCACTACAACCTCTGCCTCCTGGGTTCAAGTGATTTTCCCACCTCAGCCTCCTGAGTAGCTGGGACTACAGGTGCCCACCACCACACCTGGCTCATTTTTTTGTATTTTTAGTAGAGACGGGGTTTAACCATGTTGGTCAGGCTGGTATCGAACTCCTGACCTCAGATGATCCACCCACCTCGGCCTCCCAAAGTGCTGGGATTACAGGCGTGCACCACTGCGCCCAGCCGGGCCCATGCTCTTAACCACGACACCATAGGGTCTCTTTTAAGTAACCTCCCAAGATCACAAAGCCTTGACCTTGGGAGTCATAGTGTTGCAATTTGCACCCAGCTCTGTCCGATCCTGAGCCTGGACTCCTACTCTCTCTGATATACCAATCCCCCTTTCGGCCTGCTCAGACCTGCCTGCCTCAGTGCTCCCTACACTGGACATCAAGAGACATCAGACGCAGCCACGCACAGCCCCATGCAGTACAATGAATGGAGCCTATCGCATGGAATGGTGAAGTGGTCCTTCAAAACCTCTGGGCTCCCACAGCCCATGGCCAGTGGCACTTGTCAGGAGGCAGACACTACCAGCAGGATGTGTGTGATGGGGCCCAAGCAAGGGACATGGGACCTTTGAAAAGTGACTATCCACATTCTTTAAGCATGGGCCACATAGAGAGACTTCCTTCCAAAGAATACAGTATGGCGAGGGGGAAAAGAATAATGTACAGCGAAGAAACCTGAGAAACACGACTTCCGCCCAGTGATCAAGGTCAACAGCAACAGTGATAAACCATGTACCCTTGATAGGATGTGGTGTGTCACTGATGTGGTGTGAAGGAAACAGCTCTTCTCCTCTGCAGCGTTCCCCCCATCACCTCCCACAAACCCATACCCTCGGTCTAATGATGAGAAAAACATCAGATAAATCCTAATTCGGGAACCCTCTACAAAACAGCTGACTGGTATTTCTCAAAACTGTCAAGGTCGTCAAAACCAAGGCAAGTTGGAGAACACTTCACAGCCACCTCCTCCAGGAAGCCTTCCTTCTTCCTGCAAATGCCTGTGACCTGTCCTCTTCTGAAGCCCTCAGCATTGGGTGGCTCTTCATGTTGTTTGCCCTCATTGCTGGACCATGCCACCTGCCCCAGTGACATGAGCCCATGAAGCAGCAGCCCAGCAAACATCTCTGAGATACCGAGGGTGGCCAGCACCATGTCTTGCAAACAGCAGTGCTTGGTATAGGCGGGATATTGACAAAGGATTGACCGCAGGACAGCAGAGCCTTCCAGGGGTGCATGGGCGACGACAGGAGAGTCTCCTGGGGGCCTCTGGCCCGTCTAGAGCCCTGCCGCTTGTCTGGAGGCCTGCCTGCCCTGCTCGGGGTAAACCCACACGATGGAGGCCTGCCTGCCCCGCTCGGGGTAAACCCACACGATGGAGGCCTGCCTGCCCCGCTCAGGGTAAACCCACACGATGGAGGCCTGCCTGCCCCGCTCGGGGTAAACCCACACGATGGAGGCCTGCCTGCCCCGCTCGGGGTAAACCCACACGATGGAGGCCTGCCTGCCCCGCTCGGGGTAAACCCACACGATGGAGGCCTGCCTGCCCCGCTCGGGGTAAACCCACACGATGGAGGCCTGCCTGCCCCGCTCGGGGTAAACCCACACGATGGAGGCCTGCCTGCCCCGCTCGGGGTAAACCCACACGATGGAGGCCTGCCTGCCCCGCTCGGGGTAAACCCACACGATGGAGGCCTGCCTGCCCCGCTCGGGGTAAACCCACACGATGGAGGCCTGCCTGCCCTGCTCGGGGTAAACCCACACGACCACAGATCACACACCTGCAGCCAACAGCGCCTCAGGCCGTGTGACCCAGGGGGGGAAGCTGGCAGCCCCGGAGGAGTTGCCCTTGGCTCCCTCCCGCTCCAGTGCGGCAAAAGATGTTTTCTTTTCCATTGCGTAAGATGCTTCCAGTGGCGACAAACCCAACACCGCAGACAAATGGAAATAAAAGCCCCGTGGATGTGGGTGAAGAGCAGAGTGGCTGTGTCTGCGGAGGGCACAAAGGCAGGCACGCGTGAGCAGCGAGACCGGCCACATGTGAACCCCCAACAAGCAGCGAAGAGAAAAACAAGCTCTGATCAAAATCAGAGCCAGCATGTCCCGCCTGGCAGGGCCCCTTCGCTCTTCCTGAGGCCCTTGCTCAGATGTGGTTCTGGGCACTGCTGCTCTAAGGGGGCCATCAGGGCAAAACTCATGGGTTTGATCAGCCCAACCCTATCCCAGCCATGTCCCCTCTGCAGGGCTGTGACATGGGGCCCAGAAGACAGGCAAGGATGCCAAGTCCTGTAAGTTTCACAGGGCTGGGCATGTGTAAGAGGCTGGGGGTCCAGGTCTGGACATCAGAATGGGCATAAGCTCTGGACTGAGAACTCCAAGGGGCAGGGAGGACACAGATTACTGGAGAACTTGGAGAACTGGCCTGACCTCTCAGCTCCTCCCTTTCCATTCCTGTCCAGTGGGGACAGCCACTGTCTTGAAGCTTTTAAGTGGCTGCCTGAGGTGGTCCACGTGAGACGTCAGACACTAACCCGCTTAGAACTGTACAGACACTAATAGGCTGGAAAACTGTAGAGAACCTCACCTGTGTGAGTCGACAACCCTGGGCAGCTGGGGGGTGACACACCCTGGCCTTGTAAGGCTCACCTCTGGCTCACTAATTCTACCTTGGGAACTATCATAGGAAAGAATCCTAATTAGAGAAAATAATCTGTATGCACGTGGATATCCATCGTATAATTTATGATATTAGAAAAAATAGAAAGCATCTAGCTAGCTGAGAACAGGGAAATGAGAAAGTGAACTGAGGTTCATCTACTCGATAAAACCATTCGAAAAATTTTCAAAGACTATAATTACACAGAAAATGGGGACGTGAGCCATTAACTGAAAAAATCACGACACAGCTTCATTTGTACAATTTCTTTCATGCTGGGGGGTTGAAATGAAGATTCAATTTCAAATCTTGATCTATAAAAAAGACTCAGAATGATTTTTTTTTTTTTTTTTTGAGACGGAGTCTTGCTCTGTCACCCAGGCTGGAGTGCAGTGGCCGGATCTCAGCTCACTGCAAGCTCCGCCTCCCGGGTTTACGCCATTCTCCTGCCTCAGCCTCCCGAGTAGCTGGGACTACAGGCGCCCGCCACCTCGCCCGGCTATTTTTTTGTATTTTTTAGTAGAGACGGGGTTTCACCGTGTTAGCCGGGATCGTCTCTCGATCTCCTGACCTCGTGATCCGCCCGTCTCGGCCTCCCAAAGTGCTGGGATTACAGGCTTGAGCCACCGCGCCCGGCCGACTCAGAATGATTTGAATATACAGTGTAACTCCTACTTTCCCTAAATTTGTAAAAAGCTACATGTTGGGAATATAAAGAAGATAAAGAATTAATAATGATAGACAGGTACGGTGGCTCACGCCTGTAATCCCAGCACTTTGGGAGGCCAAAGCGGGCAGATCATTTGAGGTCAGGAGTTCGAAACCAGCCTGGCCAATATGGTGAAACCCCATCTCTACTAAAAATACAAAAAAAAATTAGCCAGGCATGGTGGCGAGTGCCTGTAATCTCATCTACTTGGGAGGCTGAGGCAGGAGAATCACCTGAATCCAGGAAGCGGAGGTTGCAGTGAGCCGAGATCGTGCCACTGCACTCCAGCCTGGGCGACAGAGCGAGACTTTGTCTAAAAAAAAAAAAAAAAAAAAGGAAGCATATTTTAAAAGTAGTTTAGGTACAGAAGGATGACCCTCCTGCTACAGAAGGGAAAGCAAGAGGACACAGATAAAGAATCTGGATTTCCGGGGCAAACACGAGACAGGACCTCCAGGAGGAACTCAGAGGAGCCCAGGTTTTCCTGACCCAGCCCTCCTGGGTGAGACCAAGGGCTCAGGCTCCACCCATACTCCATTCTCACTTTACTGGAGAAAAACAAATGCTATGAAAGAAACGGAACAGCCAAAGTAGCAAGAATGCAGCAATTACGCCACAACAAAACCATCAACCAAAGCACAAAACAACACTCATTTCTGCGATTAAAAAACAACGGATGCAAAAAAGGCAGCAGTAAAGAATCATGACAAACTCAAGACAGCACAAATGATGTCTGAAAACAAAGTGTCCTTCCAAAAATTGCAGGAATTCCAAATGATCTCGGTAGGAACTCCCCAGGGCTGCCAAGTGTGCCAGGCCAGACTTCCTGGCAGGGCACGCCCCAGACGCCACAGGAAACTCAAGGACCGCTCATTTCATTTTATGACTATCAAATTTTAGTAACTCCTAACAACTCTTTTCTTAGGAAGAGGCTTTGGGGCACACATAAAACTGAACTGCTGCCGGACACGGTGGCTCACGCCTGTCATCCCAGCACTTTGGGAGGCCGAGGTGGGCGGATCACCTGAGGTCGGGAGTTTGAGACCAGCCTGATCAACATGGAGAAACCCCCGTCTCTACTAAAAATACAAAATTAGCCAGGCGTGGCGGCGCATGCCTGTAATCCCAGCTGCTCGGGAGGCCGAGGCAGGAGACTTGCTTGAACACGGCAAGAAGAGGTTGCAGTGAGCCCTGATCGCTCCACTGCACTCCAACCTGGGCAAGGAGAGCAAAACTCTGCCAAAAAAAAAAAGAATTGCTTGGAAGGACATTATCACTCCCCTAAAGAACCCCAGAAAAGACAGGGTGTTTGGGTCGGCTGGAGGCACATCTAAAATAACTCCTTCCCCAACTCCTGATGCACGCCCCTCGCAGGGCGGGGCCCACACCTGGAGGGACACCTGGAGGGACACCGATGGAGGGACACCTGGAGGGACACCGATGGAGGGACACCTGGAGAGACACCGATGATGCGTCCATTTACTGCATTGACTGCAAAGCTCTGACCAAAGCCTTTTTTCTGCAGACACCACCACCCCGCTGAGCTATGCCAGGCTCTTGGACAGGGCTAAGTCAGAGAGGGCCAGAGCACCTTCTTGGCATAATTATCACCCTCTCCCAGAACAGCCTAGGAGTCCCTAACTCTTGTCATCGGTCCCTGCACAATTTATTGCCGGGATGTCCTATAGCTGGAGGAAGAAGAATTTTCTCTTCCCTGACAAACCACAAGAAGCTGAATTTCACCTCCCTCTGGGTACTCCAAAGCATAACCCCACCTACGTGATGGGCAGGGACCTACCAGCTGACAGAGGGAAAGAGGCAGGAGGGAGGGAGGTGAAGGGAGGGCAGGTATGCCTCCCCCTGGCTCCCTAGGACTACAGAAACCCCTAGAGGGGGATTCCTACAAGTCCTGGGCTCTTCAGAATGCAAGTTGAAACAGTTCACTGCTGCGGCCCCTCATTTTACAGGTGGGGAAACTGGTGAGGCCAAGAGAGACAAAGTGGCTCAGCCCTAGGCACGTAGGTGGCCAATGACGGAGCTGTGAGCAACACCTCCACCGGTCTGCCCGCTAGAATCTAGAACAGAACCACGTCCTTCTCAAGTCTGAGCCACCCACAGCTCCTGTACTGGGCTGTCCAGAGAGGTCACGTACGGGGCACCTGATGGGGTAGCAGTAACTATGTGGAGAAGCAGGTTCCAATCCTGGCTCTGCCACTTAAAAGGCTATATAACCCTGGGCAGGTCTTGCAACTCCTCAGCCTTACCTGTAACCCCACAGGACGGGTAGAAGGGTTGGGTGGAGCTGATGGGGCTGCACCTGGGTCACGGCAAAGGATCACCAATGCTAGTTCTTCGCCCTAGGCCCTGCTGGTGAGCTCGTCTCTTCTCTTCTTCAGACTCCTGCCCAGTGGAGCCCCCTGAGCCTCACAACAAAGGGGACACTCAGAGGCCTCCAGGGTGCTGGCTCTTGCCTGCAAAGTCCCAGCCAGGATGCATGGGCTTGTTTTTCCCTGTGCCAGGACAACCTCCCAACAGGAATGGAGCTTCAACTCTCAACTCCTGAGTCCCTGGTTCACCAGGCACCTTCTTTTTCACTTCTGGTCTGCCAGGCTGGAGGAGCAGGCCTCCACCATATGGCCCATTGTCCCCTGGGCTACCAAGACCTGCATGGTCTGGAAACTGCTGGAAAACTCGACCAGCCACAGTTCAGATAACTGCTACCCCAAGGCCCCAAACACCCCTTCTCACCATTAAGAGGCTCAGGACATGGCTCACCATGGCCAGAAACTGGTTGATATGGTTTGGCTGTGTCCCCACCCAAATCTCATCTCGAAATGTAGTTCCCATAATCCCCACATGTGGTGGGGGGGACCTGGTGGGAGGTAATTTAGTCATGGGAGGGCAGTTATCCTCATGCTGTTCTCATGCTAGTAAGTGAGTTCTCATGAGACCCAACGGTTTTATAAGGGGCTTTTCCCCTTTTTGCTTGGCACTTCTCCTTGCTGCCGCTATGTGAAGGACGTGTTTGCTTCGCCTTCCATGACTGTAAGTTTGCTGAGGCCTCCCCAGCCATGCTGAACTGTGAGTCTATTAAACCCCTTTCCTTTATAAATCACCCAGTCTCAGGTATGTCTTCATGAACAGCATGAGGACAGATTAACACACTGGTCAATATCTAGGGCTCCAGAACCCATCAAGGATCGCTGTAGGGAGATCCCAGAAACCAGAGACACTCCAGGAGTTAGACCCTCCAAGGCTTCCAGTCCAAGCATGACCAGACCTGCCAGAAATTCCACAGAAGCTGGACCGATCACACACGGGATGCTGCATCTCTCTGTCCTGGAGACAGACGCCCAGAAAATCCTTTTAATTACGCATCAGAGTTTCTTCAGAAGTCCTACATGGTCGTAATTTGCACCTCTCACATCTAGATTTGCTATTTTAAAATCAGATAAGTACAGATTCAGACTAGAAAGAACAAGATCATAAATTGGGATGGAGGATCATCCAAACCAACCTACTATTTTTCAGATGAGCACACACAGTATGGGGGTTGAGCAGTGGGGAAGGAAGGGGGCGAGTACAAGGGGCAGAGTCCAGGCCAGAGCCCAGAGACCCCCTGTGTCCTCATAAACGGACCCTGGGAGCTATGCAACCAAGGCCCTGCCCTTGATTCTTGGTGTAGGAAGCTCGGTGGTACAAAGGGCTTGGTTTGGCTGCCTCGTCCACTCTCCCATGTTCAGTGGAGCTCTTCTCTCTGATACAGGGCCTGGGCAGTGTTGGAACCAGGGAAATGGATGCAAAAGTCAGCCACCCAGGGGCTGTTGCTCCTGGAAGCCCAGGTTACCTTTGGGCATGATCTGATGCATGGCGACCGAGAGGAAGAAGATGGAGTCACTGTAATAGGTTCCCGAGCCAGCACTGAAGTGCTTCTGCATGGCCTCCACAACGGGGAAGAGCTTATCCGTCAGCACAGCAACGTCGTGGAAGATGACCTGCAGCAGACGCAAAAAAAAAACCAAGGCTCAGCAAACCAGTTCTCACTGCAAGCTCGACACCCAGCACACACCTGGGCCCACAGAGGCAGAGGCAGATGGTGCCTCTCCGGGGTCCACAGCAAGGGATGCGGCTGGGGTAGCATCAGAGAGTTACGGAAACGAGAAATAACCAGGAGTCAGAAGTGTGGCCTCACTAAGGAGATGGAGAGTCTGTGTGAGGGGCGGCACGCAGGCATGCACGTACGGGCTGTGCAGTGGAAGAGAAGTGGGAGGACGGGAAATGGAAACAGCCCCTACTCTGCCTCCTGCTTTTGAACTTGAAGCTGGGCCACCCTGAAGGTAGCTCTGTGCCCAGCGACTGGAAACCACGTGAGAGCGTGTGATCCTCATCACACTGCATGGCTAACACTGCTCCAGGCATCGCCACCTCCTCGTGGCCACTACATCTGTTCCATAGGCCAGTCCGATGCTCCAGCTCTACCTCCCTCATCCAACAGTGTGAACAAGGAGAGGGTCTGGCCACTGGAAAATGGAACCCGGAAACTGCTCAGTGCTGCAGTAAACTCACACTCAACCAGCATTTCTTGAGTATCACTGACGCTTTGGAGGCACTGTGAGAAGAATAAGGAATAACCAGGTACACTTTCCCCAAAGCACTTAGAAGTCTAGAGGTATCATCAGCTACGGCAGAGCTTTGCAATTTATGAAGCACTCACATACCCGCACTGATCCCCATGACAACCCAGGGCTTCTGTGAGGCAGACATCACTGTTATAGCCTCCAAATGACAAATAAGGACGCAGACACTGACAGGTTACACTTGCACCAAGTCACACGGATAATAAACGTACAGTCAGAACTTGACCCTGGCCTCCAGATTCTCAGCCCCACACTCTTTCCACCATAAACGCATCCTCATTCCTTAACAGCAACCAACAAAGGATGAGGACATCAGCTCAGCCTGCGATTAGAGCAGACAAGAGTACTAACGGGATCCTGAGTTGGGTTTCCTTGTCTAACACCATCCAGAAGATGACAAGTTATGGCCCATACGTAGCCCCAGCTTCACACGTGATACCAGATGACCATGCACTCGTCCCACATGTCTTGCAAGTTTTTCCTGTTGCTCCACGTGCCCCCACAGGATCTAGATCATTCTACGACACACAGGAGGCACTCAAGCCAGAAGGCCGCGTGTTCCTCCACCTTCTTCCTCAGTGGCCCTAAGAGTTCTGCAAGCGCCACCTCCGGCCACCATCTTCTCTGGTAGGTGACAGGAAGAACCTGCCACGCTGCTTCCTGGCTGCTCAATCACCACCTCATCAACTCCCAAGAGCCCACCTGAACAGGCGCCAGAAGCAAAAGGCAAAGTCACATGAACCCCTGACTGCCCTGTTTATACTGTCACTTGCCCTGTCAGCAGGACAGACAGCTGCGAGTGGTGCCCATGAAGCTCTCCAATAGGTGGGCTCCCCTCCGTCACTCACCTTTGCGCTTTCCCTCCACCTGCCCTTCCAGTCTCACGGGGTTGCCTGCACTACCTGCACTTCCAGAGCCACTGATTGCCGTGGCCCTATAAACCACCCTGCCAGCTCTTCCTTACTGCTGCTTCTGCTTTTGGCCTATATTCCCGCCCCCCCATTTTTTTTTTGAGATGGAGTCTCGCTCTGTCACCGAGGCTGGAGTGCAGTGGTGCAATCTCGGCTCACTGCAACCACCTCCCGGGTTCAAGCGATTCTCCTGCCTCAGCCTCCCGAGTAGCTGGGACTATAGATGCGTGCCATCACCCCGGGCTAATTTTTTGTATTTTTAGTAGAAACAGCCTTTCACCGTGTTAGCCAGGATGGTCTCGATCTCCTGACCTCACGATGCACCCGCCTCGGTCTCCCAAAGGGCTGGGATTACAGGCGTGAGCCACCACGCCCCGCCTATTTCCCTTGTGTCTTATATATGTATCTTTTTTTTTTTTTTTTTTGGAGACAGAGTTTCGCTCTTGTTGCACAGGCTGGAGTACAGTGGCGCAATCTCGGCTCACTGCAACCTCTGCTTCCCAGGTTCAAGTGATTCTCCTGCTCAGCCTCCCAAGTAGCTGGGATTACAGGCGCCCACCACCACGACTGGCTAATTTTTGTGCTTTTAGTAGAGATGGGGTTTCACCATGTTGACCAGGCTGGTCTTGAACTCCTGACCTCAGATGATCCACCCACCTCAGCCTCCCAAAGTGCTGGGATAACAGACATGAGCCATGGCACCTGGCTTGTATCTCTTATATATAGCTTATTTCTCTTATATTTCTTTTTAACCTATATCTCTCTTAGTTCACCTTTCCTTTTATTCCTGGGTCTCTTTTAATTTCTAAAACACTATTAAACTTAGAAAAACTTTGTTACTATTTTTTTATTTTTAATTTTTGTGGATACAGAGTATGTGTAGATACTTATGGAGTATGTGAGATATTTTCATACAAGCATACAACGCATAATAATCACATCAAGGTAAGTGAGGTATCCATCACCTCAAGCATTTATCCTTTGTGTTATAAACAATCCAATTCTTTTAGTTATTTGAAAATGTATAAACTATTTTTTACTGTAGTCATCCTATTGTGCTAGCAAATACTAGATCTTACTCATTCTTTTCAAATATTTTTTGTACCCATTAACCATCTCCTCCTCCCTCAACTCACTCCACTACTCTTCTCAGCCTCTGATAACCATCATTCTAATCTCTTATCTCCATGAGTTTAACTGTTTTAATTTTTACCTCCCACAAATAAGAATACACCAAGTTTGTCTTTCTGTGCCTGGCTTATGTCACTTAACAAAATGGCCTCTGGTTCCATCACTGTTGTTGCAAATGACAGGATCTCATTCTTATTTATGGCTGAATAGTACTCCACTGTGTATACGTACTGTTTTCTTTTTCCATTCATCAGCTGATGGAACCTTAGGCTGCTCCCAAATCCCAGCTATTGTGAACAGAGATGCAATAAACATGGGGGTGCAGATATCTCTTCAATTTACTTCCTTCCTTCCTTTTGGGTATAGATCTAGCAGTGGGATTCCTGGATCATATGGTAGCTCCATTTTCAGTGTTTTGAGGAATCGCCAATCTATTCTCCACAGTGACTGTACTAACTTACATTCCCACCAACAGTATATGAAGATTCCCTTTTCTCTACATCCTCACCCAGCATTTTTTTATTGCCTGTCTTTTGGATAAAAACCACTTTATCTAGAGTGAGATGATATCTCATTGTAGGTTTGATTTGCATTTTTCTGATGATCAGTGATGCTGAGCCCCTTATATATTCTGATTATTAATCCCTTGTCAGATAGACAGTTTGCAAGTATTTTCTCCCATTCTCTGGGCTCTCTCTTCACTTTGCTGGTTGTTTCCTTCACTGTGCAGAAGCTTCTCAACTGGATGTGATCCCATTTGTCCATTTTTACTTTGACTGCCTATGCCTGTGTTGTATTACGCAAGAAATCTTTGCCAAGTCCGATGTCCTGGAGAGTTCTCCCAATGTTTTCTTTTGGTAGTTTCATAATTTGAGGTCTTAGATTTAAGTCTTTAATCCACTTTGATTTTTTTATACAGCAAGAGAGAGAGGTCTAGATGCATTCTTCTGCCTAAGGTTATCCAGTTTTCCCAGCTCCATTTATTAAAGAGATTGTCTTTTCCCCAGTGTATGTTCTTGGAACCGTTGTCAGATATGAGTTCATTGTAGATGTATGGATTTGTTCCTGGGTTCTCTATCCTGTTGCATTGGTCTACATGTCTGTTTTTATGCCAGAACCATGCTGTTTTGGTTACTATAACTCTGTAGTACAATTTGAAATCATGTAATGTAATTCCACCAGTTTTGTTCTTTCTGCTCAAGATAGCTTTGGCTATTCTGGGTCTTTTGTGGTTCCATATAAATTTCAGGATTTTTTTCCTATTTCTGTGAAGAATGTCATTAGTATTTTGATTGGGATTGCATTGAATCTGTAGATTGCTTTGGGTAGTATGGACAGTTTAATAATATCGGTTCTTCCAATCCATGAATATGGCATATCTTTCCATTTCTTGGTGTCCTCTTCAGTTTCTTCCATCAGTGTTTTATTGTTTTCATCCTAGAGAGCTTTCACTTGTTTGGTTAATTCCTAGGTATTTTATTTTACTTGTAGCAATTATAAATGGAATTATTTCCTTGATTTCTTTCTCAGATTGTTCGCTGTTGGCATATAGAAATGCTAATGATGACTGAGGGTCTAAGTCCGGGCAGCCGAAGAGTGTGGTTAGCAAGATGAACAAAGATGCGCAGATGAGAGCAGGGATTAACCAAAAGTTGATAGAAACTGGAGAAAGAGAACGCCTCAAAGAGTTGCTGAGAGCTAAATTAATTGAATGTGGCTGGAAGGATCAGTTGAAGGCACACTGTAAAGAGGTAATTAAAGAAAAAGGACTAGAACACGTTACTGTTGATGACTTGGTGGCTGAAATCACTCCAACAGGCAGAGCCCTGGTGCTTGACAGTGTAAGGAAGGAGCTCCTAGAAAGAATAAGAACATTCCTTGCTCAGCATGCCAGCCTTTAAGATTGAGTTAGATTGTGTTGTTGTGGTTTTATTTCTGAAAGTAAAACTTGCCATAAATTAGAAAACAATTTCCCAAAATAAAATCCTTTTTTGTGTGATGGTATACAGTTTTCAGTAATGATGTATACATTGTATTGATTTTTTTCCCCTAAATGTGTTATTTTAATAAATATCTCATGAATGAGAAAAAAAAAAAAAAAGAAATGCTAATGATTTTTGTATGTTGAATTTCTATCCCGCAACTTTACTAAATGTATTGATTAGTTCTAATAGTTTTTTTGGTGGAGTCTTTAGTTTTTTCCAAATATAAGGTCGTATCATCTGCAAACAAGGACAATTTGACTTCTTCCTTTCCCATTTGGATACCGTTTATGTTGTTCTCTTGTCTGACTGCTCTAGCTAGGATTTCCAGTACTATGTCACTATTCAACACTGTGGGCATCCTTGTTATTTCAGATCTTACAGAAACGGCTTTCAGTTTTTCCCCATTCAGTAGGATATTCGCTGTGGGTCTATTGCATATGGCTTTTATTATATTGAGGTATGTTCCCTCTATACTCAGTTTTTTGAGGATTTTTATCATTAAGGGATGTTGAATTTTATCGAATGCTTTTTCAGCATCAACTGAAATGATCATATGGTGTTTTCCCTTCATTTAGTTGCTATGATCTATCACACTGATTGGTTTCTGTATGTTGAACCATTCTTGTATCCCTGGGATAAATTCCACTTGGTCATGATAAATAATTTTTTTTAAATGTACTGCTGACTTTGGTTTGTTAGCATTTTGTTGAGAATTTTTGCATGTGTTCATCAGGGATACTAGCCTGTAGTTTTCTTTTACTGATGTGTCTGTCTGGTTTTTGGTATCAGGGTAATTCTGGCCTCATAAAATGAGTTTGCAAGTATCCCCTCCTCCTCTATTTTTCAGAATAGTTTCAGTAGGGTTGGTATTACATCTTCTTTAAATGGTAGAACTTAGCAGTGAAGCCATTGCATCCTTGACTTTTCTTTGCTGGGAGACTTTTTATTATGGCTTTGATCTCGTTATTTGTTATTGGTCTACTTGGGTTTTGGATTTCTTCATGATTCTATCTTAGTAGGTTGTACATGTCTAGAAACTTATCCATTTCTTCTAGGTTTTTCCAATTTATCAGTATATAGTTGTTCACAGTAGCCACTAACAATCCTTTGAATTTCTGCAGCATCGATTGTAGTATCTCCGTTTTCATCTCTGATTTTATTTATTTGGGCCTTCTCTCTTTTCGTTCTTAGTCTGGCTACAAGTTTGCCAATTTTGTTTATCTTTTCAAAATACCAAAAAAACAACTTTTCATTTCATTGATCTTTTGTATTGCTTTGTTTCAATTTCATGTATTTCTGCTCTAATTTTTATTATTTATTTTCTTCTACTAACTTTGGGTTTGGTTTGCTGTTGCTAGTTCTAAGACGCATCATTAGGTGGTTTATTTGAACTTTTTCTTCTTTTTCGATGTGGGCATTTATAGCCATAAACTTCTCTTAGTACTGTTTTGCTGTATTTCATAGGTTTTGGCATGTTGTGTTTCTATTATCATTTGTTTCAAGAAATTTTTCAATTTCTTTCTTAATCTCTTCATTGACCTACTGGTCATTCAGAGGCATATTGTTCAGTTTCCATGTGTTTGTACAGTTTCCAAAATTCCTCTTGTTATTAATTTCTAGTTTTATTCCGTTGTAGTCAGAGAAGACACTTGATATTATTTCAGTTTCTTGGAATGTTTTAAGACTTGTTTTGCAACCTAGCATATGGTCTGTCCTTGAGAATGATTCATGTGCTGAGCAGAAGAATGTGTATTCTGTAACTACAGAATGAAATGTTCTGTATCTATTAGGTCCATTTCGTCTATGGTACAGATCAAGTCTGATGTTTCTTTGTTGATTTTCTGTCTGGATGATCTGTCCAATGCTGAAAGTGGGGTGTTGAGGTCTCCAGCTATCATTGTACTGGCGTCTATCTCCATCTCTCACTCTGATAATATTTGCTTTACACATCTGAGTGCACCAGTGTTGGATGCATATATAATTGCTCTATCCTTTTGCTGAATTGACCCCTTATCATTATACAATAACCTTCTTTGTCTCTTTTTAAATTTTTTTCTTGAAATCGATTTATCTGATATAAACATAGCTACTTCTGCTCCCTTTTGGTTTCCATTGGCATGAAATATCTTTCGCCATCCCTTTATTTTCAGTCTATATGTGTTTTTATAAATGAAGTGTGTTTCTTGTAGGCAATAGATCCTTGGGTCTTAAAAAAAATCTATTCATTCTCTCTTTTTCTTTTGATTGAAGGTTTAGTCCATTTACATTCAATGTTATTATTGATTAAGTAAGGACTTACTCCCGCCATTTTGTTATTTGTTTTCTGGTCTTGTCTTCCTTCTTTCCTTCCTTCCTGTCTTCCTTTTAGTAAAGGTGTTTTTCTCTGGTGTTATGTTTTATTTTCATGCTTTTTACTTTTTCATATCCATTGTATGTTTTTAGACTTGAGGTTGCCATGAGATTTGCAAATAATATTTTATAACACATCATTTTAAACTGATGACAAATTAACACTGATGATATAAACAAACATACTAAAAAACAAGCAAAAAGAAAACTAAAAAAGACTCTATACTTTAACTTCATCTCCCCACTTTTTAACTTTCTGTTGTTTCTATTTACATCTTGCTGTACTGTCTATGTCTTGAAAAGTTATTATTTTTGATTTGTCTTTTCATCCTTGTACTTAAGATATGAGAAGTACACACATTGCAATTATAGTGTTTTAACAGTCTGTGTTTTTCTCTGCACTTACTATTACCAGTGAACTTTTCACCTGCAGATGATTTCTTATTGCTCATTAACATCCTTTTATTTCAGACTGAAGAAATCCCTTTAGTATTTCTTGTACGATAGGTCTGGTATTGATGAAATCCAACAGCTTTTGTTTGTCTGGGTACATCTTTATTTCTCCTTCTTGTCTGATTTTTTTTTTTTTTTTTTTTTTTTTTTTGAGACGGAGTCTCGCTCTGTCACCCAGGCTAGAACGCAGTGGCATGATCTCGGCTCACTGCAAGCTCCGCCTCCCAGGTTCACACCATTCTCCTGCCTCAGCCTCCGAGTAGCTGGGATTACAGGCGCCTGCAACCATGCCTGGCTAATTTTTGTGTTTTTAGTAAAGACGGGGTTTCACCGTCTTGGCCAGGCTGGTCTCGAACTCCTGACCTCAAGTGATCCGCCCGCCTCGGCCTCCCAAAGTGCTGGGATTACAGGCATGAGCCACCACACCCAGCCTGAAGGATATTTTTGCCATATATGCTATTTAAGTTTTTTCCCTTCAACGCTTTAAGTATGTCATGCCACTCTCTCCTGGCCTGTAAGGTTTTCACCAAAAAGTCTGCTGCCAGATGTACTGGAGGTCTATTTTATGTTGTTTATCTTGCTACTTTTAGGATCCTTTCTTTATTCTTGACTTTTGAGAGTTTGATATTAAATGTCTTGAGGTAGACGTCTTTGGGTTAAATCTGCTTGGTGTTCTATAACTTTCCTGTACTTGAATATTTATATCTTTCTTTAGGTTTGGGAAGTTCTCTGTTATTATCCCTTTAAGTAAACTTTCTACGGCTGTCTCTCTCTCTACCTCCTCTTCAAAGCCAGTAACTCTTAGATTTGCCCCAATGAAGCTATTTTCCAGATCTCATAAGCATGCTTCAATCTTTTTTACTCTTTCTTTTGTCTCCTCTGACTGTTTTTGCTTGCTTGCTTGCTTTTCTTGCTTTCTTTTTTTGAGACAGGATCTGGCTCTGTCATCCAGGCTGGAGTGCAGTGGTGCAATCTTGCCTCATTGCAACCTCTGCCTCCCAGGCTCAAGCCATCCTCCCAGCTCTCACTTTGTATTTTCAAATAGCCTCTTAAAACTTACTATATCACTCTTCTACTTGATTAATTCTACTATTAGGAGATTCTGATGCATTCTTCAGTATGTCAATTGCATTTTTCAGCTCCAGAATTTTTGCTTGACTGTTCTTGTTTGTTATCCTGATAGGATTCTGAATTCCTTCTCTGTGCTATCTTGAATTTCTTTGAGTTTCCTCAAAACAGCTATTTTGAATTCTCTGTCTGAAAGATCACATATCTGTTTCTCCAAGACTGGCCCCTGGTGCCTTATTTAGTTCATTTGGTGAGGTCCTATTTTCCTGGACGGTCTTGATGCTAGTGGATGTTTGTAGGTGTCTGGCCAGTGAAGAGTTAGGTATTTATCTGGCCATTGAAGAGTTAGGTATTTATTGTAGTCTTTGCAGTCTGGGTTTGTTTGTACTCATCCTTCTTGGGAAGGCTTTCCAGGTATTCAAAGGACTTGGGTGTTGTGATGTAAGTTTTTGGTCACTGCAGCTGTATCTGCATTAGGGGGCATCCCAAGCCCAGCAATGCTGTGGTCCTTGCAGATTCGTAGACGTACCACCTTGATGGTCTTAGATCACATCTGGAAGAATTCTCTGAATTACCAAGCAGAGACTCTTGTTCTTTTCCCTGATTATCTCCCAGATGAATGTGAGGAGGGTGATTGGTGGCAGCTTCTATTTGGCCATCTTGCTCCACCTCCGGCCTAAACTTAAAAAAACTTTTATACCACATTGGTCCTAATCATTCTGTAAAACTTGTTTTATGTAACACTTTAAAATATCTTCACGTTTCTCTTCTAATGTCCTGGTTTCCTTTATCCTTTTTCTGGCTGCTGGTTTTTGTTTTTTGTTTGTTTGTTTTTTAATACTTTTTTAATCCAGACCAGTTCCTGCTATTTCCCAACAGAAATCTCAAATTATGTTTCTCATTCCCACACCCCCTCCACTTCCTGTCACCCCTGCCCCTGCGACCTCTCTGACAGGTTTCCCTACCTCCTGCCTTCCCCACTCCCCATTCCAGCTTCTGTTACACCTCCAGAATTGTTTTCCAAAGAGAAAAATTCATTTTTCTCTCTCCTTGGCTTCAAGACCTCCAATGACTCTTTGCTCCCTTAGTTACAGTCCAAATCCTCTAGCAAGGCTTATAAGCCCCTGCAGTAGTGGCTCTGGCTACATCTCCTGCCCTCCCTGCCTCTTGTGACTGGGCAGCACTGAACCAGGCAGTCTCCCATCTGCTGGCCACACCTGTAAGACCTACATCCTTGTACGCCTGTACTTGCTCTTCCCACTTGCCTTCTTGGCTCAGGGTCTGTAATTACCTCTCCCAGCCCCCATGTGCCTGGTAAGATCCTATCCGGTTTTCCAACCCTCCCCTCCAGCCTTCCCACAGCCTTCCACAATTCACCATGCCCTTCCTAACACCCCATATCGCATGGGGCTCCACTTACCCTGTCTGACTCACTTTACAGGGCTCTGTTTCTCTCTGTCTGCTGCATGGGGCACTCCTTCTAGCCAGAGGCCATGACTGCTCTGTGCCCTGTATCCAGCCACTGGCCACATGACAGGCCATCCGTACATCCATACAGGTTTGCTAAACTAAGTGAACTGCACTTTGGGCAAGTAACTAAACCTCTCCGAGCCCCAGTTTCTTCATGGGTAATACAGGACTGACAACACGTAGTTCCTGTGGTGTCTGCCAGGGCTATCTGGAACACACACTCAGCCCGGGGCTTGCCACACTGTGCTTATTCCTAAGTGTTAATATGGAGCCTCCTCCCAGTCCCCTAAATGCCCTCTCCCCACAGATCAGTTTTCTCTCCTAAGCCAGCTTTTCCCTCTGAGCCTCGTTATACCTCCAAATCATCCCTATTCGTTGGAATTACACAGGACCTGGAAGCTGACAAGAGGGTTCTCGCAGAACGGAAGGCCTCTGTATTCACTAAGCAGGAAGAGAAAGAACGGGTCTGCGCAGGCAGACACGCAGAGCAGGGCTGCTGCAGCCAAACTAAGGGAGATGAAGAGCTGTCCTCAGCCAGCTCACTCCCTACTGGCCCTATCTCACCCCAAAGCTTCACAGGAGACAACTGCATCCCATCAGCATTAATAGACTTACGAGGACAAACTGTACTCAGCACATTGTTCCAAATGCTGGGCTGCCAAGCCTGCACCCATGAATATTTCATATAATAAATCTGCTTAAAGATAAATGAGTATGTTTCATGAAATAGACTTTATGCAGCAAGAGGCAAACCACAGACACAGCAAGTGTGAATCAAAATACCCAAGCCTCCCACAGACTACAACAGGTTTGCAAACTAACCTTCCCAAGGACGGGCTGGCATCCGCCATACTCCGGGGCCCTTTGCCCAGACTAGGGGCTGATGCCTGGCAGTGGGGCAGGGAGCAGGAAAGCAAGAGTGAAGAGAGGAAATGAGAGGCACAGGGGAGAGAAAAGGCCACCCCTTCGTCCTCCCCTCCTCCCTTTCAAGTTCCCCATCTCGAGAGCTGCAGGAAGAACATACAACCTGGGAATCCAGGAATATAAGATGACTCCCATACTGAAGGCAATCGGCCAATGAGAAGAACCAAAACAATGCTTAATGCCAACCTGGAATATATGATTTTTAGGAATGCAGACAAAAAAGTCTGATCACGATTTGTAGGTTTTGTTAATTTGTTTACATACACATACTAAAAATCCTGTTGATTATAAAATACTATTTTTCCCACACCCAGTTTACAAAATAATTTCTCTTCAGACCCTTCGTGTGCATCAACAGCAATGCCTTTATGAAGCCTAGAGTCAAGCTGAGTCACCCAGAGCACATCCTCCTCACCAGCTGTTTAGGGTGTGTTCGATACAGTTCCCTGTGATTTTATGTAGAATGTTGGCATCAGAAATGTCACCCAACCCACAAGAACCCGTGTTCATATCATGAAGGCAGTTGGGTGTTGTTTTTAATCACCTAACAACATTTCTCATAGTAGGGTTCTTCACCGGCCTATAATCATACATTTGTAGCCATTCACCAACCTTCAGGAATATCCCGCCCCAGAAATATCCTCCCCCAGAAATAATGAGTAAATCTGTGTTAAATTTCTTTGCCTACTTTTATTTTTAATTAATTCTGCATCTAAATTCAGTAATGACTGAGCTTTCTTTTTAGGTAAAGATGTCATCAAACAGTACTTCGTTGTTCAAACTAAAATACGTCACCGAGAAACCGCTGTGTGATATAAAAGACCTTGGAAAGGCTCAACTCTTCCGAAAGGGACAGTGTGGGGAGGAGGGGAAAGAGGTGACGCTTGCCTCACATTCCAGCATGCACAGCAAACTCAGCACGTGTGATGCAGAGAGGCTGAAGCACCGGTCGTGGCAGAGCCTGGTGCCAGGCAGAAGCAGGCACCTTTGCCACCCAGCCCTGTGCTCGCTGGCACTGAGATGCCTGAGAGCCAGGCCACCGCTCCTGTAAACACTCCCTGGGGACACAAAGTCAGGCCAAGCCTTTAGCTGCATTTAGTGGAGAAAATCCATTTTATCACTTGGCCTGCCCCACTGGGCATCAGGTGGCAGCCACACTCCCGAGCCAAGAAGGCACGTGGCAAGGGCTGGCCCCAAGCACGGAAAGATGCCAGGTTTCCAGGAGAGCCCAAGGCCTGCTTAAAGAACAGCCACTCCTCTGGCCACAGACAGCAATGCCACAGGTCGGCCAGAGGCCAGGGGTTTGCCCATCTCCTCCCCGTGCTCATCCAGAGACCATCCCCCAGCGCAGCTACTGGAGGGAAGGTGATGGCACAAAGGTGAGGCACTCTCTGCCCAAGTCCAGCAATCCTGGTGCCCCTGCCACTGCTGAATCCACCTCCTGCAGGAACCACAAACAGGTTTCAACTTGTCCTGAGCGGCTGCCTGGAGCACAGGCAGGAAGGATTCCGCAACAACATCCGGACTCCGCGAGAAGGTCTGCCATCAGCAGAAATGTCCACCAGTGGGCTGGCCAGCTCGCCTCCCGCGTAGTTATCATCCAAGCTCAGTGGGCGCAACATTTAGGCTGGAATCACCCCGAAGATGAGGAGTCGGTGCCTCCTGAGACTCAAGAATGAACTCATTATGAAAAGCACGGTCTGGGGTTCAGATGCTCAGATGCCACCTAGTCACCTGGCAACCCTGGTCCAAGTACTTCAACACCCTAACTCCTCCGCACAGCGGGAGTCATGTGACTGTCCCCCAGGGCTCTCGGGAGAAGCATAACGGGAGTTCAGTAAAGGACAGCTGACACCGCCAGTACTCCGTTCCAACAGTTGGGAAGTTGTTTCCACACAAGAACACCTAGATTAGAGAAAAGAATACACTCTGTATTTACACAGTGCCAAGATACTATAGGCACTAATAAAAGCTAACTGGTAAAGGCAGGTGCAGCGGCTCACGCCTGTAATCCCAGCACTTTGGGAGGCTGAGGCAGGTGGATGGCCTGAGCTCAGGAATTCCAGATCAGCCTGGGAGATATGGTGAAACTCCATCTCTACCAGAAATACAAAACATTAGCCAGGTGTGGGGAGTGCACCACAGGAGGCTGAGGCGGGAGGATCACTTGAGCCTGGGAGGTAGAGTTTGCCATGAGCCAAGATCTCCCCACTGCACTCCAGTCTGCTGGGAGGTAGAGTTTGCCATGAGCCAAGATCTCCCCACTGCACTCCAGTCTGCTGGGAGGTAGAGTGTGCCATGAGCCAAGATCTCCCCACTGCACTCCAGTCTGCTGGGAGGTAGAGTGTGCCATGAGCCAAGGTCTCCCCACTGCACTCCAGCCTGCTGGGTGACAGAGTGAGACCAGTCTCAAAAAGCGCTGCCGCAATGCTCCACTGGAAGGTAGTTCCAGGCCCTTCCTCCTGCCACATTCAGCCCACATCTGGATCCCACCTCTGCTGGGGGCTGCCCAGGGCCCACCTAGAAGGTTCCTTCCACACTCTTCATGCTTAGCATGGAGTACCTATTTGCAAAACATGCTTCAAAAGTCACTAAAACAGGCCAGGCACGGTGGCTCAAGCCTGTAATCCCAGGACTTTGGGAGGCTGAGGTGGGTGGATCACCTGAAATCAGGAGTTTGAGACCAGCCTGGCCAACGTCTCTACTAAAAATACAAAAATTAGCCGGGTGTGGTAGCGCATGCCTGTAATCCCAGCTACTAGGGGGGCTGAGGCAGGAGAATCGCTTGAACCTGGGAGGTGGAGATTGCAGTGAACCGAGATTGTGCCACTGCACTCCAGCTTGGGCAACAGAGCGAGACTCTGTCTCAAAAGGAAAAAAAAAAGTCACTAAAACGATCCAAACCTATAGGTAGATCAAACACAATTCTGAAATGTATCAGAAAAGTCACTAAGTAAAGACAACTGCCTCCCAGTTGGAAATGGCCTCTCCCACTCTCAAGCCTTGTCAAGCCGCAGGACACCAAGGCCGACCTGAAGAAGCGGGACAGGTCTTTCAGGACCGACACCTCCTTGGCACGTTCCCAAGGAGGAGCTGTTCACGCCTTCTCGAAGCAAGGGCAGGTGCCCTGTGATGCCCGGTATCCATACACTCGGAGGACAAGCAAACGAAATGACAGGCTCTGAGGCTGGTGGGTAGGGACACAGTAGACCCTACTATAGGCCCCACAGAATTTAAATTAGGGCACAGCTATTCTGTGTCCTGATTTTCATGTCTGAAATGATATCAAACGTATTTCCTTAAAGGAAGTTTTCCTGGAGCAACAGACAGATGATTGAGTGACGGACAGGCAGAGCTACATCACGTATTGATCTCCCCAAGGCTTGTCAGCGACTCCAACAAGAACTGGAGGAAAAATGACTTTCTGGGAAAACAAAATAAAACACTGCTTTCCAATTAATCTGCACCATGAATGTGAAGGCACGTTTCCAGGAGGAAAGAAAAATCTAACGGACTGGGAGTCTCATTCCTACACCCATGCCAGACACCTGAACACCCCAGGGCCTCTACACTGGCTACTCTGCTGAGAGAACCCTCCCCCCGAACCTTCTCCTGCCTGAATCCTTCTAGCCGTCCAGGTATCAGTTCAAATGTCACCTCCAGAGATTTTCCCTCACCAAAAAAGTAGCTACGACCCTCACCACCACCACCACACACATGCACACAACACACACACACACACACACACACACACACACACACACACCAGTCCTACCTATTGCATGACCAGATTCATTTCCTCCATAACACTTATCAGCAGATATGTCATATTTTTCAGTGTTTAGTCCCTTACTGCCCATCTCTCCCCAGCTCCCAGCCGGCCTGTAAGGCACCATGAGGGCGGGCCCTTGTCTGTCTTACTCACTGCTGCACACCCAGCTCTCAGTCGAGTGCTTCACGTGCAGTGCAGGCTCTGTGCATGCTTGCTGCAGGTAGGAACGAGCACAGAAAGGGGCAGGGGGGCGGCGTGATGGAACAGCCGTTCCAGACACAGAATGCTGCCCCGTGGCCCCACAGCACTTGGGAACTCAGCAGTTCTTTCCCACCCCAGCATCTCCTCTGGGCATGTCATGTGCTTCTCCATCTCCGTCCCAGCCCTCACCCAGAGAGAGATTTCTTCCACATGAGACTTACTGTAAACATTCCAGAGCACAGGCCTCCTTCTCACCTTTAACCTGCTAGATAGAACGCCCCGCAGAGCCGGGCTACAATATCTCTTTGTCAGTAGGAGCTGTTGCCTCAATTTTACACCCAACCTGCAAACTACTGATATGACTGTTTTTTTTTGAGACGGAGTCTTGCTGTCTCCCAGGCTGGAGTGCAGTAGCGTGATCTGGGCTCACTGCAAGCTCCGCCTCCCGGGTTTACGCCATTCTCCTGTCTCAGCCTCCCAAGTAGCTGGGACTACAGGCACCCGCCACCACGCCTGGCTAATTTTCTGTATTTTTAGTAGAGACGGGGTTTCACCGTGTTAGCCAGGATGGTCTCGATCTCCTGACCTCATGATCTGCCTGCCTTGGCCTTCCAAAGTGCTGGGATTACAGGCGTGAGTCACTGCGCCCAGCCACTGATACGACTTTGATGACTGGAGGAACACCAGGGTTCTTGGTCTTGTGCCGACAGGATTAACGACATGGACACACGTGGAGTGCTTTTAAGGAGCAGAAAGTTTAATAGGCAAGAAAGAAGGAAGAAAGAAGAGAACAGATCCCCGTACAGAGACAAGGGCGGGGGCTTGGAACAAAGAGAAAGGAAGTGCGGTGGAAAAGTCGTGGGTTACATGGGACGCTGGAGGAGGTGGGGCCTGATTTGCATCCAGGCTGTTATTTACAGAGCACACAGAAAAACCTGGCCCTCCCACCTTCGTTTAGGCCTTTTAATATGCAAACGTGGGGCTCCCCGATGTTCTGAACACAAGGTGTTATCTGGAGGTGGCCGTGACACTTGGTACACCCAGTGACAAGGAGAAGAAGGTGAGAATCGCCCTGTTGAGTGAACCCAGTTTCTAATGGGTAGTATTTGAATATCAAAGCTTGCTAGCCCGGCCCTTCAAGCTGCCTTTTCTGTTAGAAAAGAGATGGTTCGGCGGTTGTTTCCTATTATAAGAAAATTTCCACCGAGAACCTTTACCCTAACTATCTGCCTAAAAATTATTTCTTAATAACTCCTGTAGTACTACTTCAGAATAGCTGTTCCCGAATCTAAATTTTATGTCTGAAATGATATCAAAGGTGTTTCCTTAAATGAGGTTTTCCTGGAGCGACAGACAGATAATTGAGTGATAGATGGGCAGAGCCACAGGTCTATTGATCTCTCTTTGCTTGGTCATGAACGGGTCTTGGAAACACTGTCATTCTCAGCGGCTGCCTGTTGCCCCCACCAGTGACTTGAGGTCCCTTTGAAAACAAAGGTCTCCAAGGGTAAGTGGGAAACGCTCTGAATTTGATTAGCTTTAAATGGGAAAGGTAACAGTCATCATGGATGTGCAGCTTTTATGAGGAAAGAAAAAGACAGAAGCGCAGGCCGGGCCCCTCCCTCACGTGTCAATTATCACTTTTGCAGGATGTCCTGGATGTACTAATAATTTAATTTTGCCAGGCAGTACCACAAACAGCTGAAGAGGGGAAAAGCAGCCTGCCCAGCTAATTTCTAAAACCATGTCCAATATCCATTCTCACAACCTACTTTACTGACAGTTCAAAAGCGACAGCTCCTCCTCCCCACACTGTCCTCACGGCATGACGTCCAATCGTTACGCTGACCTGCTACCTCCTCACCCTCATGTCCACCTCGCACTTACTGGACAGTCACTAGTTTCTAGGTAACCAATCTGCAATGAACGTTCTGGGACTCCCTCAAGATTGCCACTGTGTCAGCAGAGATGGGCTCTATTCCAGTTGTCCAAAACCTTGACAGGACCAGGGCAGGGTAGGAGCAAATGTAACGCAAAGACACCGACCCACCGGACAGGGGGTGATGCAACGTCACCTGTCACCAGGGCAGCGTGTCTCCAGCAAGCCTGCCAGCTTCACCCACACTACCAGGAGGGCAGCTCTGCTGGGGTCTCCAGCTCTGCTGCATGCACATGTGGGCTCTTGCTGGGGAGACTTTTACTAAAACACAGATTCCAGGGTCCTGAGCACAGAGTCGGGGTCGGCAGTGAGGCACAGGAATCTTCATTTAAAAACCACCCCCGGCCAGGCGCGGGGGCTCACGCCTGTAATCCCAGCACTCTGAGAGGCCGAGGTGGGCAGATCACCTGAGGTCAGCAGTTCGAGACCAGCCTTATCAACATGGAGAGACCCCCCCCCACCCCGTCTCTACTAAAAATACAAAATTAGCTGGGTGTGATGGCAGGTACCTGTAATCCCAGCTACCCGGGAGGCTGAGGCAGGAGAATCACTTGAACCTGGGAGGCGGAGGTTGCGGTGAGCCGAGATCATGCCATTGCACTCCAGCCTGGGGATAAGAGCTAAATTGTGTCTTTAAAAAAAAAAAAAAATACCACTCCCAAGTGATTCCACTGTAGGTGGCCCCTAGGCACTCTGAGAAAGAAGGTGACAGATGACCCCATTCTACTCAATCCCTGTCAGATGGCCCCAGGGTACTGCTTGGGTTTGGTTCTTGAGTCACACTGCAGGAGGACAATGGGCAAATTCTGGAGCAAGCTTGTCCAACCCAGGCCTAGTCTGGCTTTGAATGTGGCCCAACATATGAGTTTTTTGCAATTTTCTTTTTTTAGTTCAGCTATCATTAACGTTAGTGTATTTTATGTGTGGCCCAAGATAATTCTTCTTTTTTTTTTTTTTTTTTGAGACGGAGTCTCACGCTGTCACCCAGGCTGGAGTGCAGTGGCATGATTTCGGCTCACCACAATCTCTGCCTCCTGGGTTCAAGCGATTCTCCTGCCTCAGCCTCCTGAGTAGCTGGGATTACAGGCGTGTGCCACCACACCCAGCTAATTTTGTATTTTTAGTAGAGGGGGGGTTTCACCGTATTGGCCAGGCTGGTCTTGAACTCCTGCAAGTGATTGGCCCGCCTCAGCCTCCCAAAGTGCTGGGATCACAGGCGTGAGCTGCGGCACCCGGCCCAATTCGTCCTCTTCCAGTGTGGCCCCAGGAAGCCAAAAGACTGGACACACCTGTTCTAGAGCATCCCAAGGAGGCAAGCGGTCCAGAAACCATTTAATTCGAGGCACGACTGAAGGAACCACGGGTATTTGCCTCACGTGGGAGTGGGAAGAGGCAGAGAGGATGATATGTGTGTCCCCTCCAAATCTCACATTGAAATGTGATCCACAATGATGGAAGTGGGGCCTGGTGGGAAGTACGGAATCGTAGGGGTGGATCCTTCATGAATATCTTAGCACCTTCCCCTTGGAGGTAAGTTAGCTCTCGCACAGGCGGTTCATGGCAGATCTGGTTGTAGAAGTGTGTGGCACCTCCACCCGCTTCCACTCTGTCCTGCCCCTGCTCTCACCCTGTGATGTGCCTGCTTCCCCTTCACCTTCCGCCATGATCGGAAGCTTCCTAAGGCCCTCCCCAGAAGCACATGCTGGCACCACCCTTCTCTACGGCCTGCAGAACCGTGAGCCAATTACACCTCTTTTTAAAATAAATTACACAATCTCGGGTATCTCTTTATAGCAACACAAAAATGGTCTAATACACCACCACACACACACCTGCTGATTTATTCTCTTCACATTTATTCTCATCCTTCTCCATCTAGCACACTTGTGGTTCACCAGGTTTTTTCTTGCCTGTAATGAAGAGAGGATAAATGGCTACAATAAACCCCTTCTCTCTTTTAAAATCTCAATTTGCCTTTGACCCAGGTGCTCCTCACAGAGCAACAATCAAGCATCGGTCTCCAGGAAGACAAGGCTGTCATGGCTGGAAGAAAGAAGACCCGGGTAAAGGATCCAGTGCCCTCTCTGTGCCCAGTATGGCCAGACCAGTTCTCCTTCCCCTCACCCTGCTCGTGTCTTCCTCACCTCCAATGGCAAGAGGGTCTTTGGCAAGCGGATACAGGGACGAAGACCGTGTTAGCATAGCAATACAGAGTTTGTCTGTCTTGTAGGTATAGCACCTCGTGGACCTTCAAACACCCAGGCCTTCCAGATGAACTTCCAGGATGACCATGAGGAACTATGGCAAACCAGCAGGATGGCACCATGTCCCTGGAGGGAGAGCAAGACTCAGGGGAAAGATGAAAAGAAACACGTTGAGAGGATTGAGGAGTGAGCAGAGGCAGAGGGGGTGAGCCCCGGACACTCCTCCAGGCTGATGAGGAATAAACCACAAGGCAGCTCCAAAGGAGAGGTGGGGGCAAGCAGGGGTCTGTGCTATCCTCTGGACTCTGTGTTCGTGACCAGCCAACAGTGACGTTAGAATGTGGCCACATGGCCTTCCAGACACCGTGACACACCCTGAGGGGTTCCACAAGCATCAATCCATGATTTCTTTAACACAGACTATCCAGCCCCCACAGCCACCATCGGAGAGCCAGTCCCAGACTCCCAGCCGGGCCTCGGGAGGGCGGCGCACCCTCCCCAGCGCCACTCGCCACTCGCCACCCAGCACACGCCGCTCCAGCCTCCTGGTCCCAATTTCCATCTCTCCACACTGAGCAGGCATTTGTCAAAACAAATGCACGGAGTCACTCACCACCTGTTTTTGGTACTCACTAAAGAATACTTTCAGTGAACTTTTTTGAAATAATCCTTGCACAGTGGGTAGAAGCATTCCTTAATTCGCCGTTTCTATAAATCACGTTTTGCTTTTTGACATTTAATACTAAATTTTCCTGACAGTAGAAGCTGTTTTTCTACAAAATAACATGTTCCACCCCATAAAAAGGAGGGGAAGAGGTATGACGGCGAGGGAAAGAGAGGAAGGAGATGAGATGGGAGAAGAGAGCAAATGGCAGTTCCAGGATTTCACTGTGAAATCTGAGGGTGGGCGGTCACAGTCCACATATTCACCAAGCCGACCAGTTGGGGGCTGTGAGGCTTCTTTGCCAAATTCCTCGATTTGTCCTTCCATCCCATGACCTATGACCTCCAAAGAACACTGCAGTTTTACCATGAGTAACACCCAAAGGAGGCACCGAGCCAGATTCCTGCTTCTGTCACGCAGGCAGGAAGGTGGCCTGGGCCGCGAGGCTCGTCCCCATCCCCCACACCCCACCCTTGTGCGCAGCCTCCTCTAGGGGCCCGCCTCTCTTGAAACTGGCACTGAGCCCCAGTTCCGACTGGCCCCCCACCTCCCTCCTGGTTCTCTGGGCTGGGGACACAGCTGGAGCCCAAGGAGGAGAGCCATGATCCCCACACAGCCCTGCCAGGCTCAATCCCTCCAACTCCAGGGCAGGCTCAGCTGCTGTATTAGTCTGTTCTCACACTGCTATAAAGAACTACCCAAGACTTGGTGATTTATAAGGAAAAGAGGTTTGATGGACTCACAGTTCTGCATGGCTGGGGAGGCCTCAGGAAACGCACAATCATGGCGGAGGGGACACACGGCAGAGGGTGCAGCAGGACAGAGAGAGAGAGAAGGGGGAAGCACTACACACTTTCAAACAGCAGATGTCCTGAGAGCTCACTGACTCTGGAGAAGAGCAGGGAGGAAGTCCCGCCC
Organism: Macaca mulatta; assembly: GCF_049350105.2. NCBI lineage: Eukaryota > Metazoa > Chordata > Mammalia > Primates > Cercopithecidae > Macaca > Macaca mulatta. The sequence continues at coordinate 3,514,518 of NC_133407.1, read as the reverse complement.
CCACGATCCAATCACCTCCCAACAGGCCCTTCCTCTGACAAGTAGGGATTAGAATTTCCGGTGAGATTTGGGTGGGGTCACAGTCAAACCTTATCAGCCGCTTTCCAAGGCTGCCTGCTCTCCTGGGTTTCACAAAGCCCCTCGTCCAGTGCTCCCTGAGATTGATACACACACATCCAGAGGGGTGCAAAAGGGAGTCCTGCAGGCACATGGACCAACCACTTCAATACTTATGGGCTTATATCATTGTGCAAAGTACTAAGAAAAACGCTTTAGAACTTGGATTTCAACAGATACTACCTCAGGAGGAGCTAAGGAGAAAAGAAGAAGGAAAAGGAGTTGATATGGTTTGGCTGTGTCCCCACCCAAATCTCATCTTGAATTCCCACGTGTTGTGGGAGGGACCTGGCGGGAGGTAACTGAATCGTGCGGGCAGGTCTTTCCCATGCAGTTCCTGTGATAGTGAATAAGTCTCATGAGATCTGATGGTTCTGTAAGGAGGAGTTTCCCTGCACAACAACAACACGACAAAAGACGGGAGTTTCCCCTCTTTTTTTGCCTGCTGCCATCCATGTAAGACGTGACTCGCTCCTCATCTTCCACTATGATTGTGAGACTTCCCCAGCCACGAGGAACTGTAAGTCATTAAAATGCCCTTTTTCCTTGGCCAGGCGCAGTGGCTCACACCTGTAATCCCAGCACTTTGGGAGGCCAAGGCGGATGGATCACCTGAGGTCAGGAGTCTGAGACCAGCCTGGCCAACATGGTGAAATGCCATCTCTACTAAGAAAATACAAAAATTAGCTGAGCATGGTGGCCGGCACCTGTAATCCCAGCTACTCGGGAGGCTGAGGCAGGAGAATCACTTGAACTCGGAGGAAGGAGATTGCAGTGAGCCAAGATCACACCACTGTACTCCAGCCTGGGGGACAGAGCGCGACTCCGCCTCTAAAAACAAACCCCTTTTTCCTGTATAAATTACCCAGTCTCGGGTATGTCTTTATCAGCAGTGTGAAAATGGACTAACACAGGAGTCAAATTAAAATATACGTTAAGTAAGTAATACTGCAGACAGCTCTAGGACACTGGGAAAATGCACGAAGGAAACATGCAGACGGAATTTTAGATGCACTGCTCACATCCGATGCCGCCTTCTGTGGGTGAGACACTGTGTTTAAAAGGCCAAACACGGCACCAGCAGCCAGGAGGAGTTCAACACGCTGATTTCCCCGCCTGACGTCAGAACCCACTCACCTAATTCACCTAATGTCTCATCTAAAGCCTCTCACTAAATCCCTTCCTGTAACCTCAAAAGGCTACACCCACCAGGCAATGTTCAGGATCCAGCACTTCTCTAAGCAGCACCACGCTGTATAAAACAGGCATTCGGCTCACATCAGAGGCATACGGCCCACATCAGCACACGATGGGCGCAAGGCTCACACCAGGCGCATGGCAGCACCATACTGTATAAAACAGGCATACGGCTCACATCAGAGGCATACGGCCCACATCAGCACACGACGGGCACATGGCTCACACCAGGTGCATGGCACATGACAGGCACATGGCACACTGGCACTTGCTCTTCATGGGATCACAAAGAAAGGAAACATGTGTCAGGCAGCAATGTAGACAGACATGAGCTCATCTCATCCTCGCCATCACGTGCCCCATGGAAAGGAGGCAGCTGTGGCCAGAGAGGGGAAGGCCCCTGCCCAAGGTGACTCAGTCGATGGCCAAAGCCCAGATTTCAGCCCAGGTCTCGCTGATTCCAGAATATACTCAATCTTTCAGGAACCAGGGTTGCCCTCGCTTCACTTGTCCTATCTGACTCCTTCATTAAGGGGCACAGCTCCCACTGAGCCTGCTCACTACAAACCCAAGTGCTGTCAAAAGAGGTAAACGTGTGGTCTTTAGCCCTCTTGATGCCACATACTTCAAGTCCACGCATAAATAAACTCCAGTGGAGAAAACCTCAACATCCCAACCTAGTAACAGCCCTTTCCTGATGGATCCAGAACCCTCCACCGCTCACCACCGCCACAGCCTCTCCGGGCCCAGCACCATCCTCTCTCCCCCTGGCCAGGGTGATGGCCCCTCAGTCTACTCTCCACACGGAGGCCAGACCCTCCTCCTCTGAGCCAGCCAAAGCTGGAATCCTCACTCCGATGCAGGCTGGGAGCTGCCCTCGTCCTGCTAGCTCTGGCACGGGTGCCCACTGCACTCGCCCAGGCCACTGCGCTGAGCCTCTGACACAGCAGCCCCTCGCGCCTGCCGCCCGGATGCTCCTTGCCAGGGCTGCCCAGCCAGCTCCTTCCTTCCTTCAGGTCTTCACTCAATGCCACCTTTCAGTAACAGCTTCCCTGCCCATCCGATTAAAAACTGCAACTGGCCGGGCGCGGTGGCTCACGCCTGTAATCCCAGCACTTTGGGAGGCCGAGGCAGATGAATCACCTGAGGTCAGGAGTTCGAGACAAGCCTGACCAACATGGAGAAACCCCGTCTCTACTAAAAAATACAAAAATAAGCTGGGCGTGGTGGCACATGCCTGTAATTCCAGCTACTTGGGAGGCTGAGGCAGGAGAATCACTTGAACCCGGGAGGCAGAGGTTGCAGTGAGCAGAGATCACGTCACTGCACTCCAGTCTGGGCAACAAGAGTGCAACTCCATCTCAAAAAACAAACTGCAACCACCCCCATACCACCCCCATCCTCTTCTCCTGCCGACACACGGTATAATGTACTCACCTGCTAACTTACTATATGATTTATTCATCTGCTTTTCATGGAACAAAGAAATGAAAAGAAACCTAACCCTTTATGAACCCCTACTTCAGTGCCTCCCGGGCAGCGAACTAGACATTTTTAAGAGCTCATTTAGTCCTCTTCCTGCCAGGATGTAAGTGCTACAAGGCAGGGACTTTTCACCTGTTCTGTCTGTTCTGTTCATTGATACACCCAAGTTCCCAGGACAGCACCCAGCACATAGTAGATGCCCAGGCTGAATGATGGCTTCAGAGAGCAGCAGTACTGGATGGGATTACATGGATCTTAAAAATGCTCATCTCAGGCCAGGCACGGTGGCTCACGCCTGAAATCCTAGCACTTTGGGAGGCCGAGGTGGGTGGATCACGAAGTCAGGAGATCGAGACCATCCTGGCTAACATGGTGAAACCCCGTCTCTACTAAAAATGCAAACAATTAGTTCGGCATGGTGGCGGGTGCCTGTAGTCCCGGCTACTCTGGAGGCTGAGGCAGGAGAATGGCGTAAACCCAGGAGGGAGAGCTTGCAGTGAGCCGAGATCGCGCCACTATACTCCAGCCTGGGCGATAGAGCGAGATTCCATCTCAAAAAAAAAAAAATGCTCATCTCAAAGCAGCACTCATTTGCCTCTGGCTTTTGTGAATGACCCACAAGGGCCAACCTACGCTTCCCTCTGTCAGCATAAATGTGCACTGGCCAGATGGCCCTGGGGTCTGAGGACTCCCTCAAGCTACATGAAAGCACAGACCATGTCACTGAGTACAGCCAAGTCACCCTCGCGCCAGGCCCCTGCTGTACTGCGGGCAGGTCCCCCACCCCCACCGCACCTGCTGACTCCCCAAGGCTCAGGCCTAGCAGACCACGGTTAGGAAAGCTGAGACCACTTGCCAACTGCAAAACTCAAGTGGGTGACCAATATGGGTAGAGCTAAGCAGTCACCCAAATCACTGATGTGACCCCATGTGTTTCTGACAGGAAAGGCGGAGCCCAGCCAGGTGGAAAGGGGCTATCCACAGGTTATGCAGCAGGTCCTAGAGGAGCCAGGCCCCAGGTCCTTCTCATACAGCCCTGCACCTGCCCGCGAGGGGAGCAAGGCCAGGACAGATCCCCGTGAAGCTGTGCTGAGTACTGGGTCCAGACTTCAGGGAGGGGCTGCTCCGCCGGCAGCTGGAGGCACCCTCCTTTCTACCTGCCACAGAGACTCTGAATGCTCTCGGAGGGCTGGCCCGAGTGTCTGCACAGCCAGGAAGTCTGAGGTGGCACGAAGGAGCCACTCAGGTCTGCTCTCAAATTTTCCCTCCCATCCTATTCCCAAAGTTGCCCCCAAGCCTCTACCTCCTGCCTCAAATGCAGCAGGACCCACACCAATAAAAGGGAGTCTCTGCCAAGTGCTCGGGAGAATGCGGAATGGGAAGGGGAAGAGCCACCTGGAGGGGAGCTCACCAGGGTCCTGCAAAACAGAAGATGCACGCGACCCCGGACCCAGCAGCCCCTTCCAGGCGTGACCCTGCAGAGCCTCAAGCACATCTGCAGATGCAGATGTGTGCCTGGGTGGTCACCGTAGTGGGGGTGACAAAACAGGGGAACCACTCAGCCATCTCTCAGAAGGCAAATGAGTAAACGGAGGTCCGCCCACAATAAAATACTACGCAGCAATTAAAATGACCGGGCAAGACTTCCACGTATCAGCAAAGATAAATCTCACAATCATAATGCTATGAAATCTCATACTCACAATGAAATGACAAATGGATATACGAGAGTGTTTACATAACTGCTGGAAACATACAAAGCAGTAACACATAGATATTTTATGCATACATACACACGTGGTAAAAGAAAACATACAAATTGCACAAAACACACCAACTTCTTGTGACAGTAAATAGAGGGAGTAGGATGGAGAAGAACTAGAGTGAGCTTTAGCCACGTCTATACTATTTTATTTCCTTAAAAAAAGAATCTTAAGCAAATAGAAAAAAATGTTAGCACATGTTTAACTTACACAGTAGAAACAAAAGTATCTGTCACTTTTTTTTTTTTTTCATTTTTCTGTTTTGGCTTGTTCCAGAACTAAAATTTTTAACATCTAAAAAATAAATTGTATCATGAGAGGCAGAAAGTGGGGTTGTGCGATATAAATTAGCAGGAAAAACTCTTCATAATGAAGAGGCAGGAGAGTGGCGGCTGAGGAGCAGCCTGACAGACCAGACCTTCACATGTTAATCTGTGGGAACAGGACCACATAGGACTGGGAAGTGTTTCTTGTGAAGAATGAAGGAAGGTTCCTGGGAACAATTTAAAAGAAGAAAAAAAAACACACATACACACACACACACAGAGGAGAGAGATTCACTGTGGTGTTACTTATTGTGTGAAAAACCAGAAACTCACAGCTCGGGTTACAAAAGAAATATGACCATAACTTATGCTACAGTGATGGGAACAATAACTGGAGACAGGGCGGTGAGACTGGGAGGCGTTGATGGCATACGCCACCACAGGTGGGTCCCCTATTCAGTGCAATGAGTAGAGAACAACATTCCCCTGCTCGATCCAAACTAGGCCCCGAGAGACAAGGGCTCAAGGGAACATGGGAAAATGAAGACGGTTTGTTGAATGAGATTTACAGCTTTCCGCTGCCTGGAGAAGAAAGTCACAAAGGGCTCTCCGTGGGGTCCAGGCACCGCACCCCAGCTGCCCGCTTTTCTCCAAGCACTTTCTCCTGCCCTTTTCTCAGACCCTCCCTCTCCACAGGGCCCAGGGAAGGCTGTCCTAAGCTGACTCCTCTCCTGGGCCAGTGAGATTTCCCTCTCATATTTCCAGGCTGGAACAAATCCCCCAAAGACTCCCACAAATCAGGTCCAGATGCCGCACATGTCACAGGAAAAGGCTCAGAAGTCAACAGCTCCAGAAATCAGGGGCTAAACTGCAAGACCACATTTCATTTCCCAAGGCCGCTGCTTAAGACACAGCCTACAGAGCCTTCAGTAAAGGAAACGTTTTCATTTTGCATTTGCCTTAAATGTCTCCCAACTCTCTGAGAGCCACATCAGTTCTAAAAACTTCAACTGTTCACATTTCACTTTTTTTTTTTTTTTTTTTTTGAGAAGGAGTTCTTGTCTCCCAGGCCGCAGTGCAGTGTCGTGATCTCGGCTCACCGCAACCTCTGCCTCCTGCGTTCAGGCAATTCTCCTGCCTCAGCCTCTCGAGTAGCTGGGATTACAGGCGCCGCCACCACGCCTGGCTAATTTTTGTATTTTTAGTAGAGACGGGGTTTCACTATGTTGGTCAGGCTGGTCTGGAACTCCTGACCTCAGGTGATCCACCGGCCTCGGCCTCCCAGAGTTCTAGGATTACAGGCATGAACCATGCGCCCGGCCTGTTCACATTTCTGATCAAAGCAAAAGCCACTCGATGAGCCCAAAGAAGAGACCAATAAGCAGGGCCAGCCTACCTGGCGGTTTACATCCTCCGCAAATGCTGCTCGGCAAATTCAACTATGTAGCCAATCGCTCTTCCCTGAAGTGAGTTTTAAAGGGTAACGCTAGAAGGAAACGGTGCTCTCAGACAAATCAGGGGGTGCCCGATGCCCAGCTCTGTGCCAGGGAGCACCCCCGCCAGGGTGGTGAGACTTCCCTCATATTTCCAGGCTGGAACAAATCCCCCAAAGACGCCCATAAATCAGGCCCCAGGGGGCCATCAGGGCTCGGAGACTCTGGCCATGGCGCAGACATCAGCAATGACTGCCCGGGCCTCCCAGGTTCTCCAGGGCCTCAGGCCCGGGGCCTGGGACCAAAGCCCCACCCTGCACTGACCACAGGTTACACTTGCCCTGAAACTGGGGTCAGCAGCAGAAACACGCCCCCCACGCTCCCAACCACAGGATGCGGCTCAAAGCCCGACGAGGTGATTTCCAAAGTGCCATCTGCTCCTGGGAAGCCGTTCCCTGAGCTGGAAGCTCATTCCTTTTCCACTGTGAGGGAACTGGGGGCCACAGGGCGTTGCACAGAGCCCTCTGCAGGCTCAGTCACCCTCTCACCCTTGCTCAGCACGTCCACGGGGCATAATTAAGTCTGTAGTTTGTGGGATCTCTGTGCCAAACCTGCTCTTTTGTTTCCCAAGGCGAACCCGAGCATCTCGAACCTGGGCATCCAAGGAGCAGGATCGCACGGCCCGGATTCAGGGGCTGCCACCTGCGCCAGGCTGGGACGTGACACAGGGTGAGCAGGTGAGCCACTGAGCAGGACCATGAGGTGGCATGCTAAAGCTGGGCACAGCCACCAAGGGCGGGACACAGACCTGCAGGGCCTTCACGGGGCCAGGGCAGTGCCCAAGGGCCCGCCCAGCACGCGTCAAACACAAACAGGTGCACTATGCACAGTCAGTCACTGAATGCCGTCCCCACACCAGTGTTTTGGGGCAGGTGATATGACTGGGCCCCTGCTGCACGCAGGAAGTGGTTCAGAGAATGTAAACAACTACCCCCCACCTCCCAGAAAGATGAGGCAGGGCCAGAATCTAAAGCGGCCCATCTGTAGCCAACACCATACTCATTCAAGAGACGCACACCCATTCCCACACCAGCTGCGCAGGAAGGAGAAAGAAGTCAGACTCGGACCCTAACCCCAGCCGCCCCAGGCTGGGAAATTCACCAGCACTGCGGACACAGCGGGGATCACAGCAGCATCAGAAAGACCCATGAGGCCATGGGTTTGCAGCGGGAATGCAGTCCCTCAGCAAGGAGCTTGAGTCGGGCTAAACCAGCAGAACAGGCGGTTTCCGAGTACCATGCTCGCCAAACAGGGAGCCGCTGCGGGGGCCTGGAGATCCCTGTGACAGTCAAGGCAGGACTGGAGCTGCAGGAGCGCAGGACCAGGCAGGAGACAGCGGCGGGGTTCCCCATCCCACACGGCTCGCACCCACAGGCTCAGCCCCGGGCAGGGCCGAATCGGCTGGGGACTCAGCGAGTGAGATGAGCAGGGCCAGGCGACGGGATGTAGGGAGCCGTGACTGTGGGCCTGCAGCTGAGAAGGTCGCCAAGCTTCCTTCCGGTGGGCAGTGAGCAAAGGCTTTCATTGTCCACAAAACACAGGCGACTGCAGGGAGTCACAAGTGGGTGAGATCCAAAAACTGTGACAGGCTAGGAACCAAAACAGAAGACAAAACAGCGCACAGAGCAAGCACAGCGCAGAACTAGCTTCCGAACACAAGGGAAGGCAGGCAGGGAGACCGCGGGCGCAGGGAACCAAGAGGGCACAGGAGAGCTGCTCCCAGTCTCCCTTGTCCACTGAGCAGCTGTGTGGCCCTGAGCAAGTTGCTTGGCCTCTCTGGGTCCAGTTTTCTCATGGATAACATAAATAGACTCAACTCCAGGACCAGAGACTGGACTCCCTCCAACCCAGACCTCTTCTGCAGCTAAATGAGGGAGGTGGGGCTCCAACATCGCAGCCTGTAAATCCCACCTCCTGGAAAGAGGCTCGCTGCCGTTCTACGGGCAGCTCCTGGAGGAGGGAGGGAAGGTCCACCCCAGGCAGCCCTACGATTCCCCTGTTCTGTGCCACCCGGCTGACCAGGGGAAGAGGCCAGCCAGCAGCAGGCACAGGGGCACCGTGGAAACCCTTCTGGTGGGGCCCCAGTTCTCACAAAGCATTCCTGGCTCTGGAGGGACAAGAATGAACCGCCAAAATCAACAGGCATCGGGCAGCGTGCTGAAGAATCGGCAAGCCGGACTCCAGTCAGGGCTCCGAGCATGCTCCTCTGTGCAGCCTCTTCCTGGGGGGACTCGCTGCCCCTCACCGGCCTGGCTGCTCCAAGGTTAAATGAGGGAGGAAAAGCAGGATCCAGCATGGTGCCTGACACCTGGGGCCCCTGCAATGGTGGCAACTGTGACTCACTGACGGTGATGATAAACCTGAGACAGCTCTGGGCATTCCGCGCCCCTCACCCTCATGCTCCGCAGGTCTGAGGTGCGCCCCACACAGGGCAGGGCCCGAGAAATGAACGAGTACCTCCCAGAGGATGGAAGGAAAGTCAGCACGGAAGCCTCGCCCAGGGATTATCCCAGAAAGAGCGGAAGAGCAGCCTCCTCACGCCCCGCAGCTTCTCACCTGCACACTCAGGACAGGCTCTGGAAAGGGATGAGCTCCATGAGCCCCAGCACTGTTTACACACACCGGAAGAGAACAGACTGTTACTCAGAGCCGGAGCATCCCCACCCCTCTTATGGATGAGAAACTGAGGCAAAGACACCAGAAGGCTTTGCCAATGGAAGCTAGGGTCAGGGGAAGACCCAGAACTCAGGATCAGTAACACCTGGGCAGGACTCTGTCCACCGCACTCCAGCTGAAGTGAGCACCCAGCGGCAGGTGCAGGCTGAAGAGCTTGCCCAGGGCACTGCCCGCCAGCCGGGGCTCGAGGCAGACCAAGCAACCTCCCCAAGGCTTTCAGGTGAGGGAGACAAGTGAAGCCCCTTGGACCTCCCAAGGGCCTGCACCAGCATTTCTTCATGGTAATGCAAGGGGGTCAGTTCCAAAACCCAAAACACTGCTGATGCTTCATAGCTAGTCTCAGGCCGGATGACTTTCTGCAGGAGAACCCACGACAAGAGGGACCAGGAAGCTTTCTTTACAAGCTTGAGGCCTCTGTAGGCAGCCAAGGACGCCAGGTCCTGTATGTCTGAGCAGCATGTGCATAGGACATCTGACGGGCATTGGTGCCCAGCCATCCCACCCCGGCCTTCCATGGCTGCACTCACACCCCACTGCCCACCGTGCTGGCATCCAGCTCCTCCAGTGTGCGAGCCGATGCAGTCTTACCCATGCCAGGCCCTGTGCCACTATGTCCTGGAGAATAAAATAAGACACAGCCCTCATCCCCCAGCAGCTGGCAGAAGGGCCAGTGTCAGCTTGGCAGGAGCCAGGGGAAAGGGGCTCACCAGGGTGGAGGTCAGAGGTGGTCCCCACATAACTGGCACCATCTGAGCTTCATCATGAAGGGCGAGTTAATCAGATGAAGACAGGAGGAATGGGTGATCCGGGGAAGAAGCCCCTGAGCAAAGTCCTAGAGATGGGAAGTGGCTGGGGTACACCGCAACCGCAGGCAGTCCAGCCAGGTGGATCACCATGGCAGCCAGGTACTTCCTGGCTGGGCCGGCACAGGCCCCCAGCTCTCTCTGTGGCTCCCGCTCCGGAGTCCTGGCTGCCGCTGACTCTGCCAACCCAGAGAGCCGCACACTCACCCAGCCAGGCCGCCCCTCCCCAGCTGTTCCCCTCTGCCCCATCTTCTGGTCATGACTCTCCTGCCAGGGACAGACGACAGAGCCAGTCTGTGGCTCCAGCTGCCTGAGTTCCCTCATTTCTAAGGTGGGCAGGTCACATCCTACCCATGTATCCTGGATGCGTATCCTCCAAGTTCCCTGCCCCCAGCCAGCCTCTCCATCCTCACAAAGCAGCCCCGGCACACCCAGAGCCCTCGGCCCTGTCTTCCTACCCTCTAGAGAGCCAGTGGCCAAGGGCACCCTCAGCAAAGCCTGCACTATGCCTGATCTTGGGCAGGTTTTTCAGACAAATCCACCTGCTGAGCCTATGAAGCCCTTGCAGAACCCCACCCCAACCAGGACTCAGGGAGCCTGGCCACTTGAGCGGTCACACAGAGCTCACATCCTGGGCTGCTGTGCTGTGATGCTCTGGCAAAAGCAGGGCCACCTCACAGCCTTCGGTGAGGCAAGAGCCACAGAGCGTGAGGCCAGAGACCCCACTCGGGGGCAGTGTGGTGGCCAGGCATAGGAGCGGCTCTGGGAGTATGTGGGGCTATATGGATCCATGAGCGTCTCCACAGACGCCCGGCCTTTTTAAGTCATTTACAGCTTACACTTGGCTGATGCCCAAAAATGACTATAAACAATTAGTGCGTGCAATCAGACCAAGAAAACAAATCCAAAACCATTGAGAGAAACAAAACATCAAAATTTGATCAAAAATTGTGTAATTGTGCACCGTTTACTATAAACAAATTTGAATTGGAACCTCTGAGAAACTAAGGAACATTCACAGAGGCGACTGTCATCTACACAAGACTACAAAGGCTTTATCACCCTGACAAGCAGCAGCCCCCACTCCGGGGCACAGGCCGGCTCGCATCGCAGAGCCTCTGCCCAGGGCCAGGCAGGGCTAGGGCCCGTGAGGAAGGGACGTGATGAAGATGAGCTCTTCCTTCCAGCAGGAAAGAGAAAGCGCAGATGCCCCTGAATATCAAATAAGGCCAAGGTGTCCCATGCTTTCAGAGAGAGTCAAACAATATACTGCCAAGAGGTGGGGGCGGGAGGAGTGTCAGAGAAGAAAAAAACACAGTAGTTTGGAGAATTGAAGACTTGCAAGAACACAGGGACACCGGACACAAACCTGGGCAGAAAGCTGTTTGGCAAGCTAGCTGCACTGCCCTGCAACTGAATCAACGGTATCATACTTACCTGGCCGGGGAGATCCCAGCACGGTGAATAAACAGGTATGTGCTTTCTAGAGTGACAGCAGGGTGTCATCTCCCAACACACCTATTCTGGTACCATTATTAGCAGCCACCGTTGACCAAGCACCTGCCATGTGCCAGGCCCCGAGCTGTCTCATTTCATCTGTTATCTAAGCAGCACACCCGTGCTATCCCCAGGCCAGAACTGAGCAGGGCAGCAGCGGCCAGCCTCTGGGAGACTAGTCCCACCAGCAGAGGATGGCTTAATCAGGGCTGCTTAGCAGTCATCGCCCTAATAAATAAAACAAATGGCTTTAATTTAAAACACATTAACTTAACAGCAGGCTTTCTGCCAGCTGATGAGGCCTGGCTCCACTGCTCAGAACAGGCAAGTAGTTAGAGTTGCCTCTTGGGGTCAGAGCCCTAAAGTCAAGGTCCCTGTGGCCTGCGGATAAGGCGTGGGACATGATGTTGCCCTGGTCATCCTGACTTGTCCTCCACAACTCACAGGTGTGAGTGGCCCCAGGGCGAAAGACAAGGGCCCTGGATGGGAAGGGTGTGAGGAAGGGCAGCAGGGAGGCCTTCGGGCCCTGCCAGGCGGCCCTTCCAGCAGGCAGGCAGTGGGGCTCCTTCTCCAGGGAGAGGCCTCCCGCCCCAGGCACAGGCCTGGGAAGCCCTCATCTCATCGCGAGGACAGTCGCGTGGGATAGGCCTGTAAGGTGGCATCCGAGTCCCTCCCTCGATTAAGGACGCCGGGCTCCAGGCCAGTGCCAGGGACAGACCCAGCACCAGGGCGCCCCCCGGAGCCGGCCTCTGGCAGCCTCGGGCCTTTGCCAAACTGGCCACCGGCGCCAGGATACCGAGGGGCCGCCCCCAGCACGCAGCTCCCGCAGACCCGTTTCCCACACCGGGTGTGCCGGGGACCAGGCGGACGGGAAGGGATGCGGCTGGCCCCGGGGAGGACCAGGCAGGTGCCTGCCCGTGCATCGTCCTTGCGACCGGGCGGCGGATCGGATCGCCCGTCCCAGCGGCTCGGCCCCGCCTTGTCCAAAGGGCTCATCAAAGCCGGTTTACCAGCAGCCCAGGAAGGAAATGACCGCCCGCCACAGCCCTGCCGACTGCCTTTCATTTCAGGGCTTTCGAAACAACAAGAGAGGGCGGGGCTCGAGGAGGGAAAAAATACAGCCCGCGGGAGCCTCGGGCTTCGGGCCGCAGCCGCGCGCACCTCGCAGACTGGGGGTCGGACGCACAGACGCGATACAGCGGCGCCACCAAGCGGCCGCGCGGGGCACTGCACTCGACACGTGCGTCGGCCCCGGCCGGGGAGAGACCGCGCGGCGGAGGAGGGGCCAGTTCCGCCCCACGCCGGACGCCCGCGGCCCCTCGGGTCTGCAGGCCTGGGGGACTCGTGCTGACCGCAGCCGCGGAGGGCCTCCAGCGCACATCGCGGAGCACAGGACAAAACCTGTGCCTGCACCGCAGCCCCCATCCAGCTCCCGCAACACTGGCCCCGCTGGGCAGCCTCGGGCACAGGGCAGCTGGAAAGCCAGCCCCGGACACTGAGCGGATTCTGCCTCCTGGAGGGCGGACTGCATCCTCCCCTCCCGAGAGAGACAGAGCCAGGGGGAGACAGGGAGGCGAAGCCCCCTGGGATAGGTGAAGACGACAGGCCCTCCCACCTCCACTGTGGGTATTAGGGTGGGCTGCCTCTCAACCCACCCTTCCGAAAAAGACCGACCTGCTGCTAACACCTCCGTCGAACAGCAGAGGCGGCCCGGGCTGTTTCTAAAGGCAGCTCGGTGTGGCACTAGTCACTGCGCCTTTCTTGCGCAGGGTATCAGCTGGGGGAGGGGCACTGAGCCCAGAGCTGCCTTCCTGTTCCGATGTTCGGTGAACCTGCAATGCTCCCTGAAGCAGAGAGGGAAGTTGCACTCCCAGCAAGCGCAGTTTTGGTTCAGATTGAACGGATTTATCTGGGGCGTCATCAGCAGGCGGATGACAGATGGGGAGGTGGGTTACAGCCCAGCCTTCATCCCCACACACACAGCCCCTTGGCACAGCAGCTAGCGTGGTCCTGAAGTGCCTCCTGCTGCTCTGGGAGCTCCGTAAGCCACCTGCTCTCAGCCTCAGGGATTCCACACCTCTTTCCCCAACCTCAGCCATGCTCAAGTGAGGCGTCTGCACTTGTATACATTCTAAAGGCCTGAACAGGCCGGGCGCGGTGGCTTATGCCTGTAATCCCAGCATCTTGGGAGGCCAAGGCAGGCGGATCACTCGAGGTCAAGGGTTCGAGCCCAGCCTGGCCAACATGGTGAAACCCTGTCTCTACTAAAAATACAAGAATTAAGCCGGGCATGGTGGCGCACAGCTGTGTAATCCCAGCTACTCGGGAGACTGAGGCAGGAGAATCACTTGAACCCTGGACATGGAGGTTGCAGTGAGCTAAGATCACACCACTGCACTCCGGCCTGGGGGAAAGAGCAAGATTCCATCTCAAAAAGAAAAGAAAAAGAAAATTAAAGAAAAGAGGGGAGGGGAGGGGAGGAGAGTAAATGTGGTACTATGACAGAGCAAGACTCCATCACTAAATACATAAAGTACTGAACAAATGTTGCTACTATTATTCTCCCAATCAAGACTTCATACTAGTAAACGTCCCCTTGCTGATTTTAGGCGCATCAGTGTACACGTCAGAAATTTCCAAACCACGTTCTCAGAATATGCACGTTTCTAGCCATGTTGTAACACCTCACAGGGTAAGGAGGGGAAAGTCAAGGTAACTGGTTTTTTTGTTTTTTTGTTTTTTAATAAAATGCATTTTGGTAAATATATTTTAAAAATACCAAATACATGTATGTAGTTGTCCTTAGCAACATGTAATCATCTCATCATTTGTCATTAGGGAAATGCAGACCAAAACTAAAATGAGATACCACTTCACACCCACTAGAATAGCCGTAATTGAAAAGATGGATGATTCCAAGTGCTGGTGAGGATGTGGAGAAACCAGAACCCCCATACACCGCTGGAATGTAAAATGGTATAGCGCCTGAGTTTGGCAGTTCCTCAAAAGGTTAAACAGAGTTAACCATTCCACTCCTAGCTTATGCCCCGGTGATGTGAAAACATATGTCCACACAAAAACTTTTTTTTTTTTTTTTTTTTTTTTTTTGACACAGAGTCTCACTCTGTCGCCCAGTCTGGAGCGCAGTGGCGCGATCTAGGCTCACTGCAAGCTCCACCTCCCGGGTTCACGCCATTCTCCTGCCTCAGCCTCCCAAGTAGCTGGGACTACAGGCGCCGCCACCTCGCCCGGCTAGTTTTTTGTACTTTTAGTAGAGACGGGGTTTCACAGTGTTAGCCAGGGTGGTCTCAGTCTCCTGACCTCGTGATCCGCCTGCCTCCGCCTCCCAAAGTGCTGGGATTACAGGCATCGGTCACCACGCCCGGCCAACAAAAGCTTCTAAGTAAATGTTCACAGCAGCATTATTCATAACAGCCTCAAAGTGGCAAGAACCCAAATGTTCATCAACTGATGAATGGATGATGTGGCATAATTATCCATACGATGGAATAGCATCCAACCGTAAAAAAGGTGAAGTATTAATGCAATGCTACAACGTGAACCCTAAAAACACTAGGCTAAGTAAAAGAAGCCGGACACAAAAGACCACATATTAATGAGTCCATTTGTAGTAAATATTCAGAATAGACACATTTATAGAGACAGCAAGCTGATTTGTAGTCTCTAAGGACGGGGGAGACAGGAGGATGGAGAGTGACGCTAATGGATACAGGGTTTGTGAGGTGACAAGTGTTCTAGAATCAGTGGTCATAGTTGTACAACCTTGGGAATATACTAAAAACCACTGGATTGTATATGTTAAATGAGTGAGCTTTATGATACATGAATTACATTTCAATCTTTATTGCAAAAAAAGGTAATTATGTATCTTTTTAAAATATGGCCTATAGGAACAAGGAACAGTCAGGAAGTCATGAGGAATGACTGATGCCCAAAGCTGGAACAGTTAATCCGTGCACTGAGGCCCCAGCAGATTTTATAAATCCCCATCTATCAGTATATTTCATCTATATCATCACCCCAAGGCTTTGCCTTATAATTTCAACACATACTTGTGGGCTTATCCAGAGTTTATTGTATTTGATACAATACTATACAAAGTTATTCCCCATAGAGCCATGATTATAAAGTTTTCCAGAAGAAACATACATTGGTACACAAACTACTATAGTTGTTTTCATGAGTATATTACAATTTAAAAGAAAGCCACTGTTAAATGCCTTTGATAAAATATGCACTGTTCTCTGAACACTGCCATATAAAATGTCAGCCTATCTTTTCAAAGCGCCTCTCCCTTCAGGACATGTACCTTTGATCACCTCTTTTCCAGACCATCATAACTTATTCAAAAGTTTCATTCAGGTGCAAGGTGCCTGCTGCTGTGACAAGCTGGAAAATCCGCTGCATTTCCAGGGTCACCTGTTTGTCATTAGCTTCATCAATGAGACAGCCAGCATCAAGGTCAAGGCCTTCACATCCAGGCTTCTCTCAAGCCCCACCTAGGAGCTAAGGTATTCAACTTTTCCAAGTCACTCACAGGTTTGCTCTTGAACTCAAAGAAACTCTGAGAATCCCCTACTGCACTTTAACATTTGTCCGGTCATTCCCAGTCCTTGGCATGTGCTCCTCCTGGAACCCAACAGTCACCTGTAAGTGGCTGCTGAGGTTTAAAGGGTGTGCCCCGAATTCACGTATTGGAAATGTGATCCCCGGTGATGCTGCTGGGAGGTGAGGCTTTCATGAGCTGATGAAGTCATTAAGAGGGATTCACGCCCGTCTCCCAGGCCTGGGTTACTTCTCTTGGGAGGGAGGGAGTTCTCACTCACTCACGGCACTGGATGAGTTAGCAAGAGTAGCTGGTATAAAGCCAGGTGCCCCTCACGCTGTGCCCCTTCCGCATGCCTCTGCTTCCCTCCCCAGAAGCTGCCACCGTGCTCTGGGACTTCCCAGTCTCCAAAACCTCAAGTTAAATAAATATCTTTCTTTTCTGAATTACCCAGGCTCAGGTATTTTTATGGTGACAGAAAACAGACGAGGATTGTGGGGGATGTGCAGTTTCCTTCTTCCTCCTAATTTGTCACCAGGAAATGGAGCAATCCAGTCTCAGGCTCTGAAAGAGGCTGAGGTTTGAGGGAAAAGGGACAGATCACTGACAACTCTTCTAAGATATCCTGGGTTTCATCACTATAGTTATTAGTCAGTCAACTATACATATTTGTTGAGAACACAGATTGTGCCAGAAACAGTGCTGAGACTATAGTGTCCACGGGAGAAAGAGGAAGCACCCCGTCCACTGTCCTGTGCTTCTGTATGGAGGATGCTCCCCCCGTCCACTGTCCTGTGCTTCTGTATGGAGGATGCTCCCCCCGTCCACTGTCCTGTGCTTCTGTATGGAGGATGCTCTCCTGGACAAACACCCTGGCCTCTTGCTCCCCGCCCCATCCTCCTCCCCTCCTCACACACTAACTCCTCCCTAAGGCAGGAGGAGAGACGGACCTGACCGGTGAGTTTGGGAAGCAAGTCAGCCCCGGCCCCCACCTCTCTTTCTCTTCTCCGGAATCTACCTGGGCAGAACCTGCCCCTCCCTGCGGGGAGGCGTCTCTCCAGCTCTCGTGTCCCAGGTTAAGAGGCTGCTTGCCCGCTCTGTCACTTCCAACTCAGGCCAGAAATAAGGATGGCATCTATGGGGTTCCCGTAAACCTCAATAGATGAAGGGAGGTAAGGTCTCTGCTTTCTGGAGATTACCTTCCAGGAGGGGGCACAGAGAGACTACAAACAAGTTAACAGGACAGTTACTTGCTCAAACATGCAGAGCACACTCCAGCCTGAGACCCGCACACTTGCAGTGGCCTCAGACGGAGTCTCGCCCAGATGGCTGTGGCTCCCTCAGGTCCTTCAGGCTCTGCGCGAATGGCACCTTATCCATGGAGCCTTCCCTGGCCACCTACGCACCACGGCTAACAACTCCCCACACTGACAACCACACACTTCCTATCTCCTCAGCCTGCTTTACTTCTCTCTGTAGAACTGCTCACAATCTCACTCGCTCTATATTTATTTATTTGTTAAAAATATATCTCCCATACCTTCCCTGCAACCCCAGAACTTCAGCTCCACGAAGGCAGAAACTTGTTCCGTTCCCTGCTGTTCACAAGTACCTAGAACAGTGCCTGGAATGGGACACGCACCCAACAACCCCCGATGAATGAATACATGAAAAAATGAATACATGCTATAAAGGAAACGCACAGCTGGGCGTGTTGGCTCACAACTGCGATGCAACATTTTGGGATGCTAGGGCAGGAGGATCACCGGTTTGAGACCATCCTGGGCAAGAAGGTGAGATCCCAGCTCTACAAAACAATTAAAAAAAAAAAATTGGCCGGGCGCGGTGGCTGATGCCTGTAATCCCAGCACTTTGGGAAGCCGAGGCGGGTGGATCACAAGGTCAGGAGTTTGAAACCAGCCTGGCGAAGATGGTGAAACCCCGTCTCTACTAAAAATAAAAAAAAATTAGCCAGGCGTGGTGGTGGGCACCTGTAATCCCAGCTACTTGGGAGGCTGAGGTAGGAGTATGGCTTGAACCCGGGAGGCAGAGGTTGCAGTGAGCTGAGATTGTGCCACTGCACTCCAGCCTGGGCAACAAAGTGAGACTCTGTCTCAAAAAAAAAAAAATTAGCTGTGCATGGTGGCACATGCCTGTAGTCCTAGCTACTCAGGAGGCTGAGGCAGGAGGATCCCCTGAGCCCAGGAGTTTGAGGCTACAGTGAGCTGTGAACATACCATTGTGCTCTACTCTAGCCTGTGCGGCAGACAGAAAGAAACCCTGTCTCAAAAAAACAAAAAGGCCAAGCGCGGTGGCTCACACTTGTAATCCCAGCACTTTGAGAGGCCAAGGCAGGTGGATCACCTGAGGTTAGGAGTTCATGACCAGCCTGGCCAACAGAGTGAAACACCATCTCTACTAAAAATACAAAAATTAGCTGGGCGTAGTGGGAGGCACCTGTAATCCCAGCTACTCGGGAGACTGAGGCAGGAGAATCGCTTTAACCCAGGAGGTGGAGGTTGCAGTGAGCCAAGATCGAACCCTTGCGCTTCAGCCTGGGTGACAGAACAAGACTCCTTCTCAAAAAAAAAAAAGAAAAAAATGCACAAGGTGATGGGAAAGATGAAGGCTGGCATGAGGGTTGCATTAGAAAAGAGATTCAGGGAAGGTCTTTCTGAACTGTTAACATTGGAGCTGACGGCACAAGGGAAATACTACAAAGAAGTAATATTGTTGTGCTCCGTGGAGGCCACACAAACAGCGGCTGGTGGGCCCCACCGCCGCTGCAGAGAGCTGGCCAGCACGGGCAAGGAGAGGAGACGTGAGAGGTGCCTTTAGGCCTGTTCACTGTGATCACTTTCCCAGAAGTCAGTAGAGTAGAACCGTGTCATGAGACTGGACCTGAAACAATACACACAGCAGCACTGGGCTAAACTGGACTAAATGCAACACAGCAACACCGATGTGATGGCCCCAGCTCCAGCAGCCATCCGGGACCACGAAGACAGCGCCACTCTCAGGGATGACGAAACAGAGAGCTGGAAGGAGCCAAGGACCCTGGTGACTTCACAAACCCCCCATGCCAGTCCAGGAATGCCTACCTCTGGACTGCATTGAAATGAGACATAAATTCAACCTTGTTTAAGCTACCATTATTTGGGGGTTTCATGGTATGTTCTGTCAAACCTGATCCAGCAGGAAAGGCCCATGGAATGGATAAGTCTTGATCTAAGTTTTACAAGTGTCAGACTGCACTTGACAGAATGAGACAACAGATGCTCAGAAGCAGAGCAGGCAAAGCGCCATGAGAAGGAACAGCTTGTCCTAGAACTCAGGAAGCTCAGCCACTGCTTTGGGTCTAGGACGTTGACATGACCTGGGAGGACAGGTAGCCAGAAGCCACTGGAGGTTCTGAATGGAACTGATACATTGAGGCAGCATTTTGGCCAGGCACGGTGGCTCATGCCTGTAATCCCAGCACTTTGGGAGGCTGAGGCGGGCGGATCACAAGGTCAAGAGATTGAGACCATCCTGGCCAACATGGTGAAACCCGGTCACTACTAAAAAAATACAAAAATTAGCTGGGTGTGGTGGCAGGTGCCTGTAGTCTAGCCACTCAGGAAACTGAGACAGGAGAATTGCTCGAACCTGGGAGGCAGAGGTTGCAGTGGGCCGAGATCATACCACTGCACTCCAGCCTGGCGATAGAGCAAGACTCCATCTCAAAAAATAAATAAATAAATAAATAAATAAAAATTAAAAAGGCAGCATTTTAGCAAGGTGAATGTGGCAGCCTTTCCCAGGTCAGCACAGCCAGAATAGCCAGGATGGAAAAGTCATAGTTAAAGAGTTCCTGAATGCCCACTATGAGCCAGGCATCGCGCTCCCCAGGGAAGGCTACCCAGAGGACAGGATGCCTGAACTGGGTCTGAGAGACCAGCAGGAGGGCAGCAGGCATTCCTGGATTTCTTACAGCAGTGACTCCCAAGCCCGCCTATGTAGCTCCATCCAAATACAGATCTCCAGGCCCCACCCAGGAGATTCTGAGCCCAAAGGCTGGGGTGGGGCCCAGGATTCTGTATTTTTAAAAGTGTCCCCAGGTGATTCTGATGCATTTAGAAAACAGACTTACTGTATAGGCTAGAAGCAGCTCCTATACTGGTACCTGGAACATAGCAAGTTCCGAAGTTTACTAATTAACAAATAACATGCTTCCCTGTTCACAGGTAACAAACTAACAGATTAATTAAAACTTTCAAACATATTTAAAACAAGATACAACCCTACATGAATCCTTTTTAGCTAATATCCAATTAGCCAAAATAAAATCTAAGGTCACTAATAATGTTCTATGATCTATTTCCGCAACCACTTCAGCTAAAAGGTGTTTCTATGCCACCTGAAAATGGCCTGAGACCTCGGTGTGTGAGCACCACCCCCGTGCCCGTTCACTGAGGCCCTGTTCTGCATCTTGCAGCCATGCTGAGGTCCCAGAGCCATCCGAAGGGAAGAAGAGCCCCCAGGCTATCTTCAGACAGTTCTAACACAATTCAAATCAATTCTCCCTGGGAATAAAAATAAACTGCCCCCGGACTTTATCTTACAAGACTGAGGTGCTCCTTAAGGGGGAAATATGGCACAAAGGGAACAGCACTGACCTAGGATGAAGGTCCAGCCGCAACTAACTCTCCAGAAAGTCTTAGGCAAGTGTCCTCACCTGTCATGCTATATACCACAAACCCCTTCCAGCTCTGACACAACCAGTGAGAAATTCTAGTTTCCTTCTTCCGAGTCAATACTGAAAAAACAATTCCAGTATAAAATCCCCTCATATGTCAGGTGCTAGGGATGCAGCATTTAAGGTCAGTGTCAATGCCCTTAAAGAGTTTAGAGTCTAGCAAGGAAGACAAATAATTAATCCAACGATTATATAAATACAACTGTGATAAATGTTACTAAGGAATAGTGCTTGGAGTTTGAAAGTGTGTAATGGGAGCTCAGGAAAGGTTTACCGAAGAAATAACACCAAAGCCGAGACCTGAAAGCTGAGTACTAAGGATGGGGACAGGGAGTACTCCAGAAGGAGGAAAGGCATGTGTGATATGTTCTTTTCAGAAATATTCCAAACCTGAGGAATAATTAAATCACAAGTAAAATGAAGCAAACCTTTTAGAATCACACATTAAAAAAAAAAAAAATCACACATTTAAAGGAAAAAAAAAAGCAGTTTTCATCACAAACAGAAAAATTTACAAAATATGAACTAAAAAATAATGGGAATGCCAGGTGCAGTGGCGTGTGCCTGTAATCCCAGCTATGCGGGAGGCTAAGGCAAGAGAATCGCTTGACCTCAGGAGTTCAAGACCAGCCTGGGCAACACAGCAAGAATTCTTACCAAAAACAAAACAAAACAAAGAAATGGAGTCCAGGCACAGAGACTCACGCCTGTAATTCCAGCACTTCGGGAGGCCGAGGCGGGTGGATCACCTGAGGTCAGGAATTTGAGACCAGCCTGGCCAACATGATGAAACCTGGTCTCTACTAAAAATACAAAAAATTAGCCACCACAAAAAATTAGCCGGGCGTGGTGGCACGCGCCTGTAGTCCCAGCTACTCAGGAGGCTGAGCCAGGAGAATCGCTTGAACCTGGGAGGCAGAGGTTGCAGTGAGCCAAGATCACACTGCTGCACTCCAGCCTGGGCGACAAGAGCAAAACTCTCTCTCAAAAAAAAAAAAAAAAATTAGCCAGCGTGGTGGTGGGCACCTGTAATTCCAGCTACTCAAGAGGCTGAGGCAGGAGAATGGTTTCAACCCAGGAGGCAGAGGTTGCAGTGAGCCGAGATCGTGCTGATGCACTCCAGCCTAGGCAACAAGAGCAAATCTCCGTCTCAAAAAAAAAAAAAAAAAAGTAATAGGAGCAATGTTATGCCAGGACCGATAAACCCTTATCCGACCACTGATATCTGGCTAGAAATCCCCAGACACTAGACCCTCACCCCTCACACCTCAACAGAAGAGGTATCAGTTCCCTCCGGTCATTTGCAGCTGCCTCCAGGCCTTGAGTGAGGCTGCTGGAACTGGGCCCAGTAAAGTGGGGTAAT
Organism: Macaca mulatta; assembly: GCF_049350105.2. Taxonomy (NCBI): domain Eukaryota; kingdom Metazoa; phylum Chordata; class Mammalia; order Primates; family Cercopithecidae; genus Macaca; species Macaca mulatta. The sequence continues at coordinate 3,492,553 of NC_133407.1, read as the reverse complement.
CCGAGCATGAAACACTTACGCCAAGACAGGATGAGCTCGGCCCTGAGGCTGGATCTACCCCGGGCCAATATTTCTGATGCCAACTAAGAGTGCCAGGCATTGTACACAGGGATGGATGATAAGACATGATATAGTCACAGTACCAGGGAAGTAGAAGAGGAAAGAAGGGACGGTTCCTTGGCTCCAAGGAGGGGATGGTATCTGAAGATGGGTAAGACTTGGAAATGGAAAGAAGGAGCACCCCAACAGTGGGAATGACAGAAGCAAAGGCAAGTAGGCTGGAAAGCACTGGGTGTGCAGCAAGAGCTGCAGCGGGAGCTCCGGACAAGGGGACAGAGATCTGGCAACGGTGCAGAGTAGGCCCAGAGAGATGACAATGCTGATATTCCAGGTGGTGTTTGGAGACCTGGTCAAATTCCAAGATCTGCCCAGACTGACCCTATGGCCAAGGGCCCTCAGTTTTCTACCGCGAACTAGTGCAATGTTTCTCAAATATTAGAGTCATTAGGATCACCTGGGACAGGTTGCCAGGCTCCTCCTCCAGAAAGGAGCTTCAGAGGTCCAAGGGTCTAGGGACTTTCTCAGGGGAGGTGAAAGCTGAGTAAAGAATGGCCAAGGGCCCAAGAGGACACTGCAGGCAGAGAGTACAGCACGTATAAGACCCACTCTACACAGAGCTAAGGTATGAGGTGCATGTAAAGAAAGGAGGAGAGGTGAAGCCAGAGAGGTGGACCAGGCTCACAACACAACAGCCCTACCAAGAAACTGGGACTTGACTCCATAGGCAACAAGGAGCCACTGCAGACTCACGAAGCCTGCAGAATCCTGGCAGCAGCTCCCCTAGGCACTCACATAAACAACTCCTACCTCAGCATGCTTCCCCAATCAACATCAGTCTCCACCCTTTAATATCACCTACTACTCCTTTTCCAAAATCTGGCCTCGGATCCCCTCTGTACAACTATTCAAAATCAAATAAGCAATTCGACCTAGGTAATTCCCACTATGTCAGGAACCCATCTCAGACAAGGAGAGCCAGGCAGTGAAGAAAGATGATAAACAGAGATGGAAGCTGTCATGGAGGCAGATTGGTCCGGCCTGGGACAAGGCGGCCAGCTTTGCTCTCCCCAGATCATATCTGTTCCTCTTGAGCTTTCTCTTCCTCATTCGGAGAAACTCCAGCCTTCTCTAAATGGGTTCATGACCCTTGGAGGAAGGGGTAAAAGGGACACAGAGAGGAGATAAGATGGTTCACAATGAGTTTGACCAGATCGGACCGAAATACCTTAAGAGCAATGAGAAACGTCACTGCAACTTCAACACTTCCAGCGGCCTCACCAAGGCCCTCTCCAGTTGCTCAGGATGACTACTGGTGACCAGTCCCATCCTCATAAGTCAAAAACTGAGAAACATAAACAGAGGTGCAGACTCTGAAGGCAGTGCTGAACCCTGCAACGTTAGCAAAATGGGGGGGTGCGGACTCTGCTGGGGGCTGCACTTAATTGGGGGAGAGGAAAGCGAGGCGGTCATTAAAAACGCAGCTCCACTACTCAGCACCACCTGAGCGCGTCTGGCTCCGGGACACGCCCCCGAACGACACCTCCCGCAGGTTGTGAACACTAGCTTGCAAGCTAGTTCCCCGGATCCCCTCCGGGAGCGCGCACTGACCTCGCCTAGGATGGGGTGGGTCACCCACCGGGAGCCCCCAGCTGCGGCCCGCTCACCTTGCACTTGAAACCAGCGGCGGGCGGCAGGAGCTCCCGCAGCAGGCCCTTGGCCACCTCGCGGCTGGCCTCCTCGCTCACGAAGTGAAGGTTAAGCACCTCGTGCGCCTCGAACTTGGCGAGGCGCAGCAGCGAGCGCAGCGCGACGCGGGCCTTGGCCTGCAGCGCGACATTGTGCTCCGCCTTGGTGAACATCATCAGCAGGTGGTAGTCCACCGGCCCGGCCCCGCCGCCTTCCAAGCTCTTGGCCTTCGCGCCGGGGGCTGGCGCCACGGAGCCTCGCGCCACCTCCAGCGCGGGCGGCGAGGGCGCGGCGGGAGCCCCGGCGCGGGCCTCCTTCAGCCTCTTGGTGGCGCTGGAGAAGGTCTCCCGGCCCGAGCCGAGGTAGTAGAAGGCGCAGACGGCCAGCGCCGCGGCCAGCAGCAGGGCGCAGTAGTGGGAGCGCACAGCGCCCAGGCGCGCCATGGCCCGAGCGCATGGGAGCCCGCCTCGGAGGAGGCCCATGCGCTACGAGACCGCGGCGCCAGCGGTGCCAGCAACGCGGGAGAGCCCTCGGGGACCCGGACGCCGGCGGCCACTTAGCCCCGGCGGCAGGCGGCGGCCATGGCGGGGGCGGGGCCGTGCCGCCTGGAGCCAATCGCGGGCGCCGGTGCGTGGAGGGGCGGGGCCGGTCTGCCGTAACCGCTGGGTCTTAGGTTCCGAGGGTGTTAGAGGCCCGGCTGGGGGTTCAGTGGGATCCCGTGCCCGGCGTGGGAGGGGCGGACTGAGGACCCCATACTCAACCACTGAAGCACCACTATTTCTAGGAATTCTTCCTAATTTAAGAATGTTCTAAAATATTTAACCATAAGAATAAAGCAAGGCCAAGTATGGTGGCTTAGCCTGGGAATGGTGGGTTACGCCTGTAATCCCAGCATTTTGGGAGGCTGAGGCGGGCGGATCACCTGAGGTCAGGAGTTCGAGACTAGCCTGCCCAACATGGCGAAACACCATCTCTACTAAAAATACAAAAAATTAGCCAGGCATGGTGGCGGACACCTGTAATTCCAGCTACTTGAGAGGCTGAGGCAGGAGAATCGCTTGAACCCAGGAGGCGGAGGTTGCAGTGAGCCAAGATTGCGCCTCTGTACTCCAGCCCGGGGAAACAGAGCAAGACACTGTCTCAAAAAACAAACATAAAAATAAAGCAAAGTTAGGTTCATGAAGGCAAAAGATTGGAATCAAATGGTCATCAATGAAGTAGTTAAAGCTAAAATAATGCAGTCATTAAAAGTGATGTTTTCAACAAACTGCAGGTGGAAATTTTAAAAACAAATGGGTGAGGTGGCTCATGTCTGTACTCAAAGCTATGTGGGAGGCTGAGGTGGGAGAATCACTTGAATTCAGGAGTTCAAGGCTGCAGTGAGCTATGATTGCCACAGGACTCCAGCCTGGGCAACAGTGCAAGACCACATTTCCAAAAAAAAGAAAATAGCTACCCAAGCTGAGCCTTGAAAGGAATGGAGGCGCCCGAACGGAGGAACTTAGGTTAGCAAAAAGCGAAGCTGGAGGCACCAAGAGGGAAAGCTTTAATCTCTGCACCTTTTTTCCCCCAGTTTCTTGGAGGCTTTAAGCCGTCTCCCCCTCTCCCTGTACCCGAGCTGGAGCTGGGCAATTTAAACCGGCAGCTCCTCCCTTTTCCCGCTGCCCTGGGAGGAAATGGCCCGGGCCGCAAGTCGTCCCGGAGGCCGAGCGGAGGGAGGCTGGAGGATGCGGCCAGCAGGGGGACCCCGCCGCCCGCACGAACCTGCGAGGCTGCTCCCCGAGCCCCAGCGCAGCAACGCCCTGGAGGGCGACTTTCATCCGTTTTTTGTTTTATAAGCAACTTTTAACACTTTATCAAGAGCCTTTTTGGGAGTACCAGGGAGTTTTGCACACCAAGGTCCCCCGCCCAAAGTCACACAGCTAGCCAGTGGCAATTTCGACCCTAGGCAGTTAGTTGTACACTGCTAACTAGATAAAAACGTACTAACTTCAGGCTTCTAAGAATTGAGGCTATCCCAGTTTTTAAGTAAACACGCACAAGTGCTGTGCATGCTTGAGAGAGGAGGAGGTGAAAATAATGGACAAACGCACATATAGATTGGTCTCTCAGAGTTTGTTGGGCTCTGCCATCATTTCTCAAAGTGTGGGTAGAGCCCACCTTTCCCAGATCTTCGGTCCATCTCATTTCTAACTCTTGTTCTTTTCTATTGGAGCAACACTTTTCTGGAAAACACTGGATCTCTGAAACAGGCCTGGAACAAGTTCACACATACTACTCACCTTGGGGGAAAACCCAAATAGCAAAATTACCACACTCCAGCAGTTCATGTGATCCTTACAACTCTATGAGATAGAAGTATTTTACAGTGGAGGAAATTGAGATTTAGAGAATTACCCAAATGTAGTAGGCTAGTAAATAAAGGAGCTGGAATCCTAACCCAAGTCTTACTGTTTCCAATTCCAAGCGTCTAGTCAAGATTAGCTCCAAAAACAGTTAACTCAAGCTCTGAGTTGTGTGTATTTTACCACAACTGTTAGCATATGGTTAACAGCTGGTTAAGAGAGCAAGCCCTGAGGTGGATGATCCAGGCTGAAATTCAGGCTCTTCCACTACAGGTTGTTGGACTTTACACAAGTTACTTAATCACGCCGAACTGCAATTTCACCATATAGAAAATGGGGCTAATACTAGTATCTATGCTTCATTGGCTTATGAGAGACAATATTTAAAAAGCAGTTAGAACAGTGCCTACCAATAAACTCTACTAAAGACACCACACTCCTTTTTTAAAGCCTAAATATCCAACACATGCGAAAACACAATTCGGCAACCATAAGCTTTTCTGGGGTATTTACAAATAAACCCCAAATCTCTATTAAAGCTTTATTATATGTTCCACAGGCTCTCCAAGAAGCATGCTAGAGTATTATTAAATTCTAATTACTGTTCACTAATAAAGGAGAATTCTAGAATTTGTGCCTTTTCGTCCCCTATCTACACCATCAATAAGGTGAGTTTTTTTTCCCCCTCTTATTTTATAATCAATTTATTCAACAAACATTTCTTCAAACCTTTGTAAGAACACTACTCCCGGAATTTATGGCTAAGACATAATGATCATTTAAATTTTACATAAGGTGTGACCGGATGTGGTGGCTCATGCCTGTAATTCCAGCACTTTGGGAGGCTGAGTTAGGCAGATGCTGAGGTGTGCAGATCATGAGGTCAGGAGTTTGAGGCCGGCCTGACCAACACGGTGAAAATCCCGTCCCTACTAAAAATACAAAAATTAGCTGGGCATGGTGGCTGGCGCCTGTAGTCCCAGCTACTCAGGAGGCTGAGGCAGGAGAATCGTTTGAACCCGGGAGGTGGAGGTTGCAGTGAGCTGAGATCGCACCACTGTACTCTAGCCTGGGTGACAGGGTGAGGCTCCATCTCAAAAAACTAAAATTTTTAAAAAATCAAAAATACAAATAAAGTGCAGTGGTGGCGCGATCAGGCCACTGTAACAAAAAAATAAATTTTACACAGGAAGTCAGAAAAATAATTCTGACTTACTATATTGTTCTGACTTATCACTGATAATGCATCATTCTGACTTATCGATATTATTGTAGCTTATCATTCCCAATTATTTGCCTATAAATAAAAATTAAAAGTTGCAGCTTCCCGAAGTGTATTGCGGACAGAAAGCAAAAACAGTAGGTTCAAAGTAGCCAGTCAGCTATTTATCCAATAGATACTGAGTGCCTATAACATATGAAGCATAGTGGTAGCACAATTAAAAAGGATGCAGTATGACTGATGGTAATATTCGCTGTTTTCTCAGAGATAGGTAACTGGTGTATCATAACATGTCTAAATACACAAAGAACTTGAGTTAAGCACAATAACCTTTCAGTTCTAACTTTGGCCAAGTTCTCTGATTTCTGACCAGAGATTAGGTAAATGTTTTTCCTGTTGAGCCATTTCCACATTGTAAGGTTGCATAGATTATCCAACCTCTCTGCTTCAGACCCTGGCTTACATGTCACTGCCTACACAAATGATCTTTAAATACCTCCTATCCAGTGTCTGGGCTAAGTGCCATCCTCCACAATTCTGTGAGGGCCACCTATATATATACTACCCTAGTCTCATCTTTCTTCATTGCAAGAACGTGACTCCAAGAGAACAGAATATACATTTGTTTTTTATTAACCACAATATACCCAGAACCTAACAGTGCCTACCACATTGGATGAGTCTCAAAAATATACTCAACCACTGAAGCACCATTATTTCTAGGAATTCTTCCTAATTTAAGAATGTTCTAAAATATTTAACCATAAGAATAAAGAAAGGCCAAGTATGGTGGCTTAGCCTGGGAATGGTGGGTTACGCCTGTAATCCCAGCATTTTGGGAGGCTGAGGAGGGCGGATCACCTGAAGTCAGGAGTTCGAGACTAGCCTGCCCAACATGGCGAAACACCATCTCTACTAAAAATACAAAAAATTAGCCAGGCATGGTGGCGGACACCTGTAATTCCAGCTACTTGAGAGGCTGAGGCAGGAGAATCGCTTGAACCCAGGAGGCGGAGGTTGCAGTGAGCCAAGATTGCGCCTCTGTACTCCAGCCCGGGGAAACAGAGCAAGACACTGTCTCAAAAAACAAACATAAAAATAAAGCAAAGTTAGGTTCATGAAGGCAAAAGATTGGAATCAAATGGTCATCAATGAAGTAGTTAAAGCTAAAATAATGCAGTCATTAAAAGTGATGTTTTCAACAAACTGCAGGTGGAAATTTTAAAAACAAATGGGTGAGGTGGCTCATGTCTGTACTCAAAGCTATGTGGGAGGCTGAGGTGGGAGAATCACTTGAATTCAGGAGTTCAAGGCTGCAGTGAGCTATGATTGCCACAGGACTCCAGCCTGGGCAACAGTGCAAGACCACATTTCCAAAAAAAAGAAAATAGTAATGGTAATAAGTGGAAGAAAAGTCTATACAAACTAAGAAACATATTCACTAACTGCAATGTATGGAACTTATGTGAATTCTGATTTGCACAATCTATTTTTAAAATCGTATTTGAGACAACCAATTTGAATATTGATTATGTAGTTTTGTAGCTTAAGAAGTGTTACGATTTTTTAAACAGTCCTTAACTTTTAGATGTACATACAGAATGATTTGCTGGTGAAAGGTCTAGGATTTGGTTCAATAAAAAGTCCAGGAAAGGGGAAAAATGGGTAGGAGAATAAATATAAGCCATGGGCTTATATTATAGCTATTGAAGTTATTTTCTCTACTTGTACATGCTTGAAATTTCCCATAAATTTTAAGGTCCCCCCATCTATTAAGTGAAAAAGTGGGTAACAGTATGATCCCATTGCATAACTGTATAAATACACACACCCAAAGGTCTAGAAGGGTATACACCAAAAAAGTAACAGTATCTCCCTCAGTACTATCCAGTAGAACTTCCTGTGACAATATATATATTCTACAATCTCCCCCGTTCAAAACAGTAGTCACTAGCCACATGGGGCTACCAAGTTCTTAAAATGCAGCAGTAAGATTGAGGAAATGAACTCTGTCTAATTCTAATTAAGTAGCCACATGTAGCTAGTGAGTTCCATTTTGGACAGCACAGGTAAGACAATGGAATTGTGAATGAGTCTCTTGCTTCTTCTTAACATTTCTCCACAAACAAAAAGCTTTGTTTTTGCAATAATTAAAAAATTAAACTGTTTTCACTTAAAATATTTACAGACTACTGATGTGGGTTCTCCACAGAACTATTCTGAAAATGAAATGAAGCTGAATAAAACAAGTTATATTGAAAAGTTTATGTGTCTGCTTTCAATTAGCTCTTTTTAAAAGCAAATGCAGGTGATTCACTTCGTTTGGTTTTTTCAACCTTCCATTCCTTCAGTCCCAATCACAGACAAACATGTGTGTCTGTTTACTAAAAGGATAAAATGTGAATGTACTGCATAGATTAGGAACATTAATGTCCATCATAATGGAAAAAAATTAGAGCAAGCCCCTCCCCACCCCCCCAAAAAAAGCTTTTTATCTTTTTGCCAATGAATTAGGGGCCATAACAGCTCTGCGAACAGAGAATTGTATAGTTAAAAGATCCAAATGGATTTATTGATCGAAGTAATCAGCAAATAGGATGAATGTGGATTTGAAAGGGCTGGGAAGAAATACAGTACCTTAAAAATAACTGCTGGTGACAGATATGTTCACAGTGTATTTCACAAGAAAATGTAAGTCAGCATGAAAGAACTAAGCCAGAGGTGAGATTTTTATTGACTTACTGTAATTTTTTGGCATACAAAGTACTTAATCAAGTATATTTACAATTCTTACATAATGTACATTTTGGAATAAAGATAATGTACTTTGCTCCATTTATAATGAGAAACTATTGTAAAACTACATTCATGAATTAGATACAAATCCTCTACATACTAATAAAAAGTAAATGGACTGTTGGTTATACATTCTTTAAAATATACCTTTTCACAGGTAGCAAGAAATAGTACATGTAATAAGTCTTTATGACTGGAATGATCCAGAAATATCACAAAGCACGAGTAAACACATATATAAAAGTAGCTCATCATTTCCAAAAGTTAACCTTTAGCCTTTGTGTAAAATAAATGGTGCCAACAACCTTTATAATGTAGCAAGCTTTCCCTGTTTAATATCCAAAAAATGGAGGGTGGGGAGGTTGAAGAAAATTAAGAAATTCAGCAAATAAGAGAGTGAAAAGACCAATGCAGAGAAAAGTTTATGTAATCAAACCTTGCTTTGTCTCCACATTATCACATTTTAAGTGGATAAATTTATGTAAACAGAAAAAGATGTCCACAAAACCGTATCTGTAGATGTCATCTGGAAGCATCAATAAATTGATAAGTATATGGTGAATTAAAATTACTTTTATAATGTTTTGCTTTCATTAATGTTATGGCAAAAATGTAAGATTTCCTACAATTTTGTCTTCAGATCCCAATCGAGCCCTTCAAACTTTTATTCAGGTTCTCCAGATTATTTGGAGTCTTTGTTATCAAAGCACAAGGAAAGCTGGCATTCATTATCAGACTTTGCTGCTTTACAATGATTTCAAATCATTTCATGATACAAATAAAGTGCCTCTGACTGGTAGTCAGACCTGGGTAATGGTGCCAACTCTGCCACCAGCTAGCAAATCAAATGACCCTGCTCTGTAAAACAAAAGGAGCACCCTAGGGTCAAAAAAGTAGACAACTTCGGAGCTCTTAGATTAAGATCTCAGAAATCCTACCGTGAGAATCCAGGGAGATAAAGCAATGTACACTGTACACTGTAAGTAGCAAAACAGTATACAAAGGGATGTTTTTATGTTTTCACCTTGTTTCATTCCACTCATTTTAATTGTGAGGAGCCCTGAATCCAAAAGGGTAGTGACTACTAGTCTAGTGCTCCTTCCACTGTATCATGCGGTTCTAAAGTCATTCTGGACATACAATCTATAAAAATACATCATTCTTCCAGCTCATGTCCATGGTCCAAAGTGATATTATACAGAAGTGTTATCTGACAATATAAGAATGATCTGGGAATGTCTGATTATTCAAAATGGTAGTAAATTTAGTCTTACACACAATTTACTGCGACCATACTTAATATGCATAAAATATTTTTAAAATACAAACTTAAATTGGCCAGATTCTGAATGTGTATTTTTTTCTTTTTCAAAATGCACTCATGAAGAACCAAAGTTCATATTCCAAATTAAATCTGTATGTCTGGAAAAGTAACCAATCAAAGTTCATTAAAATCTACAGTGAAAACCAGTATAAATCAGGCAAACACCATAATCTAATATCAGGAAATTTCTGAATTTCTAAGGATTATATTAAAGGTAACTTTTAAAACCTTAGAAATCTTAAGCACATAAATGTTGTAATGAAACACTGCAAATAACTGCTCAATTACTTTTATTCTAGCTCTAACATGAAATTGCATTTTATTAACTCTTCATAGTGCTATTCTTATTTTGATATTAATCTAATTTTTAAGTTAGTAAGCTAAAGATAATGAGCTAACAGATTAATAAGGAGTAAGAAATTAATAATAGCAGATAAGTTATGGAAAGAAAATAAAAAGGCCAATTACACTGACCAATGAAGCCCAGAAGCATGACTCACATTGTTTAAACTATGATTGCTTATAATGCACTGAATAATTCACAGCATAACATAACTCAGATTTGTTATACACCATAGAAAAGCTATTAGCTGACATGGCTAAATTCACCTAAGAGCCAACCTACCTTGTAACTATTAATTTAATTTAAAGCCTTGCTGTTTACTCCATCATTTCTGCCAAATGCAGTCCAAATTGGGTCTCAGCATATTTAAGAAATGAAGTCACAGAAATGTATTTCTGTATTGCCAGCCTCCCTGCAATATTAAAGATTTTGCTTTCTCTGAAGATATTCTGAACCATGATCATCTTTAGGGCACTTCAAATACATTTCTGACCACTAAATTTAAGTAGATACTAATTACTGCCACATTAACAACTCATAACTCAAGCCGCAGGAGGTAAGCGTGTCATAAGGAATTGCCTTTGCAACCACAGAGACTCCAGAGGTGATCTGAAGCACACACCAATGGCCAGATCCAAAAGGAAAACTGCCTCGATTTCCTCAGACAAAGGTCAGGATCTTTAGGAATGAAATCCTGGGATTAAAACAGGCAGGGGCACTATCACTGATGGAAAAGTGAGGTTTCTTTCTTTTTAACATTCTTCTTTTCTTTGAGCTTCTTGGTCAAATAATTTCAAGGTACACGCTAATAAAAACTACAAATCAGATTTTTGCCTTTAGTGAAGGTACCTAAAAAGCCAGATGATCTATGACTTTGAGATCACACAGCAAAGATAAAAATTTAATGTTCCTGTTATTGTTATAATTAAATACAATGCTGTGGGAGTTAGCATTTCCTCAGAAATAATTCACAAATATATTTTTATCCTCATCTAACATATAGTGACTATTACTAAATAAGCATTGCGTGCATGCAATTTGGCCAAATTATGGAACCTTTTCTGTGATGTGAACTTATTTCAATATAATTCCTGCTTGGCTAGATTCTGATTTGACGTTTAATCAATTTGTAAAACTCTAGTTACTGGGAAATGTTAGAAAATTTATCTATAATTGGATCATAACATTTTTAAATATTTAAAAACCTCTTTTATTTAGAAAGTATCAATAATATCATTTACATATAATTTCTAAAAGAAGAATAAACTTAATTGTTGACAACAATGGAAAGGAATCAAAATGCAAATTAGGCTGGGTGCAGTGGCTCACGCCTGTAATCCCAACACTCTGGAAGGCCAAAGCGGGCTGATCATCTGAGGTCAGGAATTCGAGACCAACCTGGCCAAAATGGTGAAACCCATCTTTACTAAAAACACAAAACAGCTGGGCATGGTGGCGGGTGCCCGTAGTCCCAGCTACTTGGGAGGCTGAGGCAGGAGAATGGCGTGAACCTGGGAGGAAGAGTCTGCAGTGAGCTGAGATCACGCCACTGCACTCCAGCCTCAGTGACAGAGCAAGACGCCATCTCAAAAAAAAAAAAAAGGCAAATTAATTATTTTATACTTAATAAGACATTTCAAAGATGGAATCAGACTAATTTGTGGCATATAAATGGTAATATGTTTATCCATAATATTTTGGAATTCAGGGGTCTGTGAATCATGTAACCGAACACTAAAGCTATATACATGATATAATTTAAAAGAATGTACACTGTGTACAAGTACACAAAATAGATGTAGAAAAAAATAAACAGTAATTTATTGCTATATATTTTAGTATTAACTAAGAATAAGTGGGGTTCTTTTTCTCCTTTGTACAGAGATTCTTTCACTAGGAGCAACAGCAAAACTATATCTTTAAAAGGACAAATTTCAAATATAAAAATGGCCTATATTATTTTATAAATTGATTTTTCCTTTAAAAGTTAAATTTTGATGAAAGCATAATTTTGCAACATTCAAGTAACCTGTTAGACACAGTTTTATTACATCGATACATCTGTCAAGGCTTCAGGAAATCAACCCAACAATGAAGAACTACACATTTTGAACTGGGTTTTTTTTTTTTGTGATTAAAATTTGCTGCATAAAATAAATCTAAAGGACTGAATTATGGTCTACCTGTACAGCCATTATACATACATACATTAAAGTACTGGACAATAACCTGTCATCTAAGAAGCATTTATGAACAAATGGGGAAAACACATTCTCTGGTTCTAATAAATCGTATATTGAGTGTATGAAAGCTAGGTTACCAAAACACATAAACACACACACCTATTTCTGAACCACCAAAAATCATCAGGAAAGCTAAAGAAAAAACATATTCTTGAGGCAGGCAGGACAGTTGGCTCCCACTTGATGAAGACATGCTTGACTGAATGATCCTGGGCAAGACGCACGGTGGGAAAAATTCAGTGCTACCACCCATTGGCAAAAGAATCATTTTCATCTGACCTCCTAGCATCTTGTAACCTAGAGATGGCCTAAATCTAGACTGAACTTTTATCTACAGAAATAGCCCTTTAAATAGGCTTTTTTAATAAAAGAGGTCCTAAATTAGGTTCCTCTCCAACTACTAGATAACTGTTTTAATTTGTAAATATATGAATGGGTACCTTTTTTCCAAGCCATTCAATATCTACCAAAATTAAGTAGAATTAAAGCAGTAAAAAATTGTGAAGTTTTAGCTGTATACATTAGGAGGTCACCAGATTTCATATTTTCCCATTTAAAAAAAATTCAGAATTTCTGTGAATCTTGCTGGAAACGATTTAGTTTCTCTGGATTATTGGATGCCATTTGGGAAAAATCACGAAATATGTCCTGGTAAGTTTCATCACCTGCATGAAATAAAATAAAGACACTTTAAACATTTACACAAGTATTAATAAAACAACATTCATATTTATTACTAGTACTATTTTATAATTCATTACATTAAAATTTTGTTCAGATGAGCATTTTTGGAAGAAAAGGGGCAACTAAAAATAAATGCTGAAAAATTATGTAACGAAAGAAAAAAAAAAACTATACCTGAAACAAGCACCTCAGATGCAGCCACAGAAGAAAGCTCGGAGTTAGAAAAGAGCAAAGATGCAAGTGTGTTAAAGCAATGTGAAGAAATACGTTTATTAACACATGAGGGGGAAAGTCATTCTAAATGAGGTATAGTAAATGAGACCTCCTTTCAATAAATGTTTCCCTTGATAAAGGCCAAAAGAAATGACTAAAACCTAAATACTAATGTTTTGGATGGATGCAAGTTATTAACAAGACAAACCGATAATCAGGACAAACTGATACTCAGGGAAAAATAATACTGTCTCTTAATTAAAAGGAATTTAAAAGAGCATGTAAAAAAGTAATTTTTTAGTCAAACTTTAGTGCGTAATTAAAACTAATGCACCTACATCCACTGCTTACTAAACTCATAAAATCTGGTCAGGTGTAGTGCCTCACGCCTATAATCCCAACACTTTGGGAGGCTAAGGGGTGGTGGGGGGGAGAACTGGTTGAGGCCAGGAGTTCAAGACCAGTCTGGGCAACATGCTGAGACTATGTCTCTACAAAAATTAACAACAAAATCCTAGAAAATGGCTTTAAGGTAGGGCGTGGTGGCTCATGCCTGCAATCCCAGCACTTTGGGAGGCCGAAGCGGGCAGATCACCTGAGGTCAGGAGTTTGAGACCAGTCCGGCCAACAGGATGAAACGCTGCCTCCACTAAAAATACAAAAATTAGCCAGGCGTGGTGGTGAGTGCCTGTAATCCTAGCTACTCGGGAGGCTGAGGCAGAAGAATTGCTTGAACCCAGGAGGTGGAGGTTGCAGTGAGCCGAGATCGCGCCACTGCACTCCATCCTGGGCGACAGAGCAAGACTCTGTCTCAAAAAAAAAAAAAAGAAAAAAAAAAAGGCTTTAAAATCATAGTTTTGCATATTTAAAAGTTGGGTTTGTTTTTGTTTTGCTGCAGGTCATATGAGCAAGAATGCTATGACAAAATGCAAGTAAATACCAAGGACATCTGTTAAATTAGAAAAATAAATGTGTATATGTATAAATATGTTGTCGAGAAAGAGATTATAGATACTGATATTATAGCTGACTGAATACCATTTTTCTTGTCATGAGAAACTAAATATACACACACATACAGATCAATCCCTCAGACAAAGGAATCTTATTTTCAAGACAAATCATTCATCATTAATGCTTCCTGCTAACATTAGCCTTATACAAATGCTTGGCATAATTCTGTTCTTAAGATTTCAACCACAGAATACTGTTTTTGAATATTATTGTTGTAACATGTTTTATAATTATCTCCTATAAGATACCTTGCATTCTCAAGCCTGTAATCCCAGCACTTTGGGAGGCTGAGACGGGCGGATCACGAGGTCAGGAGATCGAGACCATCCTGGCTAACACGGTGAAACCCCGTCTCTACTAAAAATACAAAAAAAACTAGCGGGGCGAGGTGGCGAGTGTCTGTAGTCCCAGCTACTCAGGAGGCTGAGGCAGAAGAATGGCGTAAACCCAGGACGCGGAGCTTGCAGTGAGCCGAGATCCGGCCACTGCACTCCAGCCTGGGTGACAGAGCAAGACTCCGTCTCAAAAAAAAAAAAAAAAAAGATACCTTGCATCCATCTTATAACACACTCATTGCTACAGTTGTTGTTAATAGTGCAGTAAGTTTTGTCAGTTTTTAAAAGGTGAGATTTTTGAGGCAAGAGATGTCATACCAAAAGCTAGAGAATTAAAAAAAAGTGAGGATAGGAATAAAGATCTAGTAAAAAGGTCTAACAGCATAAGCCAAGATTTTGAATTTAAAAATTTTAATACTTTTGGCCGGGCGCGGTGGCTCACGCCTGTAATCCCAGCACTTTGGGAGGCTAAGGCAGGCGGATCACAAGGTCAGGAGATCGAGACCATCCTGGCTAACACGGTGAAATCCCGTCTCTACTGAAAATACAAAAAATTAGCCAGGCGTGGTGGCGGGCGCCTGTAGTCCCAGCTACTTGGGAGGCTGAGGCAGGAGAATGGCGTGAACCTGGGAGGCGGAGCTTGCAGTGAGCCAAGTTCAGGCCACTGCACTCCCGCCTGGGTGACAGAGCAAGACTCTGCCTCAAAAAAAAAATGTTTTTTTTAACACTTTTTAGTCACTTTTTATATTTAGTCTAGGTAAAAAGCAACTTATTAACATCTCTATATAGTTTTCATTTAGCCCTGGAAATTTATTCCTGACTTGAATCAATCGATTAAACCTAACCAGTCTACTTTAAAAAGAAAAAAACAGTAAGAAGAGATTATTAACAGGTGGCTGAGAGTAACTAACATCTAACTCATATTGACATGACCAAAATAAAAGGTTGATACGCTGGAACAACTGGTAAGACAATCCAATTATACCCATGATTTCGCAAAAGTTTACTTCCACATCAAAAGACAAACATTGCTATTCTCATTTTTAACCATTCTAAAAGATATAAAATAAATAGAGAAGAGAGCAACAAATAGCAACAAACCATATAAAATATTTTTTCTAATTTTTAGATATTGAATTAAAATATTTAAAGTATTTATTGTAAACATTATAAATATTTTTAAAAGACTATTTAAACTGGATAGTCTGGAATTTTCCTTTCCAAGAAAGTGTAAAGTGCAGATTATAATACAAAAATACCACAAAGATTTTACCATTCAACACTAGAAGTAACTTAAAAGGCACACATTATACATTCAAGAAGAAACAGGAAGAAGGGTCTAGCAGACGTGAATACCAAACAGTCTACAGGTAGCACCAGATGAGCACTGTTAAGTATTACAACAGTACAATGGCAATATATGGCTTCTACTATTAGCAATGCATATTTTGTGTAACAAGCTATGGAATTTTTTAAATGGTTTCTGTTTTTGTTTTTAAATCATCTAGTACCTATTACAGAAGTATATTTTAGTAGAACCATTGTACCATGCAAAACAAATTATAAGACTCTATTAAATGTTTCCTTGAATGAAAGTGTTGGTGCTATAATAATCATTGGTTTCACTGACTGAATACATTTAAAAAGCGTTAATACAAAAGGAAGTTGCCACCTTCACATACACACACAAAACTTTTTGTTAACATTTAGCTTCTAACAAAACATTAATTAATGCACTGTTAAAGTACTACCTTTCTTAGATCTCAAAACGTGTTGCCAAAAGCAAAGCAAACGTTACAAGAACAATAGTGACCAAGATATTTAATACAGCTAACACAAATTGAACTTCAATGTGATTTTTTAATATTTAAATATAATTTTGATTACTTAGAATTTTTCCCAAGGCAAATATAATTTGTCTACATAACAACAACCCAGAATATGCTGCCATGGAATGTTCCCAGAAATACATTTAACAGTTTATTATAAATGGTAAACAACTAATCACTCAACATTTATAATACTAAGCATATTCTTTAAACTTAACCACATTCTATTTCCCTTCAGACACTTAACTATTCTATGTGCCTGGACAGCTCTGAGTTTTTAAAATGCAGACTGCTGTGTTTCCACTGACAGTTTAAATTTATTTTTAATTTTTGGTATTCAGAATATCTACCACAACAGCAGTTATGACGATTCAAGAGTTTGCTGATTTTGCTCTTGAAATGTACTCCCCTCAAAGGGATGGCAGCATGTGAGACCCACCCCCAGGTCATCATATGCGTGACCTTACCCCTTCTGGGTTGGTAACAGCTTACTTTCATAATTGCTTAGACCAACGATTCCCAACTTGTGCTTGCTACATACTCACATAACCAGCAGTGGGTCCCTAAAGCAGTGATGATTCTCAACTGGCTGAGAGCCTGCCAACGATCAAGAAGAGTCACAGAGCCAGAGACTGTGGGAACCACCAAACTGGTTTCCAATAATTGAGAGAAGAGTTGCTGTTTCCCTTACCCACCCACGT
The DNA here is from genome assembly GCF_049350105.2 of Macaca mulatta. Taxonomy (NCBI): domain Eukaryota; kingdom Metazoa; phylum Chordata; class Mammalia; order Primates; family Cercopithecidae; genus Macaca; species Macaca mulatta. The sequence goes on along the minus strand of NC_133407.1, from coordinate 3,475,758 downwards.
CTCCTAAGGGCTACAGGGACTGCCAAAGAGGGACACACCTTCTTTTGAAAAAAAACGTGTGCTCTCACATCACCCCACGCAAGAAACAGGGAGTCCCAGGTCCTTAGGGCTGTACAGATAGAAAGTTCACAAGTGGGGTTTCTTAGAAATAAATCAGTGATTGCCAAAGATTACATCTGAATCTTTTAAAGGATAGAGCTCTTCATTATCAAAAGATTAAAAATACCTGCATTTAAGTTACCCAGAGTTCTGAAGTCTTGATAGTATTGCTAAGAAAACCAAAAAAGGATCCCAATAAAACAAGTAACCAAAGCGTTTGATAGAAAAATGTACAGTGATAAGCAGAGGAAAAACAAAGAGCCGCTGCCTGAGCCAAACATACCCGCTCTCTAAAGACTCATAAAGGAAAAGAACAGTAACCGGAGAGCAACTGCTATGCCATTTCACCATGTCCCCTGTCTACGCATAAAATTATCCTGCTTTAAATATCAGGCCCTCTGAATGAGTTAAAAATCTAACCCTTTTCAAGATGATCCTCAAATAAATTACAAAAATCTCAATTTTATTCTGATATACTATTTCCAGAACTCTGATCTTTTAACCTGTAGAATGTGAGAATGGTAGGAGAGCTTGTTTTAAAACGAGGCTTTTTTTTTCAAGTTTTCATTAAAATAAATTGGAAAAATCTTTTTTATACATTTTAAGTTTATGTATATATAAACTCAAAAATGACAGTGAAAGACATTTGAACGCTCCTAAATGATGGCAGCAGAAACCCAAGCAATTTGGGTGCAACTAGAAGTGGCAAGAATTTAGAGGCCCTCTCCTTTCAAGCTTCCCAACTTCAGAGAAGAGTCTACCACCGACCACCTGGCTAATCAGCTGGGTGAACGTCATCAGCAAACACCTTAAGGAAAGAGCAGCTAACCAAACATTGAAGTTAAAAATTTCAGGGGGAAAATAACTGTTCAACTTAAAATCTTGAGGTTCACTCTTCTCTCATAAATAGCAGGTCATATTCTTTAAACAATTTTTATTTTAAAGTGCTTAAACACAAAGGCCTCAAAAATGGCCTAGTAATACTATCAGTTAAGAATATCTGTTACAAAATTATAACCTATTTAAAATCTAACATTCAAGTTTAAAACAAATGGGTGAAATCCAGAATTAATGCTAGAGCTTCACCCTTAATCAGTGCTCTTACATCCTGGAACTTCATGAGCCGCCTAGTATTGTACGATCCATAGGATTAAAGTGGGACACCCTAGATGAGAAATATCTAGCTGAAGTGCCTCTATTCTTAACGTTCTTACTTGTTCCATATTAAATTAGGCCAAAAATAAGCAGTAGTAAATATGGTCCTCTGAGGAAAGAATGGCCTCACATTAATTATATATTTATCTCGTTAAAATAAATGGCTGAAGTACAGAAATTTCAAAATGTATTTAAGCAGGAAGAAGAGATGATATTACCAGGTCACTTTAAAAATAATGTAACCATATTCATTTTTAAAAAACCAAACCTACTCATTGCAAACTGAACATTCTCAAGTATTTTAGTCATGAATTCCTGAAATTTTTTACTAATGTGCATATAAATTTAAAACAGAGTAATTCACATACTCAAATTCATGAAACAAGAGAACCAATAATTACTCTCTTCTCTGTGAAAAATGTCTAATCAACGTGTTCATCAAAGAGAAGAATCTGATGGGCAATATTTCTTCCTTGACATCTTGATTCAAAGCTGAAAATTACTCAAAATGAAACTTGAGGTGATCATGAATTGAAATTTCTCAAGTAGAATAAATCTACTCTGCCATCAGCTGCAAAAAGTATTGTTCTAAATAATTCCACTTATCTAAGAGATAATGTACAACTGCCTGGAGGCAAAGCTTTAGCTTTAGATAAAATGAGACCTTTGCCCTCAGTCTTTCAAACTAGCTCCACTCACATCATGGACTTCTCCACCTGGTGAATTTTCATTTTAAATCTTCAACTCATTTTTAGATTGTAGTACAAAACTCATCAGTAAACGTTTTCTTGGTATTTTCCATACTGGCTTTTTATATGCCAGACACATGGTGATTTTTTTTTTTTTCCCTGAACGTAATTTATAGAAATTCCCTGAATAACAAAAAGAAAACAATTTTGTTATATTCACTTGACAGCTAAAAAGAATTCCAAAAAGAAAACAACTATTTTGCTGCTGTAAGTATATAAAGAATATTTTTACCATTCCATTCACTTCACTGGAATGTATATGGAAGACATCTGTACAGCAAATAAAGAAGTCAGCAGCCAGAGTTAAATAGAGCAAGTCAACGTGTACTGTCATAGGAAGAGTTACGAATTTTTAAAGGCCCAGGATTAGCCACCCAAGGATTCAGTTAAGTACAGTACAAAGCTAACAACTCACAATTTACAAGTAGGTTATAAAAACTCTATAGTATCACATTAGTTTGCTAAAGAACTATGAATCTTCCAGTTGTAAACTGATAAATTCCTGAATGCATTTCTTATACTGCATTTCAGTATGGTTATTAGTAGAATATTGACCTGGCTGTCCATAAAGTCCTTCTGATTCCCGCATCTCTTCATTCATTCTTGCTAAACGTAACCTAAAAATAAATAAAATAGTGTTTTAGATGACATTATACAATGTCATAAACAAAGTCTATAAACAGGTAATACATGTACTAATGTAATTGTCTTTTATTTGCCATTAAAATAATCTGGCTTTTAGTTTATCAAACCCAGCAATCTGAGGTACAAAGGTAACTATCTCACCTTCATACAACTCTCAAGAGAAAGGACAATAAAACTTTTCCGACCACTGCATTTTAGTTCTATTTCAGCCGCATCCCTGCAGTACCTCTAGTGGCTTGCTTCCTCCAGATGCCTGAGAATTCCTGGCTCTTACAGCAACCTGTCAAATTTTAACTGCCAACTGTTGAAATTATTGCTTCTACAATGCAGAAGTGAGACCCTGTCATAAGTTCACTCTGGTTCGCCCTGAAGTGAGGTCGTTCCAGACATATAAACAGCATGTGTCGCCTCTAAATACTGGGAATATATATATATATATATATATTTTTTTTTTTTTTTTTTTTTTTTTTGAGACAGAGTCTTGCTCTGTCACCCAGGCTGGAGTGCAGTGGCCGGATCTCAGCTCACTGCAGCCTCCGCCTCCCGGGTTCACGCCATTCTCCTGCCTCAGCCTCCCAAGTAGCTGGGACTACAGGCGCCCGCCACCTCGCCCGGCTAGTTTTTTGTATTTTTTAGTAGAGACGGGGTTTCACCGTGTTAGCCAGGATGGTCTCGATCTCCTGACCTTGTGATCCGCCCGCCTCGGCCTCCCAAAGTGCTGGGATTACAGGCTTGAGCCACCGCGCCCGGCCTATATTTTGATATACAAACATTATAATAAATGACTATGGGTTATCAAGAATTTTCCAACATTACCATATTGCTTATATATTCTTTTTAGGTTATTCATCTTGGCAGCAGATGACATGCAGCACCAGGTTCAGAAGCTAAGTATTTCCTTTAAGCAACATTTTAAAATAGACAAATACTGTGTTTGGTACCCCTCTCCTACTCTGTACCTCTCGTCTGTCCTTCTGGGCCACCATAATTCCACTGCCTTCTCAGACCTCCATCACCCTCTTCTGAAATGTTCTCTTTGGCAACTGCAGCGTGTGACATGAAATTTTCCTATCTTCAACGTTCCACAATTCCCTTCATCTCCTCACTTGACCACTCTGTGTATTAACAACAGTTCCACAAATCTTCCTTTGGCATTTGGGTTTTTACAGAGGATGCTTACTTACAAAAATTTTTAAGTGAAACTGAAGCACTCACACCAAGTAAAACAAGAAAATTTAGACGATCTGAGAACAGATTATTTTTAAGGGAAGCGTCCATTGCTATATAGGTATTGCCTTGGAAGCTGCCTGCAGAGCTTCTTTATATCATTCCTATCTTTTCTTGAATAACTTATCTTTCTTCTACTGTCAATCTGTAATGATTTAAGAGTTCTACACTTTCCTGCAATAGCCTCCATAATAACAGTAACCCCTCCTTGGGGGAAAGGATCTGAGAAAGTATGTTTTGCTGTTTTGATTTTTTTATTTGGCAGAAGGGTGACATATGAGAAGTCAAGAATTCTCAGTAGGAGCTCAGGAGTGTGAATGGACCTATTTCTTCTCCAATGACGGGGGATAAGCAATTATGGGCTTCATTTAGCCCAGGATAAAATGAGTAAGTGACAATACAAAATATGCTTGAGATTTCCCACATAATAAGGTATAGGTGGCAATTAATTTTCTGAATTCCATGTGTAATAAACTACTTTGATCTGATATGTAAATCAAATTAAGACCTCAAAATTATTTAAAAGATAACATTAAATTTTATTCAAACATTCAAAAGCATGCATTTTAATCTTAAAATTAAGTATTCAGGTAAATAATTTTTTTTTTCTCGTTCATCCTCCCAAGTAGCTATGACTACAAGCATGTGCCACCACACCTGGCTAATTTTTAATTTTTTGTAGAGACAGGGTCTCGCTGTGTTGCCCAGGCTTTTCTCCAGTTTCTGGGCTTAAGCAGCCCTCCCACCTCAATCTCCTGAGCAGCTTGGATTAGGGGCGGCAGCACCTGGTTTTATGTGAACAATTCTTTTTAAAAACAAGTACAAATTCCTACCACTGCCCAAAGGTAATGGAACTTCACAAATTACTAACATCAATGCAACTGTCTTGCCTACAGAACTGTAGAATCCTCTAATTCTCAAGGCAGTAGAATACTTACCTGTTACTCTAACAATCCCAGCCTCTGCCCTAGTCCTATACAAAGAGATAAAGAAACCATTTCAGCCGGGCGCGGTGGCTCACGCCTGTAATCCCGGCACTTTGGGAGCCCGAGGTGGGCGGATCACCTGAGGTCAGGAGTTCAAGACCAGCCTGGCCAACATGGAGAAACTTCATCTACTAAAAATACAAAATTAGCCAGGCATGGTGGCGCATGCCTGTAATCCCAGCTACTCAGGAGGCTGAGGTGGGAGAATTGCTTGAACCCAGGAGGCAGAGGTTGCAGAGCTAAGATCGTGCCGCTGCACTCCAGCCTGGGCGACAAGAGCAACACTCTGTCCCAAAAAAAAAAAAAAAAAAAAGAAACCATTTTAAAGTCTCTGGTTTTCTGTTTCTGTATCAGGCAGTATAGCACAAATGGCTAAGAACATGGGTTTTAGGGACACAATTCTTGGTTTCCTATCCCAACTCCACCACGTACTAACATCTCAAATGATCTATGGTTTGGGTTCTTTTTCTATAAAATGAAGACAATATTAACAATATCTTCCTCATAGAGCTGCTGCGAGAACCAAATAAGTTCATGCATTTAAAGTGTTTAATACATTTAACGTGCTTAGAGAAGTACATGGCACAAAGTAAATACCAGCCAACTTCGAAGCTCACACAATGCACAACGCTATGTTAACACTGTGTGGAAGTACAGTTGGCTGTCCTTCTCTGTGGGTTCAACCAATCACCAATGGAAAATAATCAGGGGAAAAAAGGCAATAAAAAATAACCATACAACAATTTAAAAATACAAATTATCAGCCAGGTGTGGTGGCTCACACCTGTAATCCCAGCACTTTGGGAGGCTGAGGTGGGTGGATCACCTGAGGTCAGGAGTTCAAGACCAGCCTGGCCAGCATGATGAAACCCGTCTCTACTAAAAATATAAAAAAATTAGCTGGGCGTGGTAGTGGGGGCCTGTAATCCCAGCTACTAAGGAGGCTGAGGCAGAAGAATTGCTAGAACCCAGGAGATGGGAGGTTGCCAACATGGTCCCACTGCACTCCAGCCTGGGTGACAGAGCGAGACTCCGTCTCAAAAATAAAAATAAAAATAAAAATAAAAAATAATCACTACGCACAGTGGCTCACTCCTGTAATCCCAGCACTTTGGGAGGCCGAGGTGGGTGAACTACTTGAGGTCAGGAGTTCAAGACCAGCCTGGCCAACATAGTGAAACCCCGTCTCTACTAAAAATACAAAAATTAGCAGGTTGTGGTGGATCATGCCTGTAATCCTAGCTACTAGGGAGGCTGAGGCAGAAGAATCTCTTAAACCTGGGAGGTGAAGGTTGCAGTGAGCCAGTGCAATCCAGTCTAGGCAACAGAGCGAGAGTCGGTCTCAAAAATAAATAAATAAATAAATAAATAAGTAAATACAAATACAAAACACTATAGTATAAAAACTACATAGTATTTCCATTGTATGAGGTGTAATAAGTAGAGATGATTTAAAGTATATGGGGGGAGGTACGTAAGTTACGTGTAAATGCATACCATTTTATATAAGGGACATGAGCATATGTGGATGTTGGTATCCACAGGGTCTTGGAACCAATTCACTGCGGATAACCGAGGGACAACTGCAATTCACTGTATGGAAATAGTCAAGTAAAAAGGAAGTACTTACAAGGTTACTATATCAGCATTGGCTGCTTCCACAGCTATACTCAAAGGGTCTTTCCCTTCTTCATCAGTGGCATGTTGATTGGCACCTCGTTTTAGGAATAAACATACCTGCCTGTTTAAGAAAACAGCATTTTTGAGATATTGTCAGTAAGAAAAAAAAATTAGTATTCACCTTAAAAAAGTACTACTTAACTTAAAGAAATAACATTTTCATTAGGAAATTCTTCTTTCATTCTACAACTATTAATTGAACACTAACTCTACTAATAAAAGCTTATCAAGATCAACATTTTACAAGTCTCAAGGTATTTTTGCATACGTTATCTTATTTAATCTGGTGCTATAAAGACAGCATGGTGGATATATAAGGTGTGGTCCCTACCCTCAAAGAGTATCATAAAAAGGCCAGGCGCGGTGGCTCACGCCTGTAATTCCAGCACTTTGGGAGGCCGAGGTGGGCGGATCACGAGCTCAGGAGATCGAGACCATCCTGGCTAACATGGTGAAACTCCGTCTCTACTAAAACTACAAAAAAAAAATTAGCCTGGCATGGTGGCGGGTGCCTGTAGTTCCAGCTACGCAGGAGGCTGAAGGAGCAGAATGGCGTGAACCCGGGAAGCAGAGCTTGCAGTGAACCGAGATCATGCCACTGCACTCCAGCCTGGGCGACAGCGAGACACTGTCTCAAAAAAAAAAAAAAAAAAAAAAAAGAATATCATGCAAAGATGCGCACAGGTATCTATAAACCTAAATGAAAAAAAAGATCACTCAAGGTCACTATTTGAAAATGAAGAAAGCCAAGGCGATGTAAACTTCACAATAATGATAATACAACAGCAAAGAATGGGAAGTAATCTCCTTGCTGTACTCGCAAATATTAATGACTTGAATAAACTGATAAAAATTTAAAAATATGAAAGAATGACTAAATGGAGTCTATGAAATAAAATGGAAAGAATTTTGATAGTTTAAGAAGAAAATAATGGCTGGGCAAGGTAAGCACCTGTAATCTCAGCTACTCAGAAGGCGGAGGTAGGGGGTATCACTTGAGGTCAAAAGTTCAAGACCAGCCTGAGCAACATAGCAACACTCTGTCTCTAAAAAAAATTTAAAAATTAGCTGGGAGTGGCAGGGCGTGCCTGTAGTCCCAGCCACTTGGGGAGCTGAGGCAGGAGACCCTGAGCCCCAGAATTCAAGGCTGTGGTGAGTTGTGAATGTGCCTATGAACAGTCACCACACTCTAACCTGAGCAACACAGTGAGACTCCCATCTCTTAAAAAAAAAGAAGAAAAATACAAAGTATGAGTTAAGTACTACCTTAAATACTACCTTTTTTAAGTGTAGCAAGTTTTAATGATGAAGTTGTCAGACTGAATCTCCTGGCTCCTTGCTGATAGAAGAAAACAAGCCATGATAAAAATGCCCAGACATGACCGGGCACGGTGGCTCATGCTTGTAATCCTAGCACTGTGGGAGGTCGAGGCAGGCAGAACACCTGAGGTCAGGAGTTCAAGACCAGCCTGGCCAACATGATGAAACCTCATCTCTACTAAAAATATAAACAATTAGCCCAGGTGTGGTAGCGTACACCCGTAATCCCAGCTACTCAGGGGGCTAAGGCAGAAGAACAGCATGAACCCAGGAGGCGGAGGTTACAGTGAGCTGAGATCGTGCCACTTGACTCCAGCCTGGGTGACGGAGCAAGACGTTATCTCAAAATAAACAAATTAATTAATTAATTAATAAAAATAGCCAGACACAGGGCTCACGCCTATAATGCAAGCTACTAGGGGAGGATCACTTGAGCCTAGGAGCTCAAGGCTATAGTGAGCTATGATCGCACCTCTGCACTCCTGCCTGGGCAACAGGGTGAGATCCCATCTCTAAATAAATGAAGATGCTATTTTAAAAATATTTTAAAATAAGAGCTTCTTGCTTATCTGCCACATAATAATCGGATACCCTGAGATGTCTTATTAAGAAACAAGCGTTTAAGACACAAATTTTTTATATAAAGCCAACATTTTCTTTCATGTATACTTCCTAATAATAGAAAGTCAATTTTCAAGGTTTTATTGTTCTGTGAATCTTACTATCACTCCAGAAGACACATCCATAACCCAAAGTAAGAATTTAGTTTAGAATTTGACTTTAGTTACCCTATGGAAAAACTAAAAATTACAAAGTCATCAAATTATCCTTAAATAGGTTATGTGTGTGCATGCTATGGAAATAATGTATATGTACCTGCATAAACACAAAACATAGGCTTAAGTTGTCTGACAAAATCACCAAATTTTAGTAACAGAGAAAGTTAAGTACTAAAACTGATCTATTTAGTGACAAGTTAAGGTCAAAGTAAGCCTTGAAATTTTCATATCTGAAAACCAATAGTAGCTTTTTCTGAATGAGATTTTTTTTTTTTTTTTTTTTTTGAGACGGAGTTTTGCTCTGTAGCCCGGGCTGGAGTGCAGTGGCCGGATCTCAGCTCACTGCAAGCTCCGCCTCCCGGGTTTACGCCATTCTCCTGCCTCAGCCTCCGGAGTAGCTGGGACTACAGGCGCCCGCCACCTCGCCCGGCTAGTTTTTTGTATTTTTAGTAGAGACGGGGTTTCACGGTGTTAGCCAGGATGGTCTCGATCTCCTGACCTTGTGATCTGCCTGTCTCGGCCTCCCAAAGTGCTGGGATTACAGGCTTGAGCCACCGCGCCCGGCCCTGAATGAGATTTTTTTAACTTTCAAATTCCATCATGACAAAATAAGTCATGGAACACATCTCCTTACAAACACTACCTAAAAACTTTAACCTGAGAAAAACTAAAACATTAATTCAAAATAATTTTTCAAATAAAGTCTCCTTAAATATTAAAGCACTGCAGTTACCCTGTGTGCCCTAAGACGGTGGCATGGTGCAATGGTCCCCGCCCTTGGACATCTCTTTGGTTGACATTAGCACCATTCTGTAGGAGGAACTCACATGTCACCAAAGAGCCCTTAAAGGAAAAAAGAGGATAACTATATACAAAAGCAAATAACAAGAAACAGTAATACATTTCTTTTTAAAAACAATTAGTTTTCTTTACTCAAATAGCATTTCCATTTCATTCTCTCCAAAAGAAAGAATATCCCTCAGCCAAAGCAGAGAAATTATAAATTATATTATTTTCTTCCCAAGAATTAATTCTAATAGAGATTCATTTGCAGTTTGTGAACTAGCAAAACACACTACTTTATCAGAATTCTCTCCCACTGCAAAAAAACTGTTGAAACAATCAAAGTGATGCTCAAAAACCACTACTATTAATAACACAGAGGCTCCTTCTATTTTCCAACCCATCTCTTGAAGCAAAGATAATACTAAAGCCAGTTCAGAATGTATTATGATTTTTTTTATATTCAGTTGCTACTGAAAATGTCATTGTATAAACACATACCCCTAATACAGCCTGAATAAGTGGTGTTGCTTTGTTTTCCTCGGAATTGGCCCAATTCACATCTGCGCCATGAGCCAAAGCCTCAGCCATTTTAGGAAGGTTTTTTTCATATGACGCCCTATAAAGCTGAAGTCCTGGATTAAGATGTTTCGAGTCCAGAAACACGGAAGAATCTTGCCTTTCTCCTTCTGAAAAGCAAACACAAATACATCAATAAAAATGAGCTCTTGGCAGAAAAAGAAAAAAAATATTTAATAGGTATAGTTTCAGTTTAACAAGATAAAAAGAGTTCTGTGGATGAATGGCAGTAATGGTAGCACACTAATGTGAATACACTTAATGCCACTAAACTGTACACTTAAAAATGGTTAAGATGGGCCAGGCACAGTGGCTCATGCCTGTAATCCCAGCACTTTGGGAGGCCGAGGCGGATGGATCACTTGAGGTCAGGAGTTCAAAACTAGCCTGGACAACATGGTGAAACCTCGTCTTTACTAAAAATACAGAAATTAGCCAGGCATAGTAGCAGGGACCTGTAATCCCATCCACCTGGGAGACTGAGGCAGGAGAATCACTTGAACCTGGGAGGCGGAGCTTGCAGTGAGCTGAGACTGCACCACTGCACTCCAGCCTGGGCAACAGAGTGAGACCCAGTCTCCAAAAAAAAAAAAAAAAGGTTAAGATAAATTTTATGTGCATTTTATCATAATTTTTAAAAAATAAAGCTATGATATAAGAAACCATTAATCTATCATAATGAGCTTATGGGAGATTTTCACATAGATATTCCCCAACATTCCACCTTCTTCTCCTATAAAGACAATCACTGATACGTCAGGCCTTTCTGTTCTTGCCAGTATCCAAGGGATAGGCTAATTACTCTGTACTATATTAAAATTGAGTATATTCCTAAATGTTGGGACTTAAGAAGCAGCAAGAATCCATAAAAACTTTTACTACTAGACCAAACCTCCCTTCATTCCTAGGATGGTCCAATTCCATCCCAATTTGCACTACAAGCACTTCAAATAATTTAAGGAGTGCTGACTCCCCTGAGTATTCTGCAGGACCAAAATCACTGAAATCATGGAAGAGAGAACAAAGGCATAAAGCACAAGTCAAAAGAGAAATCTAATGGGGAGGGAGTTGCCGATCTCATTCTCCTGATAGGACAGCCACAAGGAATGATAAAGGATAATAAGACACACAGTTCACGTGGATTAAAAATTATCCATGGCAGTTGGTAAGGCAATTTTAGCACATACCATGAGGCTTGGAAGAATGTACAATTATGGGTCAGGTGTGCTGGCTGATGCCTATAATCCCAGCATTTTGGGAGGCTGAGACAGGTGGATTACTTGAGGTCAGGAGTTCAAGACCAGCCTGGCCAACATGGTGAAACCCCATCTCTACTAAAAATACAAAAATTGGCTGTGCACGGTGGCATACACCTATAACCCAGCTACTCAGGAGGCTAAGTGGGAGAACTGCATGAACCCAGAAGGTGGAGGTTGCAGTGAGCCAATATTGTGCCACTGCACTCCAGCCTGGACAACAGAGTGAGACTCAAAATAAAAAATAAAATGTAGGCCAGGTGCGGTGGCTCACGCCTGTAATCCCAGCACTTTGGGAGGCCGAGGTGGGTGGATCACGAAGTCAGGAGATCGAGACCATCCTGGCTAACGCATTGAAACCCCATCTCTATTAAAAATACAAAAAAAAAAAAAAAATTAGGCATGGTGGTGGGCATCTGTAGTCCCAGCTACTCAGGAGGCTGAAGCAGGCGAATGGCGTGAACCCGGGAGGCGGAGCTTGCAGTGAGCAGAGATCACACCACCGCACCCCATCCTGGGTGACAGAGTGAGACTCCATCTCAAAAATAAATAAATAAATAAAAATTTTAAAAATGTATGAACAATATATAACTAGGACAGAATTTCCAAATATGAAGAAATTGCTGCTTTCTCATTTAAGAGTATTACTCCTCCCCTAGTTACCTTCTAAAAAACTAACCCCTTCCTTTAAAATATTTCATCAAGAGTAGGGCCAGGCGCTCAAATCCCAGCACTTTGAGGGGCTAAGGCAGGTGGATCGCGAGGTCAGGAGTTTGAGACCAGCCTGGCCAACATGGTGAAACCCCGTCCCTACTAAAAACCCAAAAATTAGCTGGGTGTGGTGGTGGGTTCCTGTAATCCCAGCTACTCAGGAGGCTGAGGCAGGAGAATCACTTGAAACTGGAAGGCAGAGGTTGCAGTGAGCCAAGATCACAACACTGCACTCCAGTCTGGGCAGTAAAACTCCATCTCAAAAAAAAAAATATATATATATATATAAAATCAAGAATAGACATTTACCACATGCATTTTTCAGCAAACAAAACCAATTAACATTGAGTTTCATCAGAACTCACCAGGCTCATATAAACTATTGGCTGACACTGTGGAGGGTAAAGATTCTCTTCCATCATCAGAGCTCTGCTGAATTCCACTGTCATTACTTTTGACTGTTTTAAAGAAAAATTAACTAATGATTAAAGTTCATGCCATTTAGAAAACAATCTCCCACAAACAAGGTTTTAAAATGAGCTCTTACACATCAACATGAACTCAGGCACCACGAGTAGAATGCGTTTAATATAATTTTAACCCTTTTCAACACTTAGCTTATCAAGATATAAATCAATCACAAAACCTGAAAATAAACTTATTTTCAGAGTTGTAACACATCTCATTACTCCATAATATGTCAGGGGTAGTAAAGAGCTTAATTTATGATATGACTGTAAGAATGTGTAATTCTCAGACAATGGGTAACATCTACAGAGATGGCCACACCGCACAATGACCACTGGCACAGACTTGGAATGCTCCACAAGAGTAGTACTTACTACTACGCAGTTTTGAAGAAGTATCAAAGTAGGAGAAGAGTGAATCTAGCTCATCAGGACAAAACAGAGACTCCCGCCTGGCCTCGTCGCTATTTACAGCAATCACTGGGGACATGCAAGTTAGCAAAGCACAAAGCAGGCCATAAGAAGGGAAAAGGGCAGGAAAAAACGTTACTGGGAAAAAATTTAGGAGGAAAAAATAGGAAGGAAATCAGGTAGTTAATCAGATACTTAGGGCTTTTGGAATGTCAGGTTTACAATTCCCATCTCCCCTTGCATTTTAAGCAGTTTTATTCCTTAGAATATACGTATTACCTAGAAAGGTGAAATATTATGGCATTGTTTAAAGTTAACTATTTTAAAGACATAGAAATTCAGTTTTTCTTAGAATATGTAGAAGGGAACAGGTTTTTAACATTAAAAAATATGACAATGACTATTAGTTCAGGGATTATAAAAGTGATCTGAGCTTAAGAAAACAGCTATAGACACAGTAAGAAAGTTTGCAATACCTGAACTTTGGGCAGATGCTCTGACTTGGTCCCCTGGCCCAAACTTAGAAATGCTCAGCCTCTTTTCTTCAGAACTCTTAGAGACAAACTTTTTTTGCTGCTCAGGAGGTGATAATGATATAGAATATTTATCCACAAATTTCCTCTCCACATATTTTGCTTTGATATATGCCTCCTTCTCCTGTCTGATATACATAAAAATGTCATGATGTTGTGCTTAACCTCTTAGCATGGCTAATACTAAACAAACCATTATATACTGAATATATTCAAACAAAGTCACTGAATGTAATACTGGTTAAAACTGAATCTGTGACATTATACACATATATATTATGTTTTCCTTCCAAATACCTAATGAACTATGATTTCACACTCAAGTGAAATATAAACAATAACCTAACTGAAAAATCACAAATATTAATATGATACTCTTCCTTTCTCTTAATTTCTGTGCTATTCATTTCTATACTCCCCTCATGCTTTTTGCAGAGTAGAAAACATCACCAGAAAAAATACTTAAACATTTATAGAAAGTAACTTTTTCATTTTTACTCAAAGAAATAATTTCACATACTGAACTAGCACTACTGATGGCCATAATTTTTCGTAAGACCACTTTAAAACAACATATAGCATTATTAATTTAAGAAGAAATAAAATAAACTTCTAATTTATGATACCATCATAAAATGCCATATCTGTTCTATACTTTTTACTTATATCCTCTTAAAAAGTTTAGGTCTTTGGTTAAAATAGAAGGCTATTTCAAGGTCTGAAATAACAGTCTTGTTTTAGCAAATAATTAAGATTCTGATTTAAATGATATTGGTTTAGACAGCAATAACTTTCAAATACAATTGGCCATACATAAAGACTTAGAATGAAATCAGTATCAACAACAAAAATCATGTGCTTTGCAGGTACCAACTCTTAGCCATTGCATTCAATGAGCCCTCCTTATACAGAATTGGAAGAATAATTTCAAACACAGCAATCAAGTACTCTCCCCTTCCGGAGGCACACTTCGCATCTTTAGTTCTTCGATATTATAATGACATGCATAAACTATGTGATTAATAAATCTTTGCTAAATTAAGTATGAACAATGTAAAATTATCCACTGTAGATGAACAGAAACTTGATCCTTAGAGACAGTAATGAATAGATTACCCCTTTTGGAATGCTGCTGCCGTGGACAGAACTTAGTTCTGCTTTAACTGACTGTTAAGGGTTTCTACATTCCTATGTAGAGCCCTAATTTTTTTTTTTTTTTTTTTTGAGATGGAGTCTCGCTCTATCACCCAGGCTGGAGTGCAGTGGAGTGATCTTGGCTCACTGCAAGCTCCGCCTCCCGAGTTCACGCCATTCTCCTGCCTCAGCCTCCCGAGTACCTGGAACTACAGGCGCCCGCCACCATGCCCGGCTAACTTTTGCATTTTTAGTAGAGACGGGGTTTCACCGTGTTAGCCAGGATGGTCTCGATCTCCTGACCTCGTGATCCGCCCGCCTCGGCCTCCCAAAGTGCTGGGATTACAGGCGTGAGCCACCGCGCCCAGCCTTGTAGAGCCCTAATTTTTAAACTCTCTCTACCCTAGAGACTATCATTGATTATATGTTCAATACAATATAATTATCTAATTAACATACTGAAGAAAGAGACAGCCAGCATTTGAACAGAAGTGGCAATGACTGCTTCTAAACACTTTGTCTCAATGTTATAAATCAATCACTACAGTGAAATAAAAATCACAGCTATATTCCTAATTAGGGGGAAACAGACAAGTGAAATAGTACCTTTGTCCTGGTTGTGGTTTCTTTATTCCCATTTTTTCCACATTAGCTTCATAAACTCGATTTATAACATCATTCCCCAACTCACACATAAGCTATTTGGCAAAAAAAAAAAAAAAGAAAAATAAGCTATACATTAAAGACCTTAAAATAAGCTAAAATTTAAAAGTCCTTTAAGCAAGTACAGTTAACTAATTCCCTTGCATATTCTATAGTTGCTTATTCTACAAAGAAGTTTTATGTTAAAACAAAATGAAACAAGAACTGAGAGTAATATTATCACTTTGCTGTTCTTCACCAAACTACCTCCCCTAGAAGATGATCAACCCCACCAGAGTCATTCTCTCTCTCTACATGTCTATCTATCCACATATCACAGCTATTGTATCTATCTCTATGTCCACAGTAAGGCAAGAAGTATGACAACAAAGCATTATCTATACAGTAAGTACTAGCCAGTCTTAGGACGGTAAGTTAAAAATTAAGTATCTATTCTGATTTTCAGTTTTCATGTCTAGTTCCTAGAAATATGCAAATCTATCAAATTTACAACTTTCTGGTAATTATTTTTGAACGTACCTCTTTTTGGGTTGGGTTCTGTCTTCAGATAACAAACAACTCCTAGTCATATGTTCCAAATTCTTCTAGATTTTCCTTTCCATCTGCTACTCACCTCTTTAATTCTGTTCAAGCTCTCCTTGCCTCGCTAGTAAATTATATCTCTACCTTCTTGGCTAATCTTATTGCTTCTAGTTATGCCCAATTCCAGGCTTGACCACAAAAACAAACATTTTTACCAACAGCAGATCACCCAAACCATTTCCCTGAAAAATCATATGTAGGTAAAAGGGACACTAATAGACATTAAGATGACTTTACCACTATCTAGAGAATAGAGGTTAAAGTATTGGGACAGGTGAGATGTGGGAGTGGGCAAGGCCTGGGATGAGATAACAAGAGGATTAAACTGCTCTCTGGACCCAACGACAGGAGTAAAGTCTGGGAAGAGCACTCTCATAGGCAAGAGAATGGTTTCCCTTTTTCTCCTATTTTTATTTTATTTTATTTATTTTATTTTATTTTAATTTTTTTGAGACAGAGTCTCATTCCATCACCCAGGCTGGAGTGCAGTGGCGTGACCTTGGCCCACTGCAACTTCCACGTCCCGGGTTCAAGTGATTCTTCTGCCTCAACCTCCCGAGTAGCTGGGATTACAGATGGCCATCACCAAACCCAGCTAGTTTTTGTATTTGTAGTAGAGACAAGGTTTCGCTATGTTGGCCAGGCCGGTCTCAAACTCCTGACCTCAAGGATGATCTGCCCACCTCAACCTTTCAAAGTGCTAGGATTACAGGCATGACCTACCACACCAGCCTCTCTCCTTTTCCTTAATCATGAGCCCTTTTGAGGTTCCATTACTTCTATGACATCCCTCTTCTGTCATTTCCATTTATTCCTTTTTAAATTTTTTTTTTCCGAGATGGAGTTTCACTCTTGTTACCCAGGTTGGAGTGCAATGGTACGATCTCGGCTCACCGCAACCTCCGCCTCCCAAGTTTAAGTGATTCTCCTGCCTCAGCCTCCAGAATAGCTGGGATTACAGGCGTGCACCACCACGCCTGGCTAATTTTGTATTTTTAGTAGAGACGGGGTTTCTCCATGTTGGTCAGGCTGGTCTCAAACTCCAGACCTCAGGTGATCCACCTGCCTCAGCCTCCCAAAGTGCTGGGATTATAGTCGTGAGCCACTGCACCCGGCCTTCCATTTATTGTTTCTATTATTTCTCCCTGTCACTTTCTTTCCCCTCGTCCCATAGCCCAGCTACCTCTTAAAAATCTTAAATGTGCTAATTCCTTCTTTGACCAATTATTACTCCTAGTTTTACACAGCATATTTTTCATTTTTAAAGTAAAGATACTAATTATTATATACAAAGTCTTCTTTAAAATCTGCACTGGTACTGCGAGGCATCACTGAGATTAGTAGTACAGAAATCAACCTTATTTACAAGAAATTCAATGTAAGGCAAAGGAAAAATAAGAAAATGATGGGAAAGGAAAGGATCTTTCAATTACTGATGCTAAGAAAGTTGGCTGCGGATTTGGAAAAATTGGTTGGATGTGGTGGCTCATGCCTGCAATCCCAGCACTTTGGGAGGCCGAGGCAGGTGGATCACTTAAGGCCAGGAGTTCAAGACCAGCCTTGGCAACATGGCGAAACCCTGTCTCTACAAAAAATACAAAAAAAAAAAAAAATTACTCGGGAGGCTGAGGCAGAAGAATCGCTCGAACTCAGGAGGTGGAGGTTGCAGGGAGCTGAGATTGCACCACTGCACTCCAGCCTGGCCGACAGAGTGAGACGCCGTCACAAAAAAAAAAAAAAAGGAAAAAGAAAAAGAAAAAAAAAAAGGCCGGGCACCATGGCTCTCACGCCTGTAATCCCATCTCTTTGGGAGGCCGAGGCAGGCAGATCACAAGGTCAAGAGATCGAAACCATCCTGGCTAACACTGTGAAACCCCGTCTCTACTAAAAATACAAAAAAAATTAGCCAGGCGTGGTGGTGGGTGCCTGTAGTCCCAACTCCTCGGGAGGCTAAAGCAGGAGAATGGCGTGAACCTGGGAGGCGGAGTTTGCAGTGAGCAGAGATCGCACCACTGCAGTCCAGCTTGGGCGACACAGCAAGACTGCCTCTCCAAAAAAAAAAAAGAGAGAAAACTTGGAAAAAACTATCAAGAGTTAGGCACACATTTTTTACATTAAATAAATTCACAATATACTATGATTAAAATTTGAAAAATATTGTCATAAAAATGAGTGAATTTAAAAAAAATAAAAAACATTCTATTTTAAAAAGAATGGGAATTAGTATCTGCTTTCTTTTTATTTTGGAGACAGAGTCTTGCTGTATCACCCAGGCTGGAGTGCAGTGGTGCGATCTCGGCTCACTACAAGCTCCGCCTCCCAGGTTCAAGTGATTCTCCTGACTCAGCCACTCCAGTAGCTGGGATTACAAGCATGTGCCACCAACCCCGCTAATTTTTGTATTTTTAGTAGAGACAGAGTTTCACCATGTTGGCGAGGCTGGTTTCAAACTCCTGACCTCAAGTGATCTGCCCACCTTGGCCTCCCAAAGTGCTGGGATTACAGGTGTGAACCACCACACCGGCCACAATTTTCAGACAGAAACAAATGAGTATATATTCCAACCCTTAAACTCATCTATTTTCTACAATATGGTAAACTAGATGGCAGGAATTAAAAGGATTATACTACTATTTCAAATTTTGTAAATCTTATCAGAAACCTGTCGTGGTCTAAAATTATTTATGACATTTTCATAGATATAAATTCTTAGGGAAAAAAGGAAGACTTTGTATGATGACTCCTAACCTGACAAATGTAAATTTGCAAATCACCCTATGCTAAAACAACCCAGTGGGGTCAAAAGCTTTACTAATCCATCATGAAGTTTAGTATAGCAATAGACCTCTTATATATTTAATAAGAATCTAATCAGAAAAGATTAAAATTAAGGCATAGAATCTGAACTAGGCCAAGGGTAGTGACTCACACCTGTAGTCCCAGCACTTTGGAAGGCCAAGGTAGATGGATTGCTTGAGCCCAGGAGCACGAGACCAGTCTGGGCAACATGGTGAAACCCTGTCTCTACAAAAAGTACGAAAATTAGCCGGGCATGGTGGCATGAATCTATGGTCTCAATTGCTCGGGGGGTCTGCAGCAGGAGGATTCTTTGAGCCAAGGAAGTCCAGACTACAGTAAGCTGTGATGGCACCACTACACAGCCTGCACAAGGGAGCGAGAAGACCCTGTCTCAAGGAAAAACAAGAACAGTGAACTAACCTGGAGTTAAGAGTGCTATATACAAATGTAGCCTTTTTCTTTTTTTTTTTTTTCTTGAGACGGAGTCTCGCTGTCGCCCAGGCTGGAGTGCAGTGGCGCGATCTCGGCTTACTGCAAGCTCCGCCTCCCGGGTTCACGCCATTCTCCTGCCTCAGCCTCCCGAGTAGCTGGGACTACAGATGCCCGCCCCACCTGGCCAATTTTTTGTATTTTCAGTAGAGATGGGGTTTCACTGTGTTAGCCAAGATGGTCTCAATCTCCTGACCTTGTGATCCACCCGCCTTGGCCTCCCAAAGTGCTGGGATTACAGGCGTGAGCCACCGTGCCCAGCCAAATGCAGCCATTTTTAAAACTTACAATGAAAACACCAGATTTGCCAAAATAGCCTCAGATATGTTTCAATACAATTTAGCTAGCATACATTGTCAGCATGAAGAACTCATACATTTGCAAACCAAGATTCTAAAATCTTCACTTTTATGTGAAAATATGAAAATTTTAAAGCAAAATTTTTTGTTGTTGTTGTTTTACCTTTAAAAGTTCCGGCTCCCAGGTGTCTAAAGTTAAAGATCGTACTTTCGAAAAATGAACCCCAAGACTCCTAAGTGGAAAAAAGACGACCGCATTACTATCAAGTCTCCGTTTACATATTTGTGCAAATTCTTTTTTAATGTGACACAGGCTCTAATAAAGCCCTCAACATACACAGATAGGGACATATCTTCTGTTTAGTAATGAATGATGAACCAAAGTCCTCAAAAGCTTTTACAAACCAGGATTTTAACCACTTCTTAAAAGGTACAAAGATACAAACTGGTGATTAAATTAGGGAAGTGGAAAAGGGCAGCTAACAAATGAAACATGACCATTTCAATCTGTGTTTATCCAAAAGAAGAAATTCTAATCCTGGGCAGGCCTACCCACCGGTGAATTCCGGAGCACTCGATACACAAGGTGATGCCCAGGTTGATGCTGGCCCACCGTGGATCTGCCAGGCCACAGTCACAACAGCTGGCATTGCCAGGGATACACTGGACCCGCTGAAGCGCACTTTCTCCTTTCAATAATTTCTCTTTTGACTCACTTCCAGAATCTAGGCTTCCTGTGGATGGAGATGATTTCTTATCCAGCTTCTAAAAGAATTAAGAATTACTTGATTTTTAAAAAAAAGATTGAAATACTTTGTCGCACACTACATGCTCCAAACTAAAGCTTCCAATCAATAAATTAAAGGCCTGTTACAGGCATAAGCCAGGCAATATTCTAGCTAGAAATTCAAGGATAAAAAGAAGTAGGTTCTTCCACCAGTGAACTTTTATTCTAGTGGGGAGAAACATTGTAAACATTTAAAATTATATATAATAAATGACACAATGAACATATGTACAGAAAATGAAGACAGAGAGAAAGGGGAACACTAGTTTAACATGCAGAGTGGAGACAGAGGTAATAGGTAAGGATTAAAACTCAAGAATGAAATAAATTATTGTTTTATACCACACTTTTCCAAGGTGTTCAATAAACTTTAAGCTAGTCATTTTTTTTTCAGACTTCTCAGGGATAAAGCAAGTTATTTTAATTACTACAGTGAGTAACTAGGAAAGGTATGAGCTTATACAAATACTAAAGAAGAGATCAACTACATAATTATAACTATAGAGTGAATCAAATATAGAACATATAATGTTTAAAACTTCAAGGGATATCAGGTAAAAGAGGAAAAAAATAAAAGATAGCTGATTAACAAAAAGCTAATTTTTTGGCTGACAGCGGTGTCTCACATCTGTAATCCAAGCACTTTAGGAAGCTGAAGCGGGAGGATCACTTGGGTCCAGGTGTTCAAGATCAGCCTGGGCAACAGAGCAAGAGCCTGTCTCTAAAAAATAATAAAAAATAATATGTCTGGGCACAGTGACTCACGTGTGTAATCCCAACACTTTGGGAGGCTGAGGCGGGTGGATCACTTTAGGCCAGGAGTTCAAGACCAGCCTGGCCAACACAGTGAAACCCTGTCTCTACTACAAATACAAAAAAATTAGCTGGGCATGGTGGCACACACCTGTGATCCTAGCTACTCAGGAGGCTGAGGCATGAGAATCACTTAAACCCGGGAAGCGGAGGTTGTAGTAAGCCAAGGTCATGCTGACAGAGTGAGACTCCAACCTGGGTGACAGAGTGAGACTCTGTCATACGAGTGTAAATACATACATACATACATACCATACAAACATACAAATTAGCTAGGCATGGTGGCGCACACCTGTGGGTCACAGCTATTCAGAAGGCTGAGGCATGAGAATTGCTTAAACCCAGGAAAGGGCTGTTGCAGTGAGCCATGCCACTGCACTCCAGCCTGGGTGACAGAGTGAGACTCCATCATACGTACATAAATACATACATACATACAAATTAGCTAGGCTTGGAGGTGCACACCTGTGGTCTCAGCTACTTAGGAGGCTGAGGCATGAGAATCACTTAAACCCAGGAGGCGGAGGTTGCAGTGAGCCAAGATAATGACACTGCACTCCAGCCTGGGTGACAGAGTGAGACTCCATCATATGTATGTAAATACATACGTACATACATACATATGAGCTAGACATAGTAGGACACACCTGTGGTCCCTCAGGAGGCTGAGGTGGGAGGATTGCTTGCCCAGGAAGTCAAGGCTTCAGTGAACTATGATCACACCACTGCATTCCAGTCTGGGAAACAGGGCAAGACTCTGTCTCCCCACCGTCCCACTACATGGCCATAATGACCAAACACAAAGATGTGGTACTTAGATCCTAAACAAGGACAGATATGGTCTATAAAAAGTCTTCTGGTTTAAAAAAATTTCAGGTTGGGCACAGTACCTCATGCCTGTAATCTCAGCACTTTGGGAAGCTGAAGTGGGTGGATCACAAGGTCAGGAGTTCGAGAGCAGCCTGGCCAATATGGTGAAACCCTGTCTCTACTAAAAATACAAAAAAAAATTAGCCAGGCATGGTGGCACATGCCTGTAGTCCTAGTTACTTGGGAGGTTGAGACAGGAGAATAGCTTGTACCTGGGAGGCAGAGGTTACAGTGAGCAGAGGTCACGCCATTGCACTCTAGCCTGGGCGACAGATCGAGAGTCTGTCTCCAAAAAAAAAAAAAATGAATAAATAAAAAAATTTCAACCTTAACAAGCCAGTATATTAGTAAAGAATCAATAAAAATGCAATTTGGCTCTTGTCTTGCCCTTCTTGAAAACTCTATTGAACAGCCATTAGATAGGACCACGCAAGGTAAGAGTGTGTACACAGTATTCTAGAGAGGATTGAGCTGGATGAAAAACAGAAGCATAACCATGCGCAGGCTGTCAGATCCCAAGAAGGGTAAGGAGCATGTCTGCATAGGG
This sequence comes from Macaca mulatta, assembly GCF_049350105.2. NCBI lineage: Eukaryota > Metazoa > Chordata > Mammalia > Primates > Cercopithecidae > Macaca > Macaca mulatta. Next base: position 3,453,395 of record NC_133407.1, on the reverse strand, counting down.
AGGCGGCTCAGCAAGGGAAGCTGAAGCCTGAGTAGGGAAAGGAAGGCTGCGAAGCAGGAGTGCCACCTAGTGTGAGGTGTCAGAGTCTGACGGAGCAAGAGGGCACCCCACGCAGAGCTGGGAGGACAAGGTTAGGGCAGGTGGCAACAGATACAGAATATCGGTTACATACAGGGGGATCAAACATAAAAGTAAACATGTTAAAGACAAATGGGAGCCAGATTTCTCAACACAGAGAAAGGAATTATTGATATGGAAAAGGAGAAAACCAGAATGAATCCTATCAAATCTGGAGATACCAACAGGCACACTAATGGTTTTCAATGTAAATAAATGTATTTTTAAAAGATGTAAATACGTATATGTGTATACACACCCAAAAACTTATCTTGATTTCTAAACACCATTCTCTGCCAAAAGTTCATTTCAAAGCACCTCCTCAACAAAACACTTATTACCTACAAAGTTTAAAAGATTAATCCTACAGTAAAGAAACCCACCAGGACACTCCCTGAATCAAATGATCAAAGTTAACATCACCAGTGGGAACAAATCAAAATCATGTGACCCGAGAGGATAAAGTGAAAAGAACACAATATCATTTATGTAACACTCCTGCCAAATTGAGGGACATTCTACAAAACAACTAGTCTTTAATTTTCGAAACTATCAAGATTAAGAAGGTCAAGGTAAGAATGAGGAACTACTCCTGACTGAAGAGATTAAAGAGACGCAACAACTAAATGCTATCTATACTTGTAAACTAGATCTTTTTGCCATGAAGAACGTCATGAGGACGATTGCTAAAACTTGAATGATGTTTGGAAATTAAATGGTAGTCACGTATCGATGTTATTTCTTGATTGGTGGCTCTACTGTGATTATATAGGAGAATGTCCTAGGTTGTAGGAGGTACTCATTAAAGTAATGATGCAGGCTGGGTGCAGTGGCTCCTACCTGTAATCCCAGCACTCTGGGAGGCTGAGGTGGGCGGATCACTTGAGGTCAGGGATTATGACCAGCCTGGCCAACATGGTGAAACCCCAGCTCTACTAAAAAATACAAAAAAAATTAGCCAGGTGTGTTGGTGTACACCTGTAACCCCAGCTACTTTGGAGGCTGAGGCACAAGAATCCCTGGAACCCAGGAAGCAGAGGTTGCAGTGAGCTGAGATTACGCCACTTCACGTTGGCCTGGGCAAACAGAGTGAGACTCTGTCTCAAAAAATAAACAAAAGAAAGTAACGATGCAGGACAGGTGCAGTGGCTCAAGCCTGTAATTCCAGCACTTTGGGAGGCAGATGCGGGTGGAGGCAGATGTGGGTGGATCACTTGAGGCCAGGAGTTCCAGACCAGCCTGGCCAACATGGTAAAACCCCACCTCTACTAAAAATACAAAAATTAGCCAGGCATGGTGGTGTGCGCCTGTCATCCCAGCTACTCGGGAGACTGAGGCACGAGAATCACTTGAACCCAGAAGGTGCAGATTGCAGTGAGCTCAGACTGCACCAATGCACTCCATCCGGGAGGACAGAGAGACTGTCTCCAAAAAAAAAAAAAAAAGCAATGATGCAGTGATGTGGCATCACGCTGGCAACTTATTCTCAAAAGATTTGGGGGAAACAGTTATTTGTTCTGTACTTAGAACTTCCCTGTGGGGCTGGGCGCAGTGGCTCACGCCTGTAATCCCAGCACTTTGGGAGGCTGAGGTGGGTGGATCACCTGAGGTCAGGAGTTCGAGACCAGTCTGGCCAATGTGGTGAAACTCCGTCTCTACTAAAAATACAAAAATTAGCTGGGCGTGGTGGTGGGCACCTGTAATCCTAGCTACTGGGGAGGCTGAGGCAGGAGAATCGCTTGAACCTGAGAGGTGGAGGTTGCAGTGAGCCGAGATCATGCCCCTGCACGACCGCCTGGGCAATTGAGTGAGACTCCATCTCAAAAAAAAACTTCCCTGTAAGTTTAGGATTATTCCGAAATTTTAAGAAAGAAGTATTTGTTTTACCAGAACATGTTTGATAATGGGAATTAGCTAATGAGCAACTATATAAGGAAAGAATGTCAATATTATATACAGAAACCAGGTTGGTTCATTCCCAAGTTTTCTCTATATGCTAATGTTTTTGCACCAAATTAGAGAACTAAGTACACAAGCACAGCATAACTTGGGTCAGCCACTCCAAGGAACACAGCACTGAATATGACACCAATTCACAAAAGTATTAATAGGAGGAATGATTGTTTAAGCAGGACAGTTCAATCCTATTGTCGCCGCCCCCCATCTCCATGCCACTAGGGGACTGACTGCTCTCTACACATAAACACAATGACGAAGTTATCCTCTGGAGGATTAAAACAGAGTGTCTCTGGATTGACTTCACCTGAAACGTGGAAGCCAGAGGATTAAATGAACATACATACAATATGCTAAGATACCCAGTGCTTAGCTCCCCACCAGTCCCTCACACCTGTGATGCGAGATCAGTGAGCCTTCTCCGGGAAATCACACCAGCCGAAAAGACTCAAAAAGACCCTGACGATGGTTGTTCCTCAACAAATGGTCCAGACTTAGGCGAAGGCCACAGTGAACAAAGTCCTAATTCTGTGCTCAGAGCTTCCAAAGAAGTTTTTAGTGCCTAACATTTATGATCAGATAGCCAAAGGAAGCCTTTAACGCAATACCTCTCAACCTTGGTTGTTTATGGAACTAACCTAGAAAGCCTGTTAAAGTATTGATGGTCAACTCCATCAAGTGTTCTGGGGTGGTACCTAAGCAATGGGGGTTTTTTAAGCTCCCTGTGTGATGACATCATAGTATGCAATGATGGTTAAGAACCACAGCTCTAACACTGATTCCATGAAAAAAGAACAGGTCTGTATTTATAAACAGTTAGTGAACAAACGGAGCTCTCGGAAATTAAATATGTGCTAGCAGAACTGAAATATTCAATAGAAGACTTGAAAGATTAACTGAGAAGATTTCCCAGAAAGTAGAGCAAAACAACACACACGGACACAAAAATAAGAAAACCATAATACCAATCCAGAAAATACAGAGAAACTGCAGAGGAGAAATACAAAAGATCATTAATAAGAAAAGCTTCAACATCAACACTGGAAACTAAAAAAACAAACAATGCTGTTAAAATTCTCAAGATTATTTCCAATCTTAAAATATCCAGCCAAACTACCAATCAAATATGAGGACAGAATCAAGACATTTTCAGACATGCATGGAATCACAAATGCCTCATTTTCAGGAAGCTACTAGAGAAAGTACTTAAGTTCTTCTTAAGAAGGAGAAAGATACAGGATACAGGAAAGAGAAGAATCTCCAGAAATGATTTTGTAAGGAAATCCCAGACTGACAGCCATACTGCAGGCTTAGGGAGCAACTGGTCCAGATTGGAGACGTGTGATTCTAGAGACAGACATATTGAGGGCTATCTTTGCCAACATGCCCTTTGTCAATGTTCCCATCATTTGTACCCAGACAAGTTCACATAAGCTTGGCTTCTGGTCCACTTCCTGCTTTCATCTCTACGCCTTTCTGCTTGGATCAAGTTAGTCGCCCCCCACAATCCCATGCCTGAAAAGGTTCTGCTTTGATCTATATTTGGGAGCTGGAAGTTGGCCACGGTAAGTTTTGAAATACAGTTTAGAGAAAAATCGATTCCCCATATTCCCGACAATTATCTATCACTAAGCCTATGCCACAGTCTTGCCAGATGACCCAAAAGTGCTGAGTTCCATTTCTCAGGACTCATTTACTCACTCATTGCCTTGCCCAAAAGACTTTCTTAGTAAGCTCTTTGAGAAATGAGGCCAGACTATGACCTAAGTTTCCACATTCACCTTATCTTTTTAAGGGACCTTCACCTAAGAGTCAATATTGCGCTTCCCTTTTTTGCTTTCATTCAGTTATAAATACCTTTCATGATGATTACTTTATTTTATAATTAACTAAAATGGCACAATACTTTGGGGGAAAAAAAAACAGGGAAATACCTTATTCCAATCTGGTTCATACATTCAAATATTAAAACAAACATACATTCATAAATACTGAAATAAAATGGCAAGTGAAATCAAGAGAAATAAAAAAGAAATCCACATTTTAAAAATAAAACTCATTTCAATTACATAAAATCATCTTCCGTAAAAAACAATGTTACATATAGTCACATAACATTGCAACTAAAATCAAGAATTTTGGCAATATATTATTTGGTATTGCTAATACCTCTACTAACCTCTGATTCATCACCCTTCTCTCTATAAGCAGTAGCAATACTGGTCTGAACAGCCTTAATCCATGCCTGGCGCAGCTTTTCGGAATCTGCCTGGAGCATACAACTTCTAAAAGGAAATAACATATTTTCTCAGACACTCAGTTAATGCCAAAAACACCCTATAAGCTTTGTATGTTTTTCACTTTGCTATTTAATAATTTTCTAGCAAAAAATATATATATAATTTGTTGAAAAAAGCTTTTATTTCATGTATCTTTAGGGCAAAGTATGTTGACGAAGAAATCAAGGTGCCAATGAAACAAATTATCTCTTAAAAACAAATAACCCATCCCTGAATATTAAAAAAAAAAAAAAAAAACTCTTAAATTTACCATATAAACATAAAAATACTCATTTTTTTTCTACTGGGTACAAATATAAAATGATAGTTATCAAAGAAACTCATATGATTTTAATTCATCATCATAATAGCTAAAATTTTCATATGAGCACATAAATCACCTTTATGGAATTGAAGAATAGGATAAATGGTAGAAGTTACATAAATATCTGACTATATCTGTAACCATTAATTATTGAAATTTATTTTTAAAACTTTTTTTCCTCTTTAGCACAGAAAATTACAGACAAATGCAAATTCCTGCACTCTGGGAAGTTCTTTAAGACAAACTATAAAAACCTAAAAGCAAATCACAGATCCTTTAGAACCACTTACTTTGTTGGTGAGACCACCTCAAAGCAGAATCGTCGCTCTATGTCTTCACAATGTTTCACTGTGCAGAGCCTGAGGTCCTCAACTACTACAGTCGGATTATCCTACAGGGAGGAAACCACATTTCCACACTTTTCCACTTAGGTTTTAATACTACCAATAACAAAATACTTAAAAATATTACTTGGCATAAGCAGTCTAATTTTTTAGACACAGATAGGGGTTATCAATATAGACATGAAAGTAATTTTGTCCTGTTAATAATTGTATCTACCTCATAAATTACATAGAGAGTAAATGAAATGGTTTACATATAAAGAGCCTGGTCCAACAGTTGATACTTAGTAGATTCTCAATAAATGTTAATGTTCTGCAGCTTTTCTTCCATCTTCTTTCATATCCACTCTCCTGGTCCCCACTCACATATAATAAAGCTACTTTCCTCCAAAAGAGAAGCCTTTATTCAGTCAAGTTTTAAATAACTCAAAGAAAGCTACAACTTCCTAAAATACCTAAGTGAATCAAAAAGATTTTATCACTTTCTACTATTTAATACCAAGTTTATCAGAATAGAAGAAACCATGAACTAATTAGCTGATTAAACGGCTTCTGTCATACAAACCTGCTACCATAGAACCTTGCAAATAAAATTTCAGTGTCATCTCAAGAGTAGAGATTTGAAATTTGCAGTTTACAGAATGTCATTCAGATAATCATTAGTTATGAGAATAACTAATGATTCTTTTGTTTCTAGTTATTTTAATATTCTCAACTCACATGTAATCCCAATATGTCTTTCCCATAAATAATACTTCCTCATCCTTAAAATAAGGTTCAGGAAAACAAACATATAAAACAATATTAACAAATTTAAGGGGTTCTATTTAAATTACTTTCAGCTTACATTTTAATTAATGTAATTTTTAACCATTCTGTCCTATCACCTTTGGCCCTATTGTGACATTATTTAAAAGGCATCCTCTCTTTCATCTTCAAAACAGTCGTATGGAATGGCAGTGTTATTTCTGTCATGCACTAGACAAAGATACATTTAAAGAAATAAAAGTATGTTGTATATTTCAAAATAGCTAGGAAAGGAGATTTGTAATGTTCCTAAGACAAAGAAAAATGTTTGAGGTGATTGATGCCCCAGTTACCCTGATTTGATCCTTACACATTATATACAAGTATCAAAATAGCACATGTACCACAAAAGTATGTACAACTAATATATACCATTTAAAAGCTACCAAAACATTTTTTAAAATCCTGTGACCCAGAAAAATCCATCTCAAAGTGAGGAAGTAAGAATTTAGGATTCAACATCACTTTGCTTTTAAGAATGAAATGTTGAAATTCTCCACCCTAGAGTCCTCTTATACCTGCTCAAACAGAAAACTAATAATTATATTAATTTTACACACATGAGTATTTATAGACTTCAATGTTTACCAAAACAAGAAGATAAATAACTGAAATTGATAACTCATTAGGTTTTCACTTATTAACACCTACCTTAAATTTTTTCTGGTAAACCAACTGATTATTCTGTATTGAAAACCAGCGCCTACAGAAACACAAAATAGATTAAGTTTTCATAAACATAATTTATTTCCATTGTTGTTAGAAATGAAATATTTGAGAAAGCACTGGAAATCACATTGTGGTAATTATGTTTTGAGAAGTGCATTGTATTATTTTGCTTTATATAAACTGATTCTAATATGGGAAAACTATTGAAAGTAAAAAACAAATGTTTTAAAACCACAGGTTAGGAAAATTAAAGTACTACATTTTGATTAATTTCATGTCATAAATTTACATCCTAACAAAAGCAGTTACCCTTTATGCTACCACCAAATAATAACTGTTTTAAAGTACAAATTTAGTTTTTGAGGTTCCTCAAAAATAACTGAACTCTTTCCCCAGAAATAATTGCTTTTCTTATAAAGTTGGTATAAATGTATATTGTGAATAAAAGTATACACTTGTGGCCAGGCACAGTGGCTCACACCTGTAATCCCAGCACTTTGGGAGGCCAAAGCAAGTAGATCACCTGAGGTCAGGAGTTCGAGACCAGCCTGAACAACACAGTGAAACCCAGTCTCTAATAAAAAATACAAAAATTAGCCAGGTATGGCGGCAAGTGCCTGTAATCCCAGCTACTCAGGAAGCTGAGGCAGGAGAATCACTTGAACCCGGGAGGCAGAGGTTGCAGTGAGCCAAAATCACACCATTGCACTCCAGCCTGGGCCACAGAGCAAGACTCTGTCTCAAAAAAAAAAAAAAAAAAAAAAAAGTATCCACTTATATACAGAAAAACATTGAAACAAATTGTGCTTTATTTTCAACCTTTCAGCAGATAATTCAGTAAGAGTCTGATTTGATAAGCACAACAGAAAACTAATCATGTCAGAACTGACATCTAACAAGAGACAATCACAAATTAGCTTGGTCTTAGTTTCATACAAAATACTCCTAAGCAAATTAATCAAAGTTATTACTACAAATGATTCACTCAAGTATTTATATGGTTCTGCTCGTTACTGTAAATTATTAGGCAAACAATTTACTTACGACCTTCTTTAGAAGAAAAATCTAAGCTATGTATGACATATTTACTAATTCTAATTTATTAAAACAATAAAAGACCTAAAGGCATAAAAAAAATTCACAGCCAAAAGCCATTCAGAAAAGAAAGCAAAACTTCTTATAAAGCATGAAAAGTAAAACAGTATTTGAATCATTATTTTAAAATTAGTTTCATGTGAGATGATTTCTACTGTAACATTAGTTATTAATCAATTAGCAGATAGAGATTCTACCTTTTCATTGGTACTAATATGAAGCATTAGCAATTGTATTTAGACATTTAGAATTTCTATTTTTAAAAATTAAGTCAATTATCCAAAGCTGTTCTCATCTCGTGACTAGGAGATGCTTTTCCATTTTTAAGCCATTCACTGGAAAGACTGTTAGGTTTTCTTACCACTTAAAGAGGAATCACCTTTACCATTAAAAAAGACATTTGTTAAAGAAGCATCTAGATAAAATGAGCTGGGTTGCCTCTAAATGCAAATCATCAAGAGGTAGGCTAGAAAAGGAAGAACTTCTGGGTTTCTTTACTTTGGGACAGACAGTTGGTTAGAAATGTTAAGGAAGTACCTACAAACAAACAAAATGGTGCAACCCTGCCACATGGGATGACATGCAATGGAAACAATCTCTGATACTGATGAAAGCGTTTATGTAAAAATCATTTGAAGTAGGGTGAACTGTAGTAATACAAAATCATTTGTTTTATATCATAGTCAATTCCATAATTCGATGAAAGCTACCAAGAGTTTTACTGAGCAACAAAAATCACACTTATGTAAACTTTTCATGCTTCTGAGGTCTTCAAAAAATTAACTTCTCTTGACCTGCTGCATCTTAGGACAATATCTTCTAAAAATAGTATCAAAATGCTATATTAAAACGTATGTTGTTGTCAGAGACCTATCCCTCTGATTATTAACTCTAAGGATCACATGTATTTCTGAAACCCAGTTCCTCTGCCATCTATCTGCTTCTGAATGACGTTTTCATATCATCAGTTTTTATAAACTGAGGAAAGAAAACATAAACTCTTAATTTTACATCTCTTAAGGAAAAATGTCATACATCCTAGGTAGAAAACATTTTTTCAATTATTATACTAAGATCTGTGTGTCTTACGACACTATCACTCCTCCATTGTTATTACAAATAAAAAAACTAATAACCTAACATTGACCAAAACTTTAATCAAGTAAAAGGGAATATAATTTTTAATTCTTTCTATAGAATAATCCTAGTTGTTATTAACATTTCATTGTTGTTGTTGTTTTTGTTTTTTTGGTTTTTTTGAGGCAGAGTCTCACTCTGTCGCCCAAGCTGGAGTGCAGGGGTGCGATCTTGGCTCACTGAAACTTCCGCTTCCTGGGTTCAAGCGATTCTGGTACCCTAGCCTCCCGAGCAGCTGAGGTTACAGACACACGCCACCACACCCTGCTAATTTTTGTATTTTTAGCAGAGATGAGGTTTTACCATGTTGGCCAGGCTGGTCTATAACTCCTGGTCTCAAGCGATCCACCCACCTTGGCCTCCCAAAGCGCTGGGACTACAGGCATGAGCCACCACGCCCGGCTCTAATTGTTACTAACATTTCTAAGAAAAGGAAAAGTAAGACTTAAAAACAGCTCATGGACTGTGAAATATAGAAAAAATACTTAAGTTTGGATTCAGAAACTGACCACAAAGCCAAAATACAAGACAGCTTTTTGTTTTGTTTTGTTTTGTTTTTTGATTTTGTTTTTGTTTTTGAGACGGAGTCTCACTCTGTTGCCCAGGTTGGAGTGCAATGGCACGATCTCGGCTCCCTGCAACCTCCGCCTCCTGAGTTCAAGAGATTCTCTTGCCTCAGTCTCCCGAGTAGCTGGGATTACAGGCATGCACCACCATGCCCGGCAATTTTTGTATTTTTAGTAGAAACGGGGTTTCGCCATGTTGGCCAAGCTGGCCTTGAACTCCTGACCTCAGGTGATCCACCCGCCTCAGCCTCCCAAAGTGCTGGGATTACAGGCATGAGCCACCACGCCCAACCAGGACAGTTTTTAAAATAGAAAAATTTGCTTCATTAAGAAAAATAAGGTACCACTTTGTATCTCAAATTGAAATAACTCAATACACATTTTATTAAATTCTAAATATTATACTTTAAAAATATATGTGGTAAATATTAAATTTATAAATTATTAGTTATTAATATTAACATACCAATTAGAGTTTCCAAATGACAACATTTGGGCAGGAAAAAATATATATATATACACAAAAAAATCTTTTACCATGTTTGATCACTAGTCCCACACTGCTCTTAAAATCAAGAACATGAGTAAAAGTCAAACTTTGAAACCTGTAGAAGCTTTATTACTAGAACTATAAGGATGATGGGTTTATTTACATATCCATTTAAGTGCCAAACAGGTAAACAATTGGTAAAAATTAAAAGCCTGAACATGAATGCTCCTTTACTTCAATTTATATATTTATTTCTTTTTTTTTGAGTCGGAGTCTCGCTCTGTCGCCCAGGCTGGAGTGCAGTGGCACAATCTCGACTCACTGCAAGCTCCGCCTCCTGGGTTCATGCCATTCTCCTGCCTCAGCCTCCCGAGTAGCTGGGACTACAGGCGCCCGCCACCACGCCTGGCTAATTTTTTTTGTATTTTTAGTGGAGACGGGGTTTCACCATGTTAGCCAGGACGGTCTCGATCTCCTGACCTTGTGATCCACCCACCTCGGCCTCCCAAAGTGCTGGGATTACAGGCGTGAGCCACCGCGCCCAGCCTTCAATTTATTTTTATACAGAGAAAATAATGGCAAAACAAAAAAAGGTAAGGAACTGACAATGTATTCTTTCAACATAATCAATATGGTTTTACCAAAAGGACTAATCCTAGTTACTGCTCAAATTTTTAAAAAGAGTTTACTAGCTTATTTCCCTCTATATTTTTATTTGTTTAGACATATATGTAATTTTTTTAGAGACACTCAGCCTGGAGTGTTGTGGTGCAATCACAGCTCACTGCAGTCTGGAAATCCTGGGCTCAAGTGATCCTCCCACATCAGCCTCTGGAGTTGCTGGGACCACAGAGGCATGCCACCACACCCAGCTAATTTCTTATTTGTTTATATGTATTTTGGCAGAGACGGGGTCTTACTATGTTGCCAGGACTGGTCTCCAATTCCTGGGCTCAAGTGATCCTCCAACCTCGACCACCCAAAATGCTGGTATTACAGGTATAAGCCACATATCCAGCCTTTCTCTTTTTAAAAAAATAAGACATATTTAAAAAAGGAAAATTACTCAATCTGTATCTTCTTTGGGTAATTATAAAATAAATCAAATATTCCTTTAAAGATTAAAACAAATTGAGGAGATGTGCAATTAAAAGGTATAATTCCATTTCTCAAATAAAATATTTATATTTTCTTCCCAATTTAAAACATAAAGAGACTTTTTATCCATTGCAAGTAATCCAACTGAAATGCAAGTTAATTATGAGCTTTCTCGTGCCAAAAAGGAAACTGGAGTAAGATGAGGGTAAAGGGAAGGAAGCCATTTGGTACCTGATATGATCGGGCTTTTTCCTGTCATGTGAAAAAACGGGGCAGGATTAAAACATAAAGGAAAGGTGGTAAAAGAATGAAAATGAAAAATGTGCAAAATAAGCAAAGGACTAGCATGATACGAAAATAAAGCAAGAATTAAGAAACAAGCTTAAGCTCTGAACCTAACAAAATAATCAAAAGTATCTATTGCATTTTATTTACTTTTTATACACATATGCATTTGTACAATTAATTCCAACTCTTAGGACTCTGAAAATTTCAGGAATATTCAAAAAGTTCTTCAAATACTATGTCATAGGAAGTTCTGATAGGACTTAGCATACCTGGGCATCTCTCTACTATTATTTTCTGCCTCAAAGTTCATGGCTATAAAATATAGATAGTACCTCGCACCTCATCTTAATAAGCTGCTCCTAAAAGTTAAGGAAAATAATCACTGTAGGAATTGTCTATATAAACCTGAGATAAATGAAGTTTTCATAAAGAAAGCAGGTTCACTAAACAGAGGATGTCAAAGATTATAAAATATTAGCCAAATAAACATTTCTCCCAATTGCCCATCCCATTTTCATGAAATGATATACGGGACTTGAAGGCCACACATACATAGTATTAACCTTTCATCTATGTATATACTTCTTATAATACAAAAGGCCAATAGAAATAAAACATTTACATCTACATCAGCAGCATACAGAATATTTTGCTTTAAAGTATCATGTAGTATATTCTATGCTTTTAGTTGTATTTTCTATTTAAACAAAGACAGAGCATAGCAAGCAATTATTCAGTTTTATTAGTTTTTCCAAGTTATCACTAAATAAATTATGTTAGTGTCTATTTATTTTCCTTCTTCATTCACCTTTTCTGAATTTATCATAAAAAGCAAAAGAGAAGTTAAGTTCTAATAATCCAATAATGTGAGCCTGAAAGGAAGCTGCCATACTGAGAAAATGACCCGACAAAGAAAAATTATTGTGGTGACCTCACATTATCTTCAGAAAAATACATTGTATAGATTTATAAAATTTTTGAGATATTACAAACTACAACAGTTCACATAAGAAATAAAACTTTTTACTCCTTATGCTATTTCAATCACATCATACAAAATATTATCTATTCAGTTAAATTCCAGATTTTGGAATCATCTGAAATACACTTGTAATTTATGAAGCACAAAGTGAGGTTTAAAAACTATCTGGAAATTCCTAATCACACTCACATTTCCCTGAGGAAGAAAGTATTTTTTCTTTTATTTTACTTTTTGTGGGTACATAGTAAGTGTATCATATTTATGGGAGAAAGAAGTTTTTTTTTTTCTTTTTTTTGAGATGAAGTCTCGCTCTGGTCATCTAGGCTGGAGTTCAGTGGTACAATCACAGCTCACTGCAACCTCTGCCTCCCTGGGTTCAAGAGATTCTCCCACCTCAGTTTCCCAAGGAGCCGGGATTACAGATGCGTGCCACCATGACCGGCTAATTTTTATATTTTTAGTAGAGACAGGGGTCTCACCATGTTGGCCAGGCTGGTCTTGAATGCCTGACCTCAAGTGACCTGCCCGCCTTGGCCTCCCAAAGTGCTGGGATTACAGGCATGAGCCACCATGCCCAGCCAGAAGGTCTTTTTAAATAGTTGATTTTGATAAGACTGTATGCAAAAATTCCACAGAAGTATAGGTAATAGCAAATGTGTGGTACCCTATGGTGACTAAAACAAAAAAGGTGCCCTAAAAGTAATCCATAAACAATCCCCCAAATCTTCATATTTGAATCACTGGATTCCTGAATTTTTAAAATTAACTCACCAATATCATAAATACAGTCGTTTACTCAAAGTCCAGTAAAATAAATTAAGCTGGACAGAGAACTGAATTTTGAGATACTTTAAGAAATTTAAATTCCAAATTTTTAATATTAAAAAGCAGAAGATAATTCTAAATAACATTTAAAAGATTGCTCTTCTTTCTTCTCTCTTCTGTCTAGTTCCTTATCTATCGCCTAGTAAATACTTAAAGACTTTAGTCACAAGGTTTGGACTTTCGTTGTTGATTGGCTGATTGAGACAGGGTCTCCGTCACCCAGGCTGGAGTGCAGTGGCACAATGCAGAGGCTCAATGCAGCCTCAATCTCTTGGCCTCGAGCGGTCTTCCTGCCTCGGCCACCTGTGTAGCTGGGGCTACAGGCACCACACCACCGCACCTGACTAATTTTTGTATTTGTTTTTTGTAGAGATGGGGTTTCGCCATGTTGCCCGAGCTGTTCTCAAATTCCTGGGCTCAAGCAATCTGCCTGCCTTGGCCTCCCAAACTGCTGGGATTAGAGGCATGAGCCACAATGACTGGCCTTATATGCTATATTCTTGTACAAGTCAGAATTTTACTAGTGTTTTTGGCAAAACGTTCTTCAACAGGATGTGAAAATGGTATTAATTTGCTATCCATAATTTTTCCTAATGTAAGTGTTTCAGGAAGTTCTTTTAAAGTGAAGTATTTTTTCATAGTTGAAGCTGTATTTTGTTCTATCAAAATAAAGATGGTTTGGAATTTTCGCAGCAAGAAAGAAAAATGCCATAGGATACTTGAGGAAGAGTTCAGAGTTCCAGGTTTTGCACCTCAATTTGTTCACAAACCAGCTGTGTGACTTTGAAAGAGTGACTACCTCTCTGAAGCTTTACTGAAAGTAAGGGTGTTCTACAATCTATGATTCTAATCAATAAGTGCCATTTCACTACGGATAGATGGCATCTCCTTTAAAAATAGCCTAATTTCCAAAGCAATGTTTTTTCACTTTGTAAATAGGAGGTAATGTCTACAATTGAAAATTTAACCATTATTCCTCACTTGATTTTAGCTGCATTTTAATATCCATGCCAATGTAATTCAGAAAATAAATAATAATGAAAAGGTTCATGTATAAATCAAAATTACTTTCCTTCTACTGTCCTAAATGGCAGTGCAATATTCCACTAACACTTACTATGCTTCATTTTGAAGTCTGAGACCATCTCTCATTGGAGTAGTCCATGGAAGTTCATTTCTTTTCTTCTTAACATAATGGTATGTTTCTAAGGATTTACTGTATTTTCACTTTGCTAAACTCTAAGTAGGTTGTTTTGAAATCTGAAGGCTAAAATTCAATTCTGCCATTATACCATGAAAACATACTGGTGAGTAATCTTTATTATAAAGACTCACCAGTCAAGCTGGTTTTTTTTGCTTTTTCCCCCCCCACCCAACTTCTACTCTGGCTACAGAAATTTATCAGGAAAGGCTTAAAAGACTACTACTGTCTTACTTTTTAGAGCTTAGAAAATGTAATTTTAATTTTTCATTTTCACTTTAGGTAGAAATATTATTTCTAACCACACCACTTGAGTTGGTCCTCCTATATTCATGTACTATTCTTATTTTTATTTATTTATTTATTAAGAGACAGAGTCTCACTGTGTCGCCCAGATTGGAAGTGTAGCAGCACAATCTTGGCTCACTACAACCTCTGCCTCCTAGGTTCAAGCGATTCTCCTGCCTCAGCCTCCCAAATAGCTGGGATTACAGGCATGTGCCACCACATCCAGCCAATTTTTTCTATTTTTAGTCAAGACAAGGTTTCACTGTGTTGGCCAGGCTGGTCTCAAACTCTGGGCCTCAAGTGATATACCCGCCTCAGCCTCCCAAAGTGCTGGGATTACAGGCATGAACCACCACGTCCAGCCCATGTATTATTTTTAAAGCTCTCTAAACTCAGGTTTAACATCAAATATAATCATTCTTCTTTCCATTTTTATATTCACTCTCAGGTTCAGAAAAATTATTTTGAATAAAACAAACCATCTACCATGTAAACATCCGTCAATATCAAATGCTGGGGAAATGCTCAATAAATCACTGACATTCAGAAATGTCAGTGAATGCTTTCTTTTTTTTGAGACAGAGTCTCACCCAGGCTGGAGTGCAGTGGAGCAATCTCGGCTCACTGCAGCCTTTGCCTCCTGGGTTCAAGCAATTCTCCTGCCTCAGCCTGCCGAGTAGCTGGGATTATAGGCATGCACCACCACGCCAGGCTAATTTTTGTATTTTTAGTAGAGATGGGGCTTCATCACGTTGGCCAGGCTGGTCTCAAACTCCTGACCTCAAGTGATTCACCCGCCTCAGCCTCCCGAGGTGTTGGGATTACAGGCGTGAGCCACCATGCCCACCCAGTGAATGTTTTTTCTATATAACCTTGACACCAAGACATAAAAATAATTACACTAGAAATCCATTTTAATAAAACATTAAATTTTTCCATTTAACAAAAATGTACACAAAGTTAAACTTACCAGGAAATTATATTTACTAACGTCCATTTTTTAAAAATAAAAACAACCTTCTTTATCATTAAATTCATATTCTGGTCAATAAACACATTATAACCAATAATAATAAATCAACCAGAATCCAACTACTACTCATATTACAGAATTTTGACTACTTTTTTATTTTTGGCAAAAATAGAGGCATCCTTGAATAAAAGATTAATCACTGATACCCAGAAGAATGATCCTGCGACAACCAATCTTTCAGTTGAAGCTTTAATGTCTGAAGTTATTTCATTTTAGTATATTACTACATGAGAAAAGACAATGAAATATTTTATACATTCTTTTAACAGACATTTAACAGATTTATATTTTATAAAAATTTGTTTAGCAACACCTTCAAAGTTTTTGGTAGCCATCAAGTTTACAATAAAGGAGCATCAGCTGCCACAACTTCACATATGAAAAAATTCCCATTTCCTAAAACTCCTGTTTTATTGAAGTTATTGCAAAGATCTAAAGATCAGGATCACCTAGCTTAAAGATTCATAAACATTTTGTTCACAAAGTGCAGGAAAAAAAAGATTCATAAGTGATATGGACTGGTTCTGTCACTACCCAAATCTCACCTTGACCTGTAATCCCCACGTGTCGTGGGAGGGATCTGGTGGCAGGTGACTGGGTCACGCGGGTGGTTTTCCCCACGCTGTTCTCGGGATGGTGAGGGAGTTCTTAGGAGATCTGATAGTTTAAAAGTGGTAGTTTCCCTGAGCTCGCTCTCTCCTACCACCTTTGTGAGGAGGATGCCTGCTTCCCCTTCCGCCATAATTCTAAGTTTCCTGAGGCTTCCCCAGCCATGGAGAACTGTGAGTCAATTAAAACTCCTTTCTTTATAAATTACCCAGTCTCAGGTAGTATTTTTATAGCAGTGTGAACATGGACTAATACAGAGAACTGGTACCAGCAGAGTGGAATACTGCTATAAAGATAATCTGAAAATGTAGAAGCCACTTTGGAAATGAGTAACAGGCAGAGGTTGGAACAGTTTGGAAGGCTCAGAAGGCAGGAAGATGAGGGAAAGTTTGGAACTTCCAAGAGACTTGTTGAATGCTTTTGACCAAAATGCTGATACTGATATGGACAATGAAGTCCAGGCTGAAGTGGTCTCAGATGGAGATGAAGAACTTATTGGGAACTGGAGCAAATGTCACTCTCACTATACTTTAGCAAAGAGACTGGCAGCATTTTTGCCCCTGCCCTAGAGATCTGTTCTTAAACTTGAAAGAGATGATTTAGGATATCTGGCAGAAGAAATTTCTAAGCAGGAAAACATTCAAGAGGTGACTTGGCTTTTCCTGAAAGCATACCGTGATATGCTTTCACAAAGAGAAGATATGAAATTGGAACTTAGTTTAAAAGGGAAGCAGAGCATAACAGTTTGGAAAATTTGCAGCCTGACCATGAGGTATAAAAGAAAATCCATTTTCTGAGGAGAAATTCAAGCCAGCTGCAAAAATTTGCGTAAGTAATGAGGAGCTGAACGTTTATATCCAAGACAATGGGAAAAATGTCTCCAGGGCTTGTAAGAAATCTTTGAGGCAGCCCCTCCATCACAGATCCAGAGACTGAGAGGGAAAAACAGAGTTGTGGGCCAGGGCCCAGGACCCTGCTGCTCTGTGCAGCCTTGGGACTTGGTGCCCTGCGTCCCACCCACTCCAACTTCAGCCACGGCTAAAAGAGGCCAAGGTACAGCTTGGGCCACTGCTTCAGAGTGGGCAAGCCCCAAGCATTGGTGGCTTCCACGTGGTATTAGGCCTATAGATACATGGAAGATGAGAATTTAGGTTTGGGAACCTCCAACTAGAATCCAGAGGATGTATAGAAACGCTTGAAGGTCCAGGCAGAAGTAGTCTGTGGCAGGGGAAGAGCCCTCATGGAGAACCTCCCCTAAGGCAGTGAAGAAGGAAATGTGGGGTTGGATCCCCCACATACAGTCCCCACTGGGGCACTGCCTAGTGGAACTTTGAGAAGAGGGCCAACATCCTCCAGACCCCAGAAAGGTAGATCCACCAAGAGCTTGCACCATGCACCTGGAAACACCGCAGGCACTCAATGCCAGCCCTGAAAGCAGCACAGGGCTACACCCGCAGAGCCACAGAGATGGAGTTGCCTAAGGCCATAGGAACCCACCCCCTGCATAGCCTGCCCTGGAATGTGAGACATGGAGTCAAAGGAGATTTTAGAGCTTTAAGATTTAATGACTGCCTGGCTGCATTTCAAACTTGTGTGGGGCCTGTGACCCCTTTGTTTTGGTCATATTTTCCCATTTTTAATGGGAACATTTACCCAGTGCCTGTACCTCCATTGTATCTTGGAAGTAACTAACTGGTTTTTTATTTTACAGGCTCATAGACGGAAGGGACTTGCCTTGTTTCAGATGAGACTGTGGACTTGGACTTTTGAGTTAATGCTGGAATGAGGTTAAGACTTTGGGGATCTGTTGGGAAGTCATGTTTGATTCTGACATGTGAAAAGGACATGAGATTTGAGAAAGGTCAGGGGTGAAATATGGTCTGGCTCTGTATCCCCACCCAAATCTCATCTTAAATTGTAATCCCCACATGTTGAAAGAGGGACCTGGTGGGAGGTGATTTGATCATGGGAGTGGTTTCCCCCATGTTGCTCTCATGATAGTGAGGGAGTTCTCACAAGATATAACGGTTTAAAAGTGGTAATTTCCCCTGAGCACTCTCTCTCTGCCGCCTTGCGAAGAAGGTGCCTGCTTCCCCTTCACCTTCTGCCATGACTGTTCCCCAGCCATGGAGAATTGTGCATCAATTAAAACTCTTTTCTTTATAAACTACCCAGTCTCAGATAGTATCTTTATAACAGTGAGAAAATGGACTAATACAATAAGCAAACACTAAGTCAAAATGTACATAAACATCATATAGAGGAGAAACCAAAAAAGAAAGCTCACTTGTCCTATTCATCTATCATATTCATAATTTGTACTCAAATTTATTTTATGACAAATACAGGAGGTAGACCATATTCAAAATTGATTTACTATAATGAGCTAGCCAGCCACTACAGACCAAGCATTATAAAAATTTTCCTTGCTTCCTTATTTAATCCTTGCTTACTTTTAGAATTTAGAATTAATGATGTTATTCTTCACCTGCTTCTAAAGGGCACCTCTCTTCAATAGCCTGGGTTCAGGAAAGCTTCTATGGAGTTTACAGAAGTTAAAGAATTACGAAGGAGAGAGCTGTCAAATCACAGAGAAAGTCGGAAAATCAAAACTATGTACAGATCAAGACCAGTATTTGAAATATATTACCTGTTCCAAGTTTTGAAGGCATTGCTGGCTCGTTTGAACAGATATCCTTCCATAACTATGCCATTTGCAGCATCTACGTTATATTCTAACTTAGAATCATCACTGGAGAAATCCTAGACAAAACAACATATAAAGAAGTTCATATGACTTGACTAAGTTTCCTAGACAAGAAATGGATCCTAAGGAAAGAGGTCAAAAGGAAGAAAAGGTTTATATTAAGACAGTTACAACAACAATATTAATAAGAAAAATAAAGGGAGACTTAAATGATCAATAATAAATAAATGTTTCAATACATTAAAGTATTTGACTTTAGTGAATTATTTTATGCAATACTTATTGTGATGACCTAAGGACAGATAATTGTATAGAATATAATGCAAAACAGAAAATAAATCAATGTAAACTGTATCTACATTGTGATTAAAAGCACAAAATAATATGTATACAAATAAACAAGGGAAACAACTAAATACTACACAGGCTATTATGTTTAAAATTATCACAACTTTTTTTTTTTTCTTTTTTGAGACAGAGTGTCGCTCTGCTGCCCAGTGTGGAGTGCAATGAAGTGATCTCAGCTCACTGCAACCTCTGCTCCCGGGTTCAAGTGATTCTCCCGTCTCAGTCTCCCATGTAGCTGGAATTACGGACATACGCCACCATGCCCAGCTAATTTTTGTATTTTTGTAGAGACAGGGTTTCACCATGTTGGCCAGGCTGGCCTTAAATTCCTGACCTCAGGTGATCTGTCTGCCTCAGCCTCCCAAAATGCTGGGATTACAGGCATGGGCCACTGCACCCAGTCCATCACAATATTTTATGGTGATATGTGTTAACAATTTTTTTAAAGTATATGGTTATGTTTAATTGGAATTATTTAAAGTTACCACTATTTTCTAAATATATTACTACCATGATAGTTTTTTTGTTTTTTTTTTGAGACAAAATCTCACTCTGTTGCCCAGGCTGGAATGCAGTGGCACAATCTCAGCTCACTGCAACATCCGCCTCCTGGTTCAAGTGATACTCCTGCCTCAGCCTCCTGAGTAGCTGGGACTACTACAGACGTGTGCCACCACGCCCAGCTAATTTTTGTATTTTTAGTAGAGACGGGGTTTCACCATGTTAGCCATGCTGGGCTCAAACTCCTGACCTCAAGTGATTCACCTGCCTCGGCCTCCCAAAGTTCAGGGATTACAGGCATGAGCCATTGTGCCTGGGTATGGTAGTTCTTGAATCTGACAGTGTCTATGGCATTTTTTCCTAAAATAAAATTTAGTTTTCAAAGGAAATGGATCTTAGTCTACAGTTTGAAGTGGGCAAGTTGAACTCCCTTTTTTATGAGTACTATGAAATCACTCACAGTCTTCTTCAAGGGTCTTAATGATCTAAATCTTCACCTGAATGCAATTTAAACTTTCAATTTTCTTCCAAACATTCATGAAGTTTGGAAATCAGAAATTCAATATTTAAAATATTGCCTAACAAACTTCCAAAGCATTTTGAGTAAAACTCTAAGACTGCTGTTTTCAGCAAATTTAAAACTCTAAAGCCAGTCCCATAACTTTTAAAATTCCTCCTGGACCAATAATGAAAATGAGAATTCTACCCTACTAAGGAGCAGTAAACCTCCTGTCGTGGGAAACATTGTGGCAGCATCTGCTGAGACGCTGGGGCCCTGCCTGGAGGCGAGCAGAGCGACAACCATCTAAGGGCCCTCCAAATTGAAGAGAGTGCTAAGTCAGGAACAGGAAACAGACTAAATTCAGAACTTTAAAAGAGAAAAAAATAATAATAATAACCTCTCCTGACGCCTTTGAAACATTAACCACGAAAAGACATGATAATCCAAAGTAATCAAATGAAGCAGAATCTGTAAACGACTTGCTACATTTCTTCCTACTTTTTCTTTGGGGAAAAAAAAATCAGGGAAACTTTAATCCCCTCATTTAAAATTTATTTGAGGCTATAATTTATTTAATTATACAGATAGAATTAAGTAAGCAATAAATATAATTGACTTTGTTAACATTCTAAAGGTTTCCTTTGTAACATCTTCAGTTTTTCATAACTTTGGTCAACTTAAAAGACTTCCTTGAAAGTGCAGTGCATTACAAGTGTTTCTCTAATTTTCAACTATATTTCTTGAGATAAACTGTCTTCACTTTAATTACTATTAATATCAACTAATATTTTGTAGTACTTAAAATGTGACAGATTTCATAATTTTAGCAATGAATTATGTTGGACGAAAGACATAGTGTTAGAATCTCCTTAAATACATTGATGACCTGATAAATCAGGAAGGAATACTCAAAGGCAAGAGACTGAGTGAGCACTGGAATTCAAAGAGGTAAGGAGAGCAAGGACATCTGCCTATCAGGAGAACTTGAGTTTTGGTGTGAGGTCCAGGGAACAGAATGTAAAACCAAGGTTGGTCAAAGGGGAATCTAATAGAAACTTCCCTTTAAAATAGCAAACAAGACAAGAAAAACCACTGTTACCACTTTCACTCAAGATCACGATGAAACTCATAGCCAGCAAAACAACAAAAAAAAGTACAAGATTAGAAAGAAAGGAAAAAACTATCATAATTGGTAGATGATAAGACTTTATACACACAGCATCCAAAATAATTGAGAGATAAATCAATATTAAAAGAGATTACTGGTTATAAAATCAATACAGAGAAATCAATGTTATCACAGACAGAACAGTGGTAAAATAAATAAATTTAAAGATAACATTTAGAATATAAATATCTAGGAATAAATCTAACAAAAGATGTACAAGAAAAATCATAAAACTTTATGAAAGCCATTAAAGAAAACTTAAATAAATGGAGAACATACCAAGCGCATAGAATCAAAGATATAATAAAATAAACATATCAATTTTGATTCATAGAAGCTTGAAGGAGGAAAGGTAGGAAGATTTGCTATTACATATCAAGAATTTGCTTGCCAGGAACAGAATGACAAACATTCATGTTCTCACTTATTTGTGGGATCTAAAAAATAAAACAACTGGACTCAGGGAGCTGGAGAGTAGAAGGATGGTTACTAGAGGCTGGGAGGTGTGGTGGGCACTGGGGGTGTGGGCGAGTGGGGATGGTTAATGGATACTAAAAAAAAAAAAGAGAGAATGAATGAGACCTAGTATTTGATAGCACAACAGGGTGACTACAGTCAAAATAACTGTACATTTAAAAATAATTAAAAGAATATAATAGGATTGTTTGTAACACAAGGATACATGCTTGAGGGGATGGATATCCTGTTTTCTATGATGTGATTATTATGCATTGCATGCCTGTATCAAAATATTTCATGTACCCCATAAATAATACCACCTGCTATGTACTACCAAAAACTAAAAATGAAATAAAAAAATTTTAAAAGCATTTGATCAACAATTAAGCAACCTGGTGGGAAAATGAGATAAAAAGACTAATAGTTCACAAATAGGATATCCAAATGACCAGTAAATATAAGATGCCCATTAGTCACTAAAGAAATCACTCTGGCCGGGCGCGGTGGCTCAAGCCTGTAATCCCAGCACTTTGGGAGGCCGAGACGGGTGGATCACGAGGTCAGGAGATCGAGACCATCCTGGTGAACACAGTGAAACCCCGTCTCTACTAAAACTACAAAAAACTAGCCAGGCGAGGTGGCGGGCGCCTGTAGTCCCAGCTACTCGGGAGGCTGAGGCAGGAGAATGGCGTGAACCCGGGAGGCGGAGCTTGCAGTGAGCTGAGATCAGGCCACTGCACTCCAGCCTGGGCGACAGAGCGAGACTCCGTCTCAAAAAAAAAAAAAAAAAAAAAAAAAAAGAAATCACTCTAAAGCCAAAAATAATTAAGACAGCATAGTATCGACAGTTTAGACAAAAAGACAGTGAAACAGAATAGAGAAACTGAAATGGACCTCACATACGTGATATATAACACAGGATATACCACAGAGCATTTGGGAAAGGGCAAACTTTTTAATAACTCGTCTGGATCAACTGACTACCAGTGGGAGAATTAAAGGAAACGATCTCTACCTCACACCACACACAAAAACCCAATTAAAGATCTAAAAAGTAGCACGGTGGCTCACACCTGTAATCCCAGCACTTTGGGAGGCTGAGGTGGATGGATCACCTGAGGTCAGGAGATCAAGACCATCCTGACCAAAAAGGTGAAATCCCATCTCTACTAAAAATACAAAAATTAGCTGGGTATGGTGACGCGCAGCTATAATCCCAGCTACTTGGGAGGCTGAGGCAGAAGAATCACTTAAACCCAGGAGGAGGAGATTGCAGTGAGCAGAGATCGCGCCACTGCACTCCACCTGGGTGACAGGACCAAAAAAAATAATAATAAAAATAATCTAAAGAGTAAATCTATAATACAAGATATATCTCTTCATGATCTTGAAATGTAAAGAATTTATTGAACAAGACACAAAAAGCATCAACCATAAGACTGATAAAAATAAGCTATATGAAAATTAAAAACACATATGCCTCAAATGTATTATTAAGTTGATCAAACAGTTAGGCAGCCTGGTGGAAAAATGAGAGAAAGATTAATAGACGTTTTACAAGTGAGATACGCAAAAGACCAACAGATACAAGATAAGGTGCTTAAGCTCATTAGTCACTAAAGAAGTTAAAACTACGAGAAGATGTCAGTATCTACTGATCAACTCGGCCAAAATCTAAAAGTCTCATAATATAATGAGGTGGCAAATAGGAACTCTCATACAGTGCTGTCTGCTAAGATAGTATAATATTTTGAAAAACAATGTAGCATTATCTGCTTATGCTAAATGATCTACTAAAGCTAATACACCTTCTAACTCAGCAGTTTTACTTCTAGGTATAAATATATCAGAAATGCAAAATGCATGCACGTATCCACACATGAATGTTCAAAGCATCACTGTTTCTCCAACTGATCAATTTAAATTTTTGAAAAATCTAAATAACTACATGAGACATACTTTCCCTTAGTTTTTAGTGGATTTTTTTTTTTACCTGTAATGCAGCCTTGTGTCAGCATTTAAGGGCAGAAAAGAGGTGAGCATTCATAATGAGCAAAAAGCAGCACTATTTTCTTTAAAGGAAAACAGTTGAATATTATTTAAAATCAAATAAGTTATTCTTAGAGTTAATAATTTACCATTTTGAACCTTCAGTACAACACTGAACTGTGTTCACAATAGGAAAAGATATTAAAAGATGTGTACTGTTTATTAAATAATTCAATTTAAGGAAATATTCAAATATTCCTACAAATACCATGATATCTCATTTTAATTAAAAACAATTGGTCCCAATTTTTAGCAATCTTTTCATGATCATGTCATTAAAACTCGTTACCCATCAAAACATCAGACTGTACACTTTAATTACATAAAATTTTTATTTGTCAACTTAAAATAAAGTTACCCAAACAAAAGTTAATCTAACTTTAAACAAAACAAAATAAAACGTGGAGGTTGTCTCACCTGACACTAACCAGAAAATAACTAACTTAAAGGTGGTCTTGTAGAAATCTTTCCTTTTTTAATTATTTTTCTTTGAGCATTAATACTCCATCATCAATTAAATTTTTCTTACTTTTACTACTGATTTTGTTTTCTTTTTTCACTGACATCTTCTATATCAGATCTAGTTTACTGGTATTTTAAATTCTAAATAAACCATTAAAAAGTTGATTTTACTGCTCAATACCAAGAAAACAGATTTCTTAAAGCAATGCTAGATGGCATCCTGTACATACTTATATTTCTATATTCAACTTTAACACTCTCCCTTTATTTTCAGATAACTACACAAAAAGTACTACTGACGATATAAGAAAGTTGAGTTGCAGGCATGTCACACTCAACTCTTTTAGCATGAAGAAATAAAAACTGTTTTAATATTTGAGTTTTCATTTTTAAAAACATTATTTTCAAAGTCAGTTTTGCTAGGTTTAGGCAATTCAACAGGCAATGCAGGTGAAGCTTTAGCATCTCGTCACAGAGAGGAAAGGCTGCCTTGCAGTGACTGCAGTTGGAAAGTCTGTAAGGCCAAACACGCATGTTGACACTAAGATGCATCCACACCCCCTGCCCCGCAACACACACACAGACACACTCTTTTACAGGGAGTTGGTGGTATCCTGAATGTAATTATGAATAGTGTTTTAAATTCTAACTAAAGGCCACTTTTAGCTTAGTTACGGCTCTAAGAGATTTAAATTTTTATAAACTGATTCAAGGAGCACAGCTTTCAAAGATCCGAAAAAATAACAAAATACGTCCCTTAAAATCTGAAGAACATTTCGCTCTTCAAAAACAGAAGAGGAATTTATCTGCACAATTTAATTATTAGAACAACCCAAAGATGGGTTCCAATACAATGACACCTTGCATAAACCAACAACCAAGCGACTGTATAAAACGGAATTAATTTTTAATTTCCCCTGAGGTACCTTTTGTTGAATGGTGGAATGTTTTTGCTCCATTTCTCTTTTCTCCTTTGCTGCATCCACAACCAGTCGATCCAACTGTAAAAAGGGAAAAAGAGAAAACTGCAGACTTAAAAAAAGTATGGATTATTTTTTCAAACCATATTCCAAATCATTTCACAGATAAATAAAAAAATCACTCAATTTAAGCTTATTTAAAAAGGTTTTGGCTAAACTTTGAAGTAGAAGTTCATATTTTTTTCTGCTATCAAGTTCTCTTTGAGAAGATCCATATCTCCATTAGAAGAAAAAAGATTTCCAAGAATAGTCATGGTGCCGTACATACATGATTGGAGGCCTTGTCACAGGTACCCCAGTGATACACTTTCAATCCTTAAATAAGGAAAATGACTCTAGCTTAAGCTGCCTGCTGACCTACTAAGCAAATTCAGGTAGTTAAAATCAAAGATACGAAGAAGACACTAGTGACTTCTTTCTCATAATAGCAAAAAGTAGTGCAGCTAAACTAGTACCAACCAGCTAAACCAGCTCTCACAAATTCACTCTAACAGCTACTTCCAATCATTCAAGATGTTTCTTCATGTTTTCAGGTTGGCTCCCTAACGTCATAATCAAATCTAAAAAGAAGAAAAAATAATTCACCAGATAAAAGAGAAAGCTAAAAATAATAAAAGAATAGTAATCATTCATAAGACCAAGGTAGGAAATCAGCAATTCTTAAGGCTCATTTTTAAAAGCTCAAAAAACTTAATAAAACTATAAAACCCGGCCGGGCGCAGTGGCTCACGCCTGTAATTCCAGCACTTTGGGAGGCCAAGTCGGGCGGATCAGGAGGTCAGGAGTTCAAGAACAGCCTGGCCAACATAGTGAAACACCGTCTCCCCTAAAAATACAAAAAATTCGCTAGGCATGGTGGCAGGTGCCCATAATCCTACCTACTCGGGAGGCTGAGGCAGGAGAATCACTTGAACCCAGGAGGCAGAGGTTGCAGTGGGCTGAGATCACACCACTGCACACTAGCCAGGGCGACAGTGCAAGGCTCCATCCCCCACCCCCCCCAAAATAATATACACATATATAAAAAACCCATTTATTTCTTGTTCCTTTGTATTAGAAAGGATATCCATCATAAGGGAAGTATTCAATTTCCGGTAATATGTCACAAGAAATGCACTGGCTTCTTGAAATCATATTTGCTAAACTAACAATAATTGGGTTATACATTATTTATTATGTGGGTTTCATTGTCTAGACTACGATGATGCTTTCCAACTCTGAACCTCCATCACCCATAAATGATTAACACATGTTCGATAAATGAAAAAATTAAAACATACATATCAGATCAGCAGGAATATGGAAAAAAGCGTTAAATGTCTAAACATTTTAAGTTGTATCTTTTAAAAACTAAATTTTTAAAGTCTCTTTCAAAAAAGCTATTTGATCCTTTATCACAAATGATTTTTTTCTACAGAAGAATAATTCTAGTCAGATAGTATTACTGAATAGTAATAGAGATTAACCAAAAAAATACCCACAATAAAACAGATCTATCACTATTATAAAGTACGTGATACAGCTGGCAACCATACTACTCTAGGATCTAATACACACACACCTTAGTGACATGTAGCATTGATTTAGTGGGTATGCTATACATGGTGCACTAGAAAAATATATTCTCGCACAAATTTCTTACGCGGAATGAGTGGACTAACCATCCTATGGTTTTTACGGCTCTGAGTGGCATATAAATATTATTCATTCAGACTGAAATGCAGCACAAGGGAGCCCCCAAATTCAAAATATTTACAAATATGCACGCATATACTTTACATATGAATTCTGCAATGTAGGTGATGGTTTTCTGCCTGTCTAATTGGTAAGAAATGTCTCTTGCAGCCAGGCGCGGTGGCTCACGCCTGTAATCCCAGCACTTTGGGAGGCCGAGATGGGCGGATCACGAGGTGAGGAGACTGAGACCATCCTGCCTAACACAGTGAAACCCCGCCTCTACTAAAAATACAAAAAAAAAATTAGGCGGGCGAGGTGGCGGGCACCTGTAGTCCCAGCTACTCGGGAGGCTGAGGCAGGAGAATGGTGTGAACCCAGGAGGCGGAGCTTGTAGTGAGCCGAGATCGTGCCACTGCACTCCAGCCTGGGCGACAGAGCAAGCCTCCATCTAAAAAAAAAAAAAAAAGAAAGGAAAAAGAAAAAAGAAATGTCTCTTGCATCCCTAACCCCATTGCTATTACAACAGGAAAGTGGGGACAATTCCCCCTCTCTGATGGGGAAAAAGAATAAAGAAAAAATATCTTTCGTGATGGTGGGGGTTTGGGAAAAGGCACGAGTTGGGGAAATGTGAAGACTGGCAGAGTCTTATCTTCTAGACACTGGGAAATGTATCAGGAAGATAACTTGGAGCACAGTAAAAAGGGCCCCGTGTTTGTGTTAATACTGGACATTATCCATTTTAATAGGTTCCTATCACTAAGCAGGTATCCCCGGTCCTTCTGTGTTTTAAATCCCTTCCACTCCCACCAACCTCAGATATCATCACTTCTCTTTCTCCTTTTCAACTTCTCCCTCGAACTACCATCTGCTTTTAAGTTGGTGCAAATCATTCTACCTTAATAAAACCACTGGGAGTGGGGAGGGATTGCATTGGGAGTTATACCTAATGTAAATGACGAGTTGATGGGTTCTGAGGAGTTGATGGGTGCAGCACACCAACATGGCACAAGTATACATATGTAACAAACCTGCACGTTATGCACATGTACCCTAGAACTTAAAGTATAATAATAATAATAATAATAATAGTAATAATAAAAGAAAAAAAAAAGAATCAGGAAGTTCCAAATCAAAAGCAGTTCCTGAGCTCCACTGAGGGAATGCAATGGGGAGGCTTTTACAGAACAGACACCGAAATAAAGCAAACACAATATTTGATTGGTTCTAGTTAAAAATAAAATAAAATAAAACCGCTAACCCATACTCTTTCTCCAGCTACCACATTCTTTCCCTCTTTCCTTCATAACACAACTTCTTTAAAATACTACCACCTTCTCTATTTGCCCCTTCCATATTAATCTACCCACTGTAATTCAGCTTCTACTGCCCGGGTCCCCAGCGCCATGGAAACAGCATCTCTCACAGAGGTAACAACTTTTTGCTGCTAAATCCAACAGGTATTTCTCAGTCCTAGGTTTACTTAACTTTCTAATAATTGAAGCTGATAACCACTCCTTCCCTTTGAAACCCTTTTCCTGGCCTACAATGCCAGTCTCCTGTTTTTCCACCCCTCACTCATCTACGTCCTAGCACAGCTTCTCTTACTGAGCCATCTCAAAATTTAGTCCTTCTTAGGTCCCTGCCCCAAGTCAGTTTTTTTTTTTTAACTCAATACCAGTGGACCTCAACCTTAACTTACAAAATAAAAATCTTTATGTATGGTGTCTAGGCAACTAGATTTTTTAAAAAATAGCTCTATGATTCAGAGATATCTAACTCACCCCCCATCAACTCACCCACTCTTGTGGTTGCAATCAGCAACTATATGCTACTGATTTAGTCTACTTCCCTCTTCTGAGCTCCACAAATATCCACTTACACGTCTTATCCTCACAAATCAATATATTTAAGCGTGAACTCATCACGCCCTTCCACCCTCGGATGGGCTGTATATTAACCCTCACATCTAACCATTTCTATCTCTACTGCCATGACCTTAGTTGCAGATGCCATTATCTACTGATTATGAAAAGAATATCGCAACTGGCCACCTCCAACCCGGACATCTTATCGACCAGGCACTACAGGCTCTGGGGCTTAGATGTTTTTCAAGGACCTGCAGACTTATTTGAGATCTGGGGCGGGGCGGGGGGGAACCTATAAAACTAAAATGATTAAATGTTTTAAAAATACATAGTTTTTTCAGCTAGCCAACTGCAATTCAACTCACACTGCTTTTATAAATTATAATGAATATAAGATGACAGTGTAATCTAATATTTGATAGTATGTGAGGAATGTCTAAAACCTAGGAAGGTCTCTCCTTCCCCCCAAGTCCGGCTTACATGTCCTATCTATATGTTCCTGCAACACTTTGACCCTTCCCCATATGGTGGAAAAGGCCAGCTGTCCCTCAATATCTGTTTTCTCCTTCTTCCTTAACAATGGAACCCCTAAATTCTAGCAGGTCACGTGGCTACCTGGCATTAAGGTTAATTTCCCTTGCAGCTATTGTGACCCTGTGACTAAGGACTTGGCATTGGGATGTATGTAGAAGTGATATGTACAATTTCTAGGAAATGTGCTTAAAAAGAGAAAAACGTATCTTTCATTCTCCCTTCCTTCTTCCTATTAGCTGGAATTTGGGTATGTTAGCTAAAGCTTGATTAGCCACTTTGAACTATGAGGTAGGATCAAAAAACAGAAGCCTGCACTCCTGCTAACCAAGTTGCCACCATACCATGTCTTCAACTTTACATAAGAGAAATAAAACTCTCTTTTTTAAACTACTAATATTCTCAGTTTTCTATTATTTGCAAACAAACCTCATCCCAACTGTTACACACACAAGGTATTCAGCACAGAGATTAAGAGTGTGGTGCCTTGTTGGCTTCTCCCAAGAGAGTAAGTTCTGTAGAGGCAGAAAACAGAATACATGTAATCCACAGCATATGCCCTACATGTCCTTCCCTGTCTCAACACACACACACACACACACACACACACACACACACCACAACTCACACATACTCTGGTCAGTAAATGCAATTCCCATTCCACTCTTACCTTTTTCCTTAAACTCAATTTTTCTTTTCCTTTTTTTTTTTTTTGAGACAGAGTTTCCCTCTGTCACCCAGACTGGAGTACAACGACCCAGTCTTGGCTCACTGAGAACTCCACCTCATGCCTCAGCCTCCCGAGTAGCTAGGATTACAGGCATACGCCACCACACCCAGCTAATTTTTTTATTTTTAGTAGAGACGGGGTTTCACCATGTTGGCCAGGCTGGTCTCAAACTCCCAGCCTCATGTAATCTGCATGCCTCAGCCTCCCAAAGTGCTGGGATTACAGGCATAAGCCACTGTGCCTGGCCTAAACTCTATTTTTCATCATCAGTCCCCTCCTCTTGGAAACTAAACTGAAACATCTTGAGAAAGAAAATCACCTAAAAATCGACAGTGTTAAATAAAGAATGCTCATCAACAAAAAACAAAGTCCCCCGAACAGATCTAATATAACGTTATGATCAGATATGAAAAAATAGTTTGAACATAACAACATTTTTATACATATAAAATTTGTATGTATATGTATAGAGCTATTACACATAGCCATAGCCACATGTGACTATATGAAATGAAAAAGTTCCCAAGAGCTCTAT
Source organism: Macaca mulatta (assembly GCF_049350105.2). Classification (NCBI taxonomy): domain Eukaryota; kingdom Metazoa; phylum Chordata; class Mammalia; order Primates; family Cercopithecidae; genus Macaca; species Macaca mulatta. Next base: position 3,422,772 of record NC_133407.1, on the reverse strand, counting down.
AATTTTAAGATTCTAAAATTTTTTTTATTCAAATAACAAGATACAAGTTTTTAGAAAATAAAAAAGAGCTCTAACTCAACTGAAAAGCAAATTGGAACAATAATTCAATTATCCAAATGTATGAAATTTAAAAATAAGTCCAGTTATGTAGACTGCAAAACACACACTTTGTTTTTATATTTTTTATTTTATTTTATTTTTTTTGAGACGGAGTCTTGCTCTGTCGCCCAGGCTGGAGTGCGGTGGCGCGATCTCAGCTCACTGCAACCTCCGCCTGCCAGGTTCACGCCATTCTCCTGCTTCAGACTCCTGAGTAGCTGGGACTACAGGCGCCCACCACCAAGGCTGGCTAAGTTTTTTTTTATTTTTAGTAGAGACGGGGTTTCAACGTGTTAGCCAGGATGGTCTTGATTTCCTGACCTTGTGATTCGCCCGCCTTGGCCTCCCAAAGTGCTGGGATTACAGGTGTGAGCCACTGCGCCCGGCCACACTTTGTTTTTAAATTCTCCTTTTCAATACCTTCATATACAAACTATAACATAAGGTTCTTTTTACCTTTGATTTCATTTTTTGGGTATACCCAAAATGCAAACATTTGAGTATTAACCCACATATAAATCTGCTATAGCATCCAACTTCATTCTTCATTAAATAAATAAAACATCAAGTCCTCCTTGATATGGTTTGGGTGTCCTCACCCAAAATCTCATCTTGAATTATAATCCCCATAATCCTCATGTGTCAAGAGAGAGACCAGGTGGAGGGAAGTGAATCATGCGGGGGGTTTCCCCCATGCTGGTTCTCATGATAGTGAGTTCTCACGAGATCTAATGGTTTTATAAGTGTTTGGTAGTTTCTCTTGCATTCATTCTCCCCTCTGCTGCCTTGTGAAGAAGATGCCTTGCTTTCCCTTTGCCTTCTGCCATGATTGTAAGTTTCCTGAGGCTTCCCCAGCCATGCAGAACTGTGAGTCAATTAAACCTCTTTCCTTTCTAGATTACCCAGTTTGAGGCAGGAGGCAGCTCTTTACAGCAGTATGAGAAGAGACTAACACACCTCCAATATGCTAAATTTCTTTAAAAATACAAATACCAGTGTATAAAACAGAATCAAGAAATATACCGCAACATTACCTGTGCACCAAGATCCTTCATGTAGGGTCCAAGTTCACTAAACAGATCATATCCTTGATGAAAGAAGGCCAAATGGGCATACATAAATGACAACATCTAAAGGGGGGAAAAAAAGATGACCATTTTAAAATCTACTCGTAGATAGACATTCTGAAATATTTTATATATATAAAAAAGACAGCGTCTTGCTCTGTCACCCAGGCCTGGCATGCAGTGGCACAAACACAGTTCACTGCAACCTGTACCTCCCAGGCTCAGGTGATTCTCCCACTTCAGCCTCCTAAGTAGCTGGGACCACAGGCATGCGCCACTATGCTCAGCTAATTTTTGTAGAGACAAAGTCTTGCCATGTTACCCAGGCTGATCTCAAACTCCTGGGTTCCAGCAATCCTCCCACTTCCACCTCCAATAGTGCTGGGATTACAGGCATGAGCCACCGTGCCCAGTTCATCAAACCTATTTGAAAATTAAACTGAGTCATCTGTTTTAAAAGAGTATTTCAAAAATATTTTCAAATACAATGAAAATAAATTTTATTTAAAAGAAATTTCCCAGTGGTTTAAAAATTTTTTAATGCTCAAAATTTTAGTCGTTTAGACTATATTTAGGTGATCAAAATGTATACAGCAGATTCAAATAATCCAATTTTCAATAACTCTACTATTTTCCTAGGTCCATTATAAAGTATTTATGTGCTCCTTCAACCAAGCTCACTGACAAACCTTAAACTGCAAAAAAGGCAAAAAGATAAGAGAAATATAAAGTGCTCAAAATAAAACACAAATACTTTACAATCTACTAGAGCACCAAGCACAACCTAAAGTAGGAGAATGTTGGTTTTTCTCTCAAGATACCAAAATAAAATGAGTCAACTGAATTTGCCAATATGGAACTTTCTTTACATTCATTCCACAAATCTAAAAAGCTGACATTAATAAGCAGAGATTTGTCCACGTTTTCCCATATTTTACCTATTTTAAAGAGAAAAATCACCCTCATTTTAATTAAGTTTTTACATGGAAGGAATTATATAATTAAATGAATACTGAAAAAATATTCTAAACATCCATGTTATTTTTAACAAGTGGCATCTGTTCAATTTTCTGAAGTCTAAAATAGGTCATAAAGTCCTTAATACTCAAAAATCCTCCAAAAAAAACTACTTAAAAAAAAAAACCATTAAAACACAGAGGAAAAAGGACAAAACTCAGAAGAGGAAAATTATTCTGGAATTAGATAATAGTGATCATTGCACAAATTTGTGAATAAAAACTGATAAATTATTTTTAAAAATTAATTAACAATTTAAAAAGAGGGATGGGATTAATAGCTAGGACTACATAAAAATATAAAATATGCCTGTACATCAAAATGCAAAACGAGCATATTAAAAGACAAATGATAAACTAGGGAAAAACACATGACAAAGAATTAACAGTCTTAAGATGTAAGAGATGTTGCAAATCAACATGAAAAAGATGAACACTCCAACAGAAAAAAAGACAAATGACATATAAGGTATCTAACTGGCCAAAAAACACGGAAAAACGTTCAAACTCATCTGTATTAACAAAATGCAAAACTGAATAATGAGATCGTGCTTTCTATCCAACAAACTAGGGGCAGCATGGGGGAAAAAACCAGAATGCTCAGTGTTGGTAAAATGTGGAGGAAAACCCATTTTCACACAATATTAGAAGAAATATTGTATAACTCTTGAAATTTGACAATATTTTTCTAAAGTCTTAATTCTTTGACTATATAATATCTTCTTTATAAATCTATCCTAAGAAAATAATAGGATTATTCATTAGAATGATGAGGACAAAGCTATGTTTTAATGTCAAAAACAAGGAAATTATTTGAATATCCATTAATAGGTGAAATTAATTTATGGTATATTCCTTCAAGGTCAGTAAACTATGACCTGCAAACTTTATTAGGCCTCACCACCTTTTTGATAGTCCATGAGCTACGAATGGTTTTTACATCTTTAAATGATTTAAAGACAATGAAAATAAATAAAATTTATGATAGGTGAAAATTACATGAAATTCAAATTTGTGTTTATTTATAAAGTTTTATTGGAACACAGCAATGGCCATTCATTTACATATTGTCTTTCTCGTTATAATAGCACAGTTGAATAATTCCAACAGAGACCATGAGGCCTGTAAAACCCACCATATTTACTACCTGGAGTTTTACAAAAAACATGTGCCAAACCCTAGGATATTCAGGTGGTAGAATTCTACCCGGCCACAAACGCCATCATTAAATAAAGGATATTTAATCCAAACCCTAGGATATTCAGGTGGCAGAACTCTACCTGGCCACAAACGCCATCATTAAATAAAGGATATTTAATGACATATAACTTTGCAGTGTATTAGTGAAAAGAGAAAGTTATAAAATAGTACGTAGGAATGAGTCCCATTAAAACATCAAATGTGATTTTAAAAGGCATATATTCAAGTTTATGTACACACACACACGCACGCACAAGGACGGACATAGAGAGTAAAAAGACGAAGATGTATGCCGTGATATTAATAGTGGCTTCCCCTTGGTAGCAGAACTAGTAAGTCGTTTTTGTTTTTCTTCTTACACATTCTAATTTTCTACAATTAATATACATTACTGTCAATCTCGAAAACAAGTGGGGTATAAACATTATCTTTTAAAAAACAGGAAGTACAATGTGTTTACCTGATAATTTATAACACAAATATATACATACAATTTAGAAAAAAAGCTAGGTGGGGACAAGGATCTAAGGCTACTTAAATATAGCCTTTTGGGGGAAAAGTCAGTAAGTAATTCAGAGTTGAGAGATTATTACTAAAGTTATCAAAATATAAAGATATGATATGCCATACCATATCATGCCCTGCACACTTCTTCATTAGCTTTTTTTTGAGACAGAGTTTGCTCTTGTCACCTAGGCTGGAGTGCAATGGCACGATTTCGGCTCACTACAAACTTTACCTCCTGGGTTCAAGCAATTCCCCTCAGCATCATGAAGTAACTGGGATTACACGCGCCCGCCACCACACACAGCTAATTTTTTTGTATTTTTAGTTGAGATGGGTTTTCACCATGTTGGCCAGGCTGGTCTTGAACTCCTGACCTCAGGTGATCCACCTGCCTCAGCCTCCCAAAGTGCTGGGATTACAGGCATGGGCCACCACAGACAGCCTTTGTTAGCTTTTAAGACCAAAAAAACAGCTCCCCACCGCAAAAAAAAAAAAAAAAAAATCATTGTCATGGGGTGAAGAGGCTCAGGGAAAAAAGTGATCCCCCAATTTTATCCCACTGGTTCTGTAACTGCATACCAAAGAACAAACCAAAAGAATGATCCACCATCAACTCTAAGGGAAAAATTCTCCAAAAATGATACTATTCATATAAATCCTCAATCTCAAATATTTTTAAAGTCCAAATAATGCCAAAAATCATAAAGAAAAATGTAAATATGTTGAAAGAGGTTGGGCAAAAAAATTTTAAAGCAAAACAAGTGAGAAAAAATTCAAAACCTAAGTGTAACAGTTTTTTATGTTCATAACTTTCTAAACAAATTCTGAAATATTCTCACAGGTTTTTAAACCAAACATTTTTAGTTATTCACCAAATGGTACTGGGCATCTAGTGCATGTAAAGCAACATATTAGGATAAAAGAAAACAAAAACGTTTAACAGTAGAGTGTCCCTTTATGGACCTCACAGTGTATCAACAGACGAGACACACAAATAACTCGAACACAAAGGAGACAAAGAAGTCCAGTGCCACATAAGAAATACAGATGAAGATCAAAAAGAAAAGCAATCATAAACCTTATCATGTACATAGCAGATGTTCTTTCAACACCTAAATATGTACATTGTTTCATATTAAAATATTTAAAACATCATTTCAATTAATATCTTACTGATTTTAGGATTTCTGATCTCCTTTTTGATTGAAGAACATTAATCTAAGGGAAAACACATGTGGTTAATCACCCATGCATTATTTTAAAGCTAATCCATAACGCAATATTATAAAACTTATTTTAATGGTTTAACACTTTTCCAAAAAGCAAATAAAAACAAAGTTCGAGCTTTTTCATCCTTCAACTATCCTTTTGCAAAACACAGTTAAGACAAACATTCCAGTGAAATTCTCATACATTTCTGAGCTAAAAGAAAAACTGGTTATTTAAATATTAGAGTGATGGAACTATTTTGACATTTGAAACTCTGGGAATTCCATCTTTTTCCCACCCTCTTTATCTCATTGCTCATCAAAGTTCAACATACAACCTAAATGCAAATTCTCATCACTTTACCACTATCACCATCATGTCTTTTCCAGACTGCTGCAAAAGGCTATGAATTAGTCTCCTCTCTGCTTCCATCTGCTTCCATTCTCGACTCCCTACAATCTATTATACACACAGCAACCAGTCAGCATTTTTTTTGCTTTTTTTTTTTTTTTTTGAGATGGAGTTTTGCTCTTATTGCCCAGGCTGGAATGCAATGGTGCGATCTCAGCTCACTGTAACCTCTGCCTTCTGGGTTCAAGCAATTCTCCTGCCTCAGCCTCCTGGGTAGCTGGAATTACCAGCATGTGCCACCACGCTCAGCTAATTTTTTGTATTTAGTAGAGACACGGTTTCTCCAAGTTGCTCGGGCTGGTCTTAACTCCTGACCTCAGGTGATCCACCCGCCTTGGCCTCCCAAAGTGCTAGAACTACAGGCGTGAGCCACCACGCCGGGCCCACCTTAAAAAAATATAAATAAGATCATGTTACCTCTACCTTAACACCCTCCAACTTCCTACCATGGCTGGCAAGGCCCACTGTGATGTAGCCCCTACCTACCTCATCTCTTCAACCTATTCTTCTATTACTTTCCCCCTTTCTGTACTCCAACCACAACCTGGGACCACTCCCACCTCAATGCCTTTGTACTGGCTGTTCTGTCTACACGTTATGATGTTCTGCCTAGATGGGTACCAGGCTATCTCATACCAATCAGGTCCAACTTCAATACCGTCTCCTCACAAAGGTGTAAGGTAGCTTCTTATGCACTGTCTAGTACACCAACCCTATTTATTTTACTCAGAACATTAATAACTACCTTATATTTTCTGATTTGTGTCTTCTCCCTAACCAAAGTGTAAATTCTAGTGAGAGCAGGGTCTTTGCCTTATTCCCAGCTGTAGTGGCACACACTAAGCACTCAATAAATATTTCTTAAATAAATTAACAGGTTTTGTTTTTAGAGACAGAGTCTCACTCTGTTGCCCACTCTGGCCGGAGTGCAGTGGCACGATCAGATCTCACTGCAGCCTCGAACTCCTGGGCATGCAATCCTCCTGCCTTAGCCCCCAGCAATTCTCCCATCTCAGTTTCCTGAGTAGCTGGGACTACAGGTGCACACCACCAGACCTGGCTAATTTTTTTTACTTTTTGTAGAGACAGGTTCTCACTGTGTTGCACAGTCTGGTCTCAAACTCCTTGCTTCAAGCAATCCTCCCGCCTTGGCCCCCCCAAGCGCTGGGATTATAGGAATGAGCCCCTGCACCCGGCCAGATTTTAAGTAAATGGTTTTTTTTTTTTTTTTTTTTTTTGAGACTGAGTCTGGCTCTGTCGCCCAGGCTGGAGTGCAGTGGCCGGATCTCAGCTCACTGCAAGCTCCGCCTCCCGGGTTTACGCCATTCTCCTGCCTCAGCCTCCGGAGTAGCTGGGACCACAGGCGCCCGCCACCTCGCCCGGCTAGTTTTTTGTATTTTTTAGTAGAGACGGGGTTTCACCGTGTTAGCCAGGATGGTCTCGATCTCCTGACCTTGTGATCCGCCCGTCTCAGCCTCCCAAAGTGCTGGGATTACAGGCTTGAGCCACCGCGCCCGGCTGTAAATGTTTTAATTAGACTAAATTTACTGAAAGATCAATAAATTAAAAGATTTCCCTTTTAGGGGATCTCTCCCAACTCTAGAAATTCACAATAAACATTTTATTTTTGTCTGTTATTATGTATCAGCTTAATGAAATGTTTAAGAATCATTCTCTCTTTGCCAATACTGTCAAAAGATTATAAAATATCTTTTTAATATGTCCTTCCGACTGAATTCTGTATTTTATCAAATAATTTTAAAGCATTAAATAAAAAAAAAAAAAAAAAGAAAAATCTAAGTAACTTAACTATAAGACTAGTTTCTGGCTGGGTGCAGTGGCTCATGCCTGTAATCCTTGCACTTTGGGAAGCTGAGGCAGGCAGACTGCTTGAGATCAGGAGTTCAAGTCCAGTCTGGCCAACATGGTGAAACCCTGTCTGTACTAAAAATACAAAACTTAGCCAGGCGTGGTGGTGGGCACTTGTAATCCCAGCTACTCCAGAGGCTGAGACAGGAGAATCACTTAAACCCTGGAGGCGGAGGTTGCAGTGAGCTGGGATCGCACCACTGCACTCCAGCCTAGGCAACAGAGCAAGACTCTTTCTCAAAAAAACAAAAACAAAAACAAAAGCCTAGTTTCTTCTACATGTATTTCAAAGCCTATTCAGTTTAGAGAACTACAATATTTACTTTCAAATGCTCTAAGTAAAGCAGAAGCTGCAAATAGCCCACTACTCAAACGCTGAATAATGTTAAAATGCCTGTTTTATATGTCCTTTATTCTATTTGAAAAAAAATTAAGTGCTATATAAAATTTTTAAATTTAAATGTTATAAATAAAATAAAATGCTATATAAAATAGATTTTTATATTATATAATTAAATTATATAGCATTTAAATTATCGGAGGAAAAAAGTAAACTCAAATATTTAGAGTAGTTAAGACAAACTTTATATATTTGGATATTTATTACTTACTATTCTCTAAAGTAGATATAAATGAAATAAAGGCCATAAAATGATAAAATAGTTCCCATCAGAAAAATCAAACAAACTAACAGGTATTTGTTGCGGGGGTGGGCATGAGGAGGCAGTGTGAGAATTCCTAACTTACATATGGATATCCAAGAAAATAACATATAAGTTTAAAAATAATGAAAATTTCAGCTAATCCTCTCACTATAAAATTTGTAACATTAAGCCATTCGCTCTCTCAAAAACCATTTACAACATATCTATTTTCTAACCACTGGACTAGAGGCTAGGGATACAATCTAGAAATAGAAAAAACATATAAATAAATATTTGCACTAACGTGTAAGTAGTCTAACTGCAATGTGTACGAAAATACAGGCACACAGAGAAGGCAGGGGCGAAAATCCTTCCTTTTGGCCTGGAGAAGTCTGAGTAACACTGATCATAAAACAGAATGAATTAGTGACAGGGCAAGTAAAAGCAACGCAAGGCAGACCAATTTCATGAGAATACCTTAATACTCCAAACAAGATACGGTAAGGCTTGGTTAGGGCTGCAGCAAAGGTGAAGAAAGAACCCATTTAAAAGGTACATAGGAGGAATTTTCAAGACATTTTGGCAACTACATATACTGGCTTAGAATGAGGAGAGTATCTGACATAATTCTCTCATTTCAAACTTCTATGAGAGTAAAAAAGCGACACCATTCAAATAGATAAGGGCAAAAGGGAAAGAGAAGCCATTTTGGAAGATGAGAGATTTCAGTTCTGAACACGAGAATGAAGTACCTCTGTGAAAAAACATTTGGTCATCTACTTGTAACAGGTAGTGATTCAAGCAAGGGGCATGATGAGACTGACAGAAAACAATGAAGAAAAGAAAAGAATAAAACCAAAGATGGAACACTAGAAAGGAAAGTGCAAAGGCAGACAAAGGAGTGAGGCCCAAGACAGAACTGGAAAAGAAACAGAAGTTGGGAGGAAGACCTAAAAGCAGTTTCAGATAAATCAAGATAAAAGAATGTTTCAAGAAGGAGTAAAACAGAATAGCCAAGTTTGTTAAAAACTGAAACATGTCTAGCGAATAAAACCTCTGCATGAGCCATTTTAGTGGGTTAGGCAGGGCGAGTACTCACACTACAGCAGAAAATGGTACAATGTGAAGTAGGTACAGGACCCAGGAAATAGCCTACTCCCGTCTAGCAACCTTTCCTCCAAAAGTACAATTAATTTTAAAACTTTAACTTCCCACTTACTGAAGAGGAACTTAATGGAAAAAAACTTAGCTAATTTTCTATTGTTTTGCAAAGTTACCTAAGTAATTTTTAATTACTAATTTCTATTTGGTATTTTTTCTTAAGAAATACTCTGTGATCATTGTGAAGTAAACAATCTCTGAAGACAACCACTACTGTTTTGAAAAGAAGATTTATATGAGGTAATTCCCTAAGCATTCAAAGTTTTTTGGCTTTAAATTCCATGATATATAGAATCAAGCAATATAATATGCCTTCATTTTTCCCATGTTTCAAATACCTTTGGAGACCTATCACATTCAAACTAGTTTCAGTTATAAATTAGACTGGAAGATCACCAAGCAATTTACCAAATACAGATTTCTAGTTTTTAAAAGCAGCACCTAATACAAAAATATGGTAACACTACTTCTAGAAAGATTTTTCATTTGGCAATATGGTGAACCTTAGCACCTCTAAGAATCTAATCTAAAGAAATAAGAAGTGTAAAGATGTTATTATCACTCACAATTACTGAAAATTACATTTTCCCTATTGCCAGTAAAAACTTGAACACCATAAATGTCTTTTACAGCAACTTAGAAGGAACTAGGGGCCCTTACCCTAAAGGAAGTAACACAGGAACAGAAAAACAAACGTCATGTGTTGTCACCTATAAGTAGAAGCTAAGTTGTAGGTTTTCAGGGGCATACAGAGTAGTATAATGCACACTGGAGACTCAGAAAGGGGGGAAGGTTGGGAGGGAGGTGAGGGATGAAAAATTTCCTATTGGGTACAATGTATACTACTGGAGTGACAGATACAAAAAAAGCCCACACTTTACCACTATGCAATTCATCATGTGACCAAAAACCCACTTGTACCCCTAAATTTACTGAAATAATAAAATGGTATAAAAGATAATTAAATTGATACAACAACTCCAGAGAACAAAATATAGCAACTAAAAAGATTTTTAACATTTTTAAATGGGAAATATAAAGTTAAGAGAAAAGAGGCAGAACTCAGAACCCAAGGAATATATATCCATACACACATAGATACACTATAGCTATACAGATGATATCCATACACACATAGATACACTATAGCTATACAGATGATATCCATACACACATAGATACACTATAGCTATACAGACGGAAATTTTCCACGAAAGATTATGTTTTAACTTTAAGCTCAAAGTAAAAGTATTTATTTACTCTTCTTAGGGCAATCACTCAAAAGTAACAACCTATTTAGTAAGCACTGTCTGAAAACCTACACAGTAAGAAACTACATACCTGAAGCACATAATCGAGGGCTATATGTCGAAAACATTTTCTTGTTGCTGTCAGAATGTTGGTGGCTTCTTCAACTTCATGTTGTTTATTTCTTTGTACTTGGGCATTTTTTACTAATGCGTTTTCTTTTTCTTCACTGACTTTTTCGAATTGCTTCTTGGCATCTTTGAATTTTCTAAGATCTCTAAAAAAAGAAAAAGTGAAACTTTCATAACTTGCTTCATTAAAAAACTTTAGCAGGCTGGGCGCAGTGGCTCACGCCTGTAATCCCAGCACTTTGGGAGGCCGAGGTGGGTGGATCACGAGGTCAAGAGATCGAGACCATCCTGGCCAACATGGTGAAACCTTGTCTCTACTAAAAATACAAAAAAATTAGCTGGGTGTGGTGGCACATGCCTATAGTCCCAGTTACTCAGGAGGCTGAGGCAGGACAATCACTTGAACATGGGAGGTGGAAGTTGCAGTGAGCTGAGATCACGCCACTGCACTCCAGCCTGGCAACAGAGCAAGACTCCGTCTCAAAAAAAAAAAAAACAAACAAAAAACAAACAAACAAACAAAAAACTTTAGCAAAATAACATTTAGAATTGAATTCCTATGTTCCTCCATTTTTTGTTTCACCTCACACTGAAACACATTCACTCTTCAAACTAAAATATGTACTGTTTCTCAATTTTGTATAAAACCTGATGAAGTCAGCTAAAATTTCACTATTTAAACCTATATAACTTGAGGTGACAATAAATTATCAAGTTAACATTACAGAAACATAAAGGAAAAGTTAATTGTTTTTCTAAAGACAAATTCAGGGATACGTACCATTATTTAACCAAATGATTTGTAAACGGTACTATACATAAGAATCACTATAGGGCACTTATTAAAAATGTAATTTCCAGAGCTCTTTCCAAGAGATTATAATTCTTTAGCCTTCAGGAAAAATCCTAGAAATCTGAGGAGTTTATTTTTAAGACACACCTGTGATTTTACTACTACGGATGGTCTACAGACCACACTCTAAGAAACAACATTCATTTCTCATGCTGTGGCAAGATCATAGCTCACTACAGCCTTAAAGTCCTGGGCTCAAGCGATCCTCACACCTCAAGCCTTTCAAGCAGCTGGGATTATAGGCACATGCCACCACACAAGGCTAATCTTTATTTTTTATTTCTGTGGCCTCACATTATTGCCCAGGCTGGAACACATCAATTTCTGAAAGAACCGTTACATCAGCAAAGAATAACAGTATCCCTTTCAATAGTCTGAAAATCTGAAACACTTGGTTCATTAATGACCTTACTCACATAACAACCCTTTGCTTGTATTTTTCTACTAGGGAGCTAGGTAAAATAACTTGAAGACAAATGATTTTATAAAAATCATAATAAAGTATATGTAAGAAAGACATTCAACTCCTCGAAAGAAGCCATAAACTGTACGTGTGCATTCTATGAAGACATTCTAAGTATTAATCTATCACAAAGTAATTTATAAAGAATCTAGTTGGGTGCACTGGCTCATGCCTGTAGTCCCAGTGCTTTGGGAGGTTATGGTAAGAAAACTGCTTTGAGGCCAGTAGTTTGAGACTAGCCTCAGCAACATAGTGAGATCTGCCTCTACAAATATAAAAAATAAAAGAAAAATTAGCCAGAAGTGGTCCACGCCTGTAGTCCTAACTACTCAGGAGGCTGAGGCAGAAGGATCACTTCAGCCCAGGAATTCGAGGTTACAGTGAGTTATGATCAAGCCACTGTACTCCAGCCTGAGTAACAGAGTCAGACCGTCTCTATATTCAAAAAAGAAAAAAAGAAAAGAAAAGAAACTGTGATACATAACCTCCAGAACAACAAATTCTAACCTATTAAAAACAGTGTACTATCTTAATGAGATCTAACACCACTGTACAGCTCTATTATAATAAACTTTATCTGTAATTTTATATATTCCCAGCCAGGAATCAAGAGAAAAAACTGTATTATTAATGTGAAAAAGAAAAACTTTCCTAATTTGGAAATTTCTGATTTTTAAAATTTCCAGTTCTATTTTATTTCACAAAGAAAATGTGATGAATGTGACACAAAATACTCATAAGTAACAAAAATCATGTACTTTTTTTTTTTTTTTTTGAGACAGAGTTTCACTCTTGTCGCCCAGGTGGGAATGCAATGGCATGATCTCAGCTCACTGCAACCTCCACCTCCCAGGTTCAAGCGATTCTCCTGCCTCAGTCTCCTGAGTAGCTGGGATTACAGGCATGCGCTACCACGCCCAGCTAATTTTGTATTTTTAGTAGAGATGGGGTTTCTCCATGTTGGCCAGGCTGGTCTCGCCTCCTGACCTCAGGTGGTCCACCCGTCTTGGCCTCCCAGAGTGCTGGGATTACAGGTGTGAGCCACCACACCAGGGTCCAAAAATCATGTACTTTCATGACTCATTCTCATATATTCCATTATCTTCTCTTCAAAGAAAACACCACACTGAAACACTGAAATAACGGAAAACATAGTTTCAACTACAATAGCTAATAGTATTTCATCCACTTTTGGGGTTTTCTTTGATGGTGAAAGAACAATTAGATTATTTACATTAAAAATATTTTTTAAACCTACAGCTATGTATCCTAGCTAAGAATCCTCCAGAACACGTATTTGTGGAAGAAGTGATTCACTGAAAGATATCAAGTCTGATCTACTTATAGAATAATTCAGGAAGAAATGCAGCATACATTTCACAAAGCAAATAAAAACACCAATATTTTCAATAATTCATGGTATATAACTTCTTCCAAAAGATACCAATTCGTAGACTGATCATTAACTAGTTAATTTTCTTTCCTCTTCACTGCAATTGACTTACTCTTTAACAAAGTTCTGAAGCTGTGCCTTAATTGATCTCTGAGTTTGGTCAAACAGGATCTAAAAAATAAAATTTAATATTAAGTGATTAGAAAAGTAAACAAAATAATTTTCTTATCGTTCTATAAATACCATACCCCTTCATCAATTCTCCAATTCTAATACTGCCTATATTTCTTCTTGAGGACTACAAAAGAAATAACCATTTAAAAATAGAACCCAAAACAGATAAGCCAATTTCATCTCTCAGAAATAATATTACTTCTATTTACAGAGGAAAACAAACCTGCTTTAATATTTAAATAGAGTGCTCAAACAGTGAAGCAACATAGTTCCTTAATTCTAATTCAGGCTTTGGAAGACAATCTAAAACACGAATACAAATTCTGCTCCACACATTACAGAAATTATTTACTCCAATATACTACAGCATACCAAATGAAAACAACTCCAGAAACACCATATACCTTAGCTGAGGTAGAGGTTACTACTCATTTGGGAAGACTTGCAGACTTAAATGAGTATTTTGAATTCAACTAAACATTATATCATCCTTCAGGTTAAGTAACTGCTAACAGTAGAGACAAGAATGAAATCTGATTCCTCCAGATAGTATTTTGCCCAACTTAAAAGATGCCACGTATTTCGCACAGATGGCTCTGTGTAGGATAAACATTCAAATGCTTGTCATGGGGATTCCACCTTTAATAATTTACAGATACACTTCATTCAGAGTTTGAAAGAAAGTTAGATGAACAGGCAGAAAGATCAATATCCAAAAGAAAATCCTCCTTTCTTCTACTAATTAAAAATACCATAATTTCATTATCTCTGAAGCTCTGTCTTCCGTTTTCTCCCGAATACCACATACACACATTCCCCAGGAATCTGGACGTTTCAAAATCTGTCAATTTACTTCCAGAGAGAAATTAAATTTTGTATGTATTATGTTAAACTCAAAGTACTAAACCCAAGTAAGCAAAAGAAAGAAAATAATAAAGATCAGAGAAGTCAACTAAATAGAAAATAGAAAGTTAATAGAGAAAAATCAAAGAATCAAAACATTTGGTTCTTAGAGATTATAAAATCGATAAACCTCTAACCACAGTGATCAGAAAGAAGACGCAAATTTCAAACACTATGAAGGAGAGACATGTCTTTATTACTGATTGCATGTATATTAAAAAAGGTAATCTGCGAAGCTAAGAAACAACTGTAGGCCTGCAAATTCAACAGATGAAATGCATACATTTTGTGAAAGACAAAAACTATCAAGTCTCATTCAAGATGAAACTGATACCCTGAACAGAGTTTAAAAGACACAGTCTACAGTTTAAAACGTTCCATATCATATAAAGTTAAAATTACATGAACATGAAATACAACAATCCCAATCCTAGGTATTTGGCCAAATGAAATTAAAACTTACGTTCACACAAAAACCTGTACTCAAATGTTTATAGCAGTTTCATTCCTAATTGCCAAAATATAGAAAATACCCAAATGTCTTTCAACCAGTGAATATAGAAACAAACTATGATACATTCATACAGCAATAAAAAAGAACGATTATTAATACATGCCAACAACATAGGTAATCTTAATGCATTTTGCTAAATGAAACAAAATTTTTATGGCATCCAGGAAAGGGCAAGACTGAGGGGATGAAAAATCAGCGATTTCCACTGACAGGAGGAAGATGGAAGGGTTAATAATGGGGCAACATGAAGGTTTCTGGGGAGTTGATGGAACTGTTGTACATCTTGACTTTGGTGTGGAAACCCAACTATATGCATCTGTCAAAACCTATGAAGTTATATGCCACAAAAAATCAATTTTGTTATATTTAAATTTAAAAATAACTTTAAAATATGAAGAATGACAGTGTAAATATGAAACAATAGATTTTTAAATGAATAAAGAAGAAACAAATAGCATATTAACTAGGTTGGTTGAAAAGACAGAGAAACATAAAACCAATGAAAAGAGAACATCCAATCTTCTCAGGAACACTAACAACATTTAAGAGAATTGACCATATAGTAGGGCATAAAGCAATAATATGGCATTATATTAAGTTATACTACAAAGTATTAAAAAGAGAGAACTACTGAAACAGGCAACAATACCAATCTCAAAAATGTTATTCCAAACAAAAGAAGTCACACACACACACACACACGCACACACACACACACACACAGAGACACACATATGTACAATATGATTCCATTTATATGAAGTTATAGAAAAAGCATAACTACTTTACGGAAGAAAATCAGAACAGCACTTGCCTTTGGAGGTGTGGGTTGGGACTGTCTGAGAAGTAGTATGGGAGAACTTTCTGGATAATGGTAATGATCTGTATCTTAAAAAGGATTTGACTTACATAAGTGGATGGGCTTGCCAAAATTAACTGAATGATACATATAGGATTTTTGCATTTCACTGTATTTAAACTTGACCTCAAGAAATAAAATCAGGGCCAGGCATGGTGGCTCATCCCTATAATCCCAGTACTTTGGGAGCCCAAGGTTGGAGGATCCCATGAGGCCAGGAGTTCAAGATTAGCCTGGGCAACATGGCAAGACCCATCTCTGTCTCTCTCTCTCTCTCTCTCTCTCTCTCTCTATATATATATATATATATATATATATATATATAAATAAAATAATGAGCCAAGCATGGTGGCACACACTTGTAGTCCTAGCTATTCAAGAGGCTAAGGCAAGAGAATTAGTTGAGCCCAGGAGTCCAAGGTTGCAGTGAGCTGTGATCATGCCACTGCACTGCGCTCTAGCCAGAGCAACAGAGTAAAAGAAGAAAAGAAAAGAAAAGAAAAGAAAAGAAAAGAAAAGAAAAGAAAAGGAAAAGGAAAAGGAAAAGACAGAGAGAAAGAAAGAACTGTAAAAAAAACCTAAACCTGGGAATCTATTTGAAAAAGAAATGTTCTTTTGTCTATAAATTATTTTAAAATGCATTAATAATATTGAGGCATGGATAGAGGGGAGGATAAATGAATAGATATGTGATAAAGCAAATGCAGCATAATATACCTTTGGGGCGAGTATATGGATGTCAACTGTAAAGCAGTTTCAACCTCTAATTATAAAGTATCAGAAAGAAATGGCACACATACCTTAAAAAATAAATAAAAAGGAAAACACATCCTACAAATACATTAAAAATTAAAAATAAATAAAAAGAAAAAATGTGAAAAACTCCACAAAGATGTCTTCACATCTTCATTGCTGAATTCTACCAAACATTTAATGTGGAAAGAACAGTACTTCTACATAAACTCTTCAGAAAAAAATTCTCAGAAAATCTAGTCTCTGAGAAAACAGAACAAAACCAAAGACGCTGTAAGAAAAGAAAGCTACAGGCTGGGCGCGGTGGCTCAAGCCTGTAATCCCAGCACTTTGGGAGGCCGAGACGGGCGGATCACGAGGTCAGGAGATCGAGACCATCCTGGTTAACACGGTGAAACCCCGTCTCTACTAAAAAATACAAAAAACTAGGCGGGGGAGGTAGCGGACGCCTGTAGTCCCAGTTACTCGGGAGGCTGAGGCAGGAGAATGGCGTAAACCCGGGAGGCGGAGCTTGCAGTGAGCCGAGATCCGGCCACTGCACTCCAGCCCAGGCGACAGAGCGAGACTCCGTCTCAAAAAAAAAAAAAAAAAAAGAAACCTACAAAGCAATATCCCTCATGAATATAGATGCCAAAATTCTTAACAATATATAGTAATGACATATCATAATAATACATAAGAAGGAAAACACATCATGACCGATTGGGATATATTCCAAGAAAGAAAGATGGATTTAACATTCAAAAAAAAATCAACGTAATTCACCAGGTTAACAGACTTAAAAAACAAACTGTATGATAGATACAAAAAAGCACTGGAACAAAAACCATCCATTCCTGATTTTTAAAAACTCTCGGGAATACAGACATATAAGGTAACTTCCTCCGTGCAACAAAGGGGACATACGAAAACTCTGTATCTAACACCCTGGCTAGTGGCAAAAGGCTACTTTCACCCTCAGACCAGGACCAAGGCCAGCAATGTCTACTCATCACTTCTATTCAACATTACACTAGAAATTCTAGCAATGTAATAAATAAATTTTTACAAGAAATAAAAAACATACAGATTAGAAAGGAAGAATATAAAATTGTCTTTATCCACAGATGATGTGATCAGCTCCATAGATAACCCTATGGAACCTGCAAAAAAAAAACTGCTAAAATTAATAAGTGAGTTTAAGAAGGCTGTAGAAACAAAGTCAAAATATAAAAATCAGTTGTATTTCTAAGACCAGCAATGACCAAACAGAAACTGAACATTTAAAAAAAAAAATACTGGCCAGGTGCAGTGGCTCACGACTGTAATCCCAGCACTCTGGGAGGCCAAGACGGGCGGATCACATGAGGTCGGGAGTTTGAGACCAGCCTGACCAACATGGAAAAACCCTGTCTCTACTAAAAATACAAAATCAGCCGGGCCTGGTGGCGCATCCCTGTAATCCCAGCTACTTGGGGGGGATGAGGCAGGAGAATCGCTTGAACCCGGGAGGCGGAGCTTGCAGTGAGCCGAGATCATGCCACTGCACTCCAGCCTGGGCAACAGGAGCGAAACTCCATCTAAGAAAAAACAAAACAAAACAAAAAAACCATTTACAATAATAAATAGGAAATGCTTAAGGATAAATTTGACAAAAAGTATGCAAGACTTGCACAGTGATGACCACAAAACATGCTCAGAGAAACTAAAAAAAAAACAAATGGAGACAATCTTTCATGCTCTTCATTTCTAACTTGGGTCCAGCAGAATGGCTCCACAAAGATGGGCGGCAAGAAAAAGAATCATCCTGCCATCAGTAAGGTGACCTGAGGGTACACCATCAACATTCAGAATCATCCTGCCATCGAAAAGGTGACGTGAGGGTATACCAGCCACATTCAGAATCATCCTGCCATCGATAAGGTGACGTGAGGGTATACCAGCCACATTCAGAATCATCCTGCCATTGATAAGGTGACGTGAGGGTATACCAGCCACATTCAGAATCATCCTGCCATTGATAAGGTGACGTGAGGGTATACCAGCCACATTCAGAATCATCCTGCCATCGATAAGGTGACCCGAGGATACACCAGCCACATTCAGAATCATCCTGCCATCGATAAGGTGACCCGAGGATACACCAGCAACATTCAGAAGCATATCCGTGGAGTGGGCTTCAAGAAGCGTGGCCCTCAGGCACTCAAAGAGATCCAGAAATTTGCCATGAAGGAGATGCGAACTCTAGATGTGCGCCTTGACACCAGGCAGAACAAAGCTGTCTGGAACAAAGGAACAAGCAATGTCTCATGGGTACCCATATGTGGTTTTGAAAACATGATGAAGCTGAACATTCACAAGCTCTATACATTGATTACCTATGTGCCGGTCACCACGTTCAAAAATCTATTGATAAAGTCATTGTGGACAAGAACTAACCACTGATTGTCAAATAAAGTGAGCAAATCATACACACACAAATAGAATAATTATGGCCCTCTACTTTGAGTAACACATATACTATTTGGATTGGAAGACTGATTATTAGCAAAATACTGGTTCACCTCAAATTGATCTATACATTGAATGCCATTCCACTCCAAATCTCAGTAGAAACTGAAAAGTTGATTCTAAAAGTTATATGAAAACATAAAGGACCTAGAATAGCCAAAATAACCTTGAAAAAGAGGAACAGAGTTAGAATACCCATACTACCTGATTTCAAGACTTACTATGAAAGCTACCATAATCAATGGAGTGTGGTAATGTATAAAGACAGGCAGAGGCTGGGTACAGTGGCTCACGCCTGTAATCCCAACACTTTGAGAGGATCACTTGAGCCCAGGAGTTGGAGACCAGCCTTGGCAACAAAGTGAGACCCCACGTCTCAACAAAAATTCAAAAAATTAGCCAGGCGTGTATGTAGCATGTGCCTGTGGTCCCAACTACTTGGGAGGCTAAGGCAGGCGGATTACTTGAGCCCAGGGGGTGGAGGCTGCAGTGAGTCATTTTCAGTTCACTGCACTCTAGCCCAGAAAACAAAGCAAGACTGTCTCAGGAAAAAAAAAAAAAAGAAAAAAGACAAGCAAAAAGACCAATAAAGCAGAAATTACCCACACATATGGTCAACTTTTATTTATTTTTTTACCAAAGGTGCCAATAAAGATAGGAAAATGTACAGAGCAAGCTGCAGAGCCATATGCAAATAATTTAATAATAATAAAGAGGAAAAAGAAGAACTTCAACCCTTACCACAGGACATTTATAAAATTTAACCTGAAATAGATCATAGACCTAAACTTCTACAAGAAATCACTGAAAAAAAATTACTGAATAGGGTTAAGCAAACATTTCTTAACAGAACACAAAAGAAAACTATAAAAAACTAAAATCAATAAATTGACTTCATTTTAAAAAGTTTGATCTTTAAAAAACACTGCTACAAAAATGAAAAAGGCAAGCTGAAGCATGGGAGAAAATACAAGCAAAGCAAAGCATACGATAACTCAGCAAAGATGAAGATAAATCTTTTTTTTTTTTTTTTTTTTTTTTGGGACAGAGTCTTGTTCTGTCGCCCAGGCTAGAGTGCAGTGGTGTGATCTTGGCTCACTGCAACCTCCGCCTCCCAGGTTCAAGTGATTCTCCTGCCTCAGCCTCCCAAGTAGCTTGGATTACAGGCACGTGCCACCACACCAGCTAGTTGTTGTATTTTTAGTAGAGACAGGGTTTCACCATGTTGCCAGGCCGGTCATGAACGCCTGACCTCAAGTGATCCGCCCGCCTCAGCCTTCCAAAGGGCTGGGATTACAGGCAAGAGCCACTACCCCAACTGATAAATCCATTTTTTTCTTTTCTTTTTTTTTTTTCTTTTTTTTTTTTTGTGTGTGTGTGTGTGTGTGTGAGATGGAGTCTCGCTCTGTCCCCCAGGCTGGAGTGCAGTAGCGCGATGTCGGCTCACTGCAAGCTCCGCCTCCCGGGTTCAGGCCATTCTGCCTCAGCCTCGAGAGTGGCGGGGACTACAGGCGCCCACCACCACGCCCAGCTAATTTTTTGTATTTTTAGTAGACACGGGGTTTCACCGTGTTAGCCAGGATGGTCTTGATCTCCCGACCTCGTGATCCGCCCGCATCGGCCTTCCAAAGTGCTGGGATTACAGGCGTGAGCCACCGTGCCCAGCCTAAATCCATTTTTTTAATGAACAAAAGATGACACTTCACCAAAGAAGATCCATAGATGGCAAAGAAACAAAATACTCAACATCATTACTTATTAATAAGGAAATGCAAATTAAAACCATAAACAATTTTAAAAAGTGACCATGCCAAGTGCTGCGGGGCACGTGGAACCCCTGCGCTCTCGTACACTGCTGATGGAAAATGGTACAACCCACTCTGCAAAACAACATTTGTGTAGGTTTCCTTTACAGATATTAACCTTTTTAAGAAATGCAAAACAGTCATGTGCCGCATAATGACATTTTGGTCAAAAACAGGCCACACATATAACGGTGGTCCCATAAAATTATAGTACTGTATCTGTACCGTACCTTTTCTATGTTTAAATACACAAATACCTACCATTGTGTTACAAATGCCTAACGTATTCATTACAGAAACATGCTGTATAGGTTTGTAGCCTAAAAGCAATAGACTATAACACATAGCCTAGGTGTGTAGTAGGCTACACTATCTAGGTTTGTGTTAAGTACATTCTACGATACTCACACAATGAGGAAATCACCTAACATTACTCAGAATATATCACTGTTGTCAAATGATGCGTGACTGTATTAAAAATTAATATAAACATTAATAAAAGAAATTAAATATTTTATTTTCTCTTAGCAATGGTTTATAGTCTTTACTTTAAAAACAGTAAAAATTTAAGCATAACAGTATCTTACAAACTAGCCGTTTTATGCCTAGCTATTCACATAAATAAAACTATATGTCTACACAGATTTTTACATGTATTTTAATAAGCATTTTTATTTGTAATAGTCAAAACCTAAAAACAACCCCAAAGTCCATTGCAGTAGTTTTAAAATATGACAACAAATTCTTTAACACTGCTTTCTTCAAAAGCAGCCCCAGTTCTTCGCTCTTTGTGTGTGGGTTGGAGGGAGTGACTTATTTCTAGCAAATAGTATCATGAAGAAAGTGACAACGTGTGACTGCTGAGACCAGGTTATAAAAGGCATTGAAGCTTCCAACCAGACGCGGTGGCTTAGCACTTTGGGAGGTTGAGGCTGGGAGTTTGAGACCAGCCTGGCCAATCTGGTGAAACCCCAACTCTACTAAAAATACAAAAATTAGCTGGCTGTGGTGGCGCACGTCTGTAATGCCAGCTACTCAGGAGGCTGAGGCACAA
This sequence comes from Macaca mulatta, assembly GCF_049350105.2. Lineage (NCBI taxonomy): Eukaryota > Metazoa > Chordata > Mammalia > Primates > Cercopithecidae > Macaca > Macaca mulatta. The sequence continues at coordinate 3,400,949 of NC_133407.1, read as the reverse complement.
GAATCACTTCAACCTGGGAGGCAGAAGTTGCAGTGAGCCAAGGTCATGCCACTGCACTCCACCCTCGACGACAGAGTGAGACTTTGTCTTTAAAAAAAAAAAAAAAAAAAGGCACTGAAGCTCCCTGTTTGCCCATGCTGCTCTTGGATCACTTGTTTTAGCAGTTACCAGATTCCATGTCATAAGGACACTCAATCAAGCATCCCTGCAAAGAGGATCCTTGGTCAGAGGACCAGAGACCGAGGCAATCTCATGAAATTCCTCAGTCAGAGTCACCCAACTAAGCCACTCCCAAATTCCTGGCCCAGAAACTGTAAGATAAGATATGCATGCTGTTTCATGCCACTGAGTTTTCAAATAATCTGTTATACAGCAGTAGATAGCTAATATAACCATCCACAGGTGGATGGATTTTAAAACGTGTGATAAATCCATACAATGCAATCGTATTGAGCAATAAAAAGGGAATGAAGGACTGAAACATGCAATATAATTGGATCTCAAAATAATAACACTGAAGAAACTAGACCACAAAAGTCCATTTACATACAACTCTAGAAAATGCAAACAAACCAATAATGATAGAAAACATATTCACGACAGACTAGGAATGAGGGAAGAAGAGAGAGAAATAGAAATTACAAAGTGGCAAAGAAAAACTTTTAAGGCATGATCGTTATATTCACTAAATTATTTGTAGTGATGATTTCATGGAGATATGTGGATCTCAAAAGTTATCAAATTTGTATGCTCTAACTATGCAGTTTATGTCAATTATTCCTTAATAAAGCTGTTTTAAAAATAATTATATTTCAAGGAGAAAAGCAGAACATTTTTCTCTTTTTTGCTTTTCAACTTTTTTTAACTTTTAGGTTCAGGGGTACATGTGCAGGATGTGGAGGTTTGTTACATAGGTAAACATGTGTCACAGGGATTTGTTGTACAGATTATTTCATCATCCAGGTATTACACCTACTATCCATTAGTTATTTTTCCTGATCCTCTCCCTCCTCCTACCTTCCACACTCCAAAAAGCCACAGTATATGCTGTTCCCCTGTATGTGTCCATGTGTTCTCATCATTTAGCTCCCCTACTTATAAGCGAGAACATGTGGCATTTGGTTTTCTGTTCCTATGTTAATCTGCTAAGGATAATGGCCTCCAACTCCATCCATGTTCCTGCAAAGCACACGATCTCATTCTTTTTTATGGCTGCATAGTATTCCGCAGTGTATATGTACCACATTTTCTTTATCCAGTCTACCACTGATGGGCATTTAGATTGATTCCATGTCTTTGCTGCTGTGAATAGTGCTGCAATGAACATACACATACATATGTCTTCGTAACAGAACTATATTCCTATGGGTATATACCCAGCAATGGTATCTCATCCAGCTGATGTGAGATGGGATCTCACTGTGGTTTGGGTTTGCACTTCTCTAATGATCAGTATGTTGAGCTTTTTTTCATATGATTGTTAGCCACATGTACGTCTTCTTTTGAGAAATGTCTGTTCATGTCCTTTGCCCGCTTTTTAATGGGGTTGTGTTTTTCTTTATAATTTAAGTTCCTTATAAATTCTGGATGTAAGAGCATTACCAGATGAATAGTTTGCAAATATTTTCTCCTGTTCTATAGGTTGTCTGTTTACTCTGTTGACAGTTTCTTTGATTGTGCAGAAACTCTTTAACTAGATCCCATTTGTCAATTTTTGCTTTTGTTGCAGTTGCTCTTAGCAACTTCATCAAGAAACCTTGGCCCATACCTATATCCAGGATGCTATTGCCTTTAAAATGTAACATTACCAAAATTAAATTTTCTATACACTTGAATAGAATGACAAGTATTTCATGAAATTAGATGTCAATAATCTAGGCTATTTACTGATTTTGTTTTGGAGACAAGAGTATAACTCTATCACACAGGCTGGAGTGCAACGGCATGATCTCGGCAAGCAATTCTTGTGCCTTAGCCTTCTGAGTAGCTGGGACACAGGCATGTGCCACCATGCTCAGTTGATTTTTGTATTTTTAGCAGAGATGGGGTTTCGCCGTGTTGGCCAGCCTGATCTCGAATTCCTGACCTCAGCCTCCCAAAGTGCTGGGATTACAGGCGTGAGCCACTGCACCCAGCCACAATAATGTAGGCTGTATACTTTTAATACTTCCATTAGTGTGAAAAGTATGTTGTCAATAAAGCAACGATTCTGTCTCTGACCTGCCAATTCTCAAGTCACAGCTACCTAACAGCTAATTCTTTCTTTTTCTTCTTCTTCTTTTTTTTTTTTGGTGGTAGTTGTTGTTCTTAAAGCCCTTCCTCATGGACAGCTAAGTCTTTGCCATACTAAACTGCTACACAGAAATTCCGCAATTAGTCTACTGGTATCTAAATCTCTAGTCTATACCTTCCCAGGAGAAAATTCACACATTTTCCCATCATAAAAGTTTAAAAGCCACCAACAGAAAAGCTAAGGTTCACTTATATTTCTGGAAATTAACAGTTTTATTCCAAGCAACATATATATTACAAATAATCAAAAATGTCAGTTGACCAATCTGCTCATTATGAACTTACAAAAGTGCACAGAATAATGTATGACTCTTTAAAACCAACAGCTCACACTAAAGTTATTCCTCATACATGTATGAACACAGTTAAAGCGGCACTATCTCTGCTCTCTTCAGGAAAGGATGAAAGCTAAGATGCACTTCAAAGATCTAGTCCAGAAAGGTTAGTAAAAGAATAGGCTGCATATCTATAGACAGCATTATCCCCGTTTCCAGTTCTTACAAGTAAGGTGTCTTTGGCTCTAAGTATACATTTTGTAGTTTAAAGTCCCTGTGATTTATTTAAATATTTTTCAGGGACAGGCAAAGTGGCTCATGCCTGCAATCCTAACACTTTGGGAAGCCAAGATGGGAGGATCACTCGAGGTGAAGAGTTCGAGAACAGCCTAGGGAACATAATAAGACTTCATCGCAACAAAAGGCAGAGCAATATGGCCAAACAGAAGCCTCCACTGATGTTCCTCCCTGCAGGAACACCAAATTTAACAACCACGTACACAAAAAGCACCTTCATAAGAACCAAAAATCATGTGAGCAATCATAGTACCTGCTTTTACCTTCGTCTTGTTGAAAGAGGCAGTGAAAAGGATAGAAAAGACAGTCTTAAATGGCTGACCCCAGCCCTCCCCCACGCGCTCGTAGCAACCACACGGCATGAGGAAGAATCTGTGCTGCGCATGCGGAAAGAGCACAGCCACCGTGGGACCATTCGCCGGAACGCAGAGCACAGCCACCGTGGGACCATTCGCCGGAAGGCAGCGCTGCCAATCCCAGCAGGACTCAGCCAGTGCCAATGAATGCAGCACTGAGACCAGCCCCGGGACAGGACAATCACACAGCTTGGAGGGTGGAACTGGAGTTTCCGCAAGCCTCGCCACCACAGGCTGAAGTGCTCTGGGGTCCTAAATAACATTAAAAGGCAGGCTAGGTCACAAGGACTGTAACTCCTAGGCAAGCTGTAGTGCTGTGCTGGGCTCGGAGCCAGTGGACTTGGAGGTACATGACCTAATGAGACACCAGCCAGTGTGGCTAAGGGAGCTTGTGTCACACATTCCCCAACCAAAGGCAGCAAGGCTCCCAGCTCCAAGAGATTCCTTCCTTCTCCTTGAGGAGAGGAAAGAATAAACAGGACTCTGTTGTGCAACATAAATACCACCTCAGCCACAGTTGAATAAGGCACCAGGCAGAGTCGTGAGGTCCCCATTCTAGGCTCTAACTCCTGGATGATATTTTTAGACACACCCTGGGCCAGAAGGAACCTGAAGGGAAGGATCAAGGCCTGAAGAATTCATCACCTGCTGACTAAAGAGACCTTAGACCCTGAATAATCACCAGCAGTAACCAAGTAATACACACTGTGGGCCTCAGCTAAGACTCTCTGAGACATGCAGGCTTCAGGTGTGACCGGGCACATTTACAGTTCTGGTGGCTACGAGGAGAGACTCCTCCTGCTTCAGAAAAGGGGAGGGAAAAATAAAGGGGATTTTGTCTTGCAGATTAGGTACCACCACAAACATAGTTGGGAGGAGCACCAAGTGGGCTTCTAGGGTCCCTGATTCCAGAGAATACGGGACAGCACCTCTGGAATTACCCTAAACCAGAAAGGAACTCACTGCCCTGAAGGGTGAGTCCCAGGAATGGCGACATTCATGAAAAGCTGAGCCCTTGGGCCTTAAGTGACCAGTGAAAACACTGCAGCAGTACTCCCTGTGGGCCTGTGCGGAGGTGGACACCGGGGGTGCTCCCTGTGGGCCTGTGCGGATGTGGACACCGGGGGTGCTCCCTGTGGGCCTGTGCGGAGGTGGACACCGGGGGTGACTCCCTGTGGGCCTGTGCGGAGGTGGACACCGGGGGTGACTCCACTGCCTGGGGGAGGAAAGGGAAGGGTGGAAAGGACTGTGTCTTGTGATTTCAGTACCAGCTTAAACATAGTTGAATGCAGCACCAGGGAAATTTCTAAGGTGTCCGATTTCAGGCCCTGGCTTCCAGGCACTATCTCTGAACCTGTCTGGAGCCCAGAGCCCAGGGGAATGCACACGCCCCGAAGGGAAATACACAAGAATGACTAGCTCCTGCCACTCTTGAAATAATGACTATATAGCCTGAGGGTCTTGAGAGAACACAGGTTGCAGCCAGGTAATAGTTTACAGCAGGATGTGGGCAAGACACAGTGCTTTGCCGGCTTCAGATCTGACCAAGTACAGTCCCCACAATGGTGGCGACAGGAGTGCTTGTGTCACCCCTCTCCGAGCTCCAGGCAGCTTAGCCAGAGAGACAGAGACAAAGACTGCATTCATTTTGGAGAAAGTAAGGGAAGAAAACAAGAGTCTCTACCTGGTAATCCAGGGAATTCTTCCAGATGTTATCCAAGACCACAGTATTAGTCCATTCTCACACTGCTATAAAGAACTGCCTGAGACTGGGTAATCTAGAAAGGAAAGAGGTTTAATTGACTCACAGTTCTACACAGCTGGGGAGGCCTCAGGAAACTGACAATCATGGTGGAAGGTGAAGGGAAAGCAAGGCACTTTCTTCAGGAGGCAGCAGGAAGGAGAATGAACACAGGAGGAATTACCAAACACTTACAAAATCATCAGATCTCACGTAATGCACTCACTATCACCAGAACAGCATGGGGGAAACCACTCTCATGATCCATTTACCTCCACCTGGTCTCTCCCTTGACACGTGGGGATTACGGGGATTATTATTCAAGATGAGACTTGTGTGGGGACACAAAGCCTAACCATATCAACCACCAAGCTGGTATCTCTGTAAGTGTCCGAGAACTACAGCATTACGAGGCTTGGGGTGCCCTCTAATGCAGCTGTAGTGACCAAAAACTTAGATCATAACAACCAAGTAGGTTTGAATACTTGGATAGCCTTCTCAAGAAGGATGAGTACCAACAAGCCCAGACTGTGAAGCCTACAATAAATATTTAATTCTTCAATGCCTAGATATTATCAAACATCCACTGGCATCAAGACCATTGAAGAAAACATAACCTCATCAAAAGAACTAAATGACATACCAGGGGCAAATCGGAGAATTGGAGATATGCAACCTCTCAGACAGAGAATTCAAAACAGCTGCTCTGAGGAAACTCAAAGAAATACAAGATAACAGAGAAGAAATTCAGAATCCTATCAGATAAATTTAACAAAGAAACCAAACAGAAATTCTAGAGTTGAAAAATGCACTTGAAATTTAAAGAATGTATCAGAGTCTCTTAACAACAGAACTGATCAAGCAGAAGAAAGAATTCATGAGACTTATGAGCCCTGTTTGAAAACAGAGAAGAAAAAAGAATAAAAATGAATGAAGCATGCCTATAAGATCTACAAAATAGCCTCAACGGGACAAATCTAAGAGTAAGGTAGAAAGAGAGAAATAGAAAGTTTATTCAAAAGGATAGTAACAGAAAATTTCTGAAACTGAAAGATACAAATATTCAAGTAAAAGAAGGTTATAGAATACCAAGTAGATTTAAAGATTTAATCCATTATTAGTTTAATAATCAAATTCCCAAAGATCAAGGATAAAGAAAGGATTCTAAAAGCAGCACAAGAAAAGAAACAAATTAACACAATGGAGCTCCAAAATATCTAGCAGTAGACTTTTCAATGGAAACCTTTACGGCCAAGAGAGAGTAGCATGACATATTTAAAGTGCTAGCAAAAAAATTTTTTACTCTAGAATAGCATATGAAGCAAAAATAAAAATAAAGATTTTCCCAGACAAACAAAAGTTGATGAATTTCATCAACACCAGACCTGTCCTGCAAGAAATGCTATAGGGAGGTTCTTCACTCTGAAAGGAAAGGAGGTTAACGAGCAAGAAGAAATCATCTGCAGGTGCAAGGTTCACTGGTGACAGTAAGTACAGAGACAAACACGGAACATTATAACACTGTAATTGTGCTGTGTAAACTACTCCTATCTTAAGATTAATAGAAAGATGAGAAAATAAACCAAAAATAATGAGTATAACTTTTCAACAGAGACAATACAATAATATACACATGAAAACAGTAAAAAAGTTACAAAGTGAGGACACAATGTTAAAGTATTGAGTTTTTATTAGTTTTCTTTTTGTTGGTTTGTTTACGCAATCAGTGTTGATTTGTTACCATAAGCTACTGTTTGCAAGCCTCATGGTAACCTCTAATCTACAAACATATAATAAACAAAAAATAAAAAGCAAGAAAGTAAAACATATCACCAGAGAAAATCACCTTCATTAAAAGGAAGACACGAAGGAAGAGAAAACCACAAAACAACGAGAGAACAAATAACAATATGGCAAGTGTAAATCCTTACTCATCAGTAATGACATTGAATGTAAATGGACTACACCCTCCAATCAAAAGACAAAGCGTGGCTGAACAGATAAAGAAACAAGACATAATAATCTGTTCTCTTACAAGAGACACATCTCACCTATAAAGACAAAAATAAACTGACAACAAAGGAATGGAAAAAGATACTCCATGCAAATGGAAACCAAAAAGGAACAGAAGCAGCTGTATTTATATCACACAAAACAGACTTCAAGGAAAAAAAAAATTTTAAGAGACAAGGTCATGATAATGATAAATGGTTCAATTCAGCAAAAGAACATAACAAGTGTAATTACATATGTACTAAACACTGGAGCACCAAGATATATAAAGCAAGTATCATTAGAGCTAAAGGGAGAGACGGACCCCAATATAATAACAGCTGGAGACTTCAAAACCCCACTTTCAGCACTGGACAGATCATACAGACAGAAAATTCACAAGGAAACATCAGACTTAATCTGCACTATAGGCCAGGCAGAGTGGCTCACACCTGTAATCCCAGTACTTTGGGAGGCCAAGGCGGGCGGATCATCTGAGGTCAGGAGTTTCAGACCAACCTGGCCAATATGGTGAAACACCATCTCTACTAAAAATACAAGCTAGCTGGGTGTGGTGGCACGTGCCTGTAATTCCAGCACTTTGGGAAGCTGAGGCAGGAGAATCACTTGAACCCAGGAGGCAGAGGTTGCAGTGAGTTGGGATCGTGTCACTGCACTCACTCTAGCTTGGGCAACAGAGTGAGACTCCATCTCAAAAAGAAAAAAGAAAAAGAAAAAAAGAAAAAAAGTCTGCACTATAGACCAAACAGGCCTAATGAGTATCTAAGAACATTTCATTGAAGGAGTGTAGAACACATATTTTTCTTCCCAGCACATGAATCATTCTCAAGGAAAGACCATATGTTAGGTCACAAAACAAGTGGTAAGAAACTCAAAACAAACAAACAAACTTGAAATAATATCAAGGATCTTCTTTAACCACAATGGAATAAAACTGGAAATAATGAGGAATTTTGGAAACTATATAAACACATGGAAATTAAACAATATGCTCCTGAATGACCAGTGGGTGAATGAAGAGATTAGGAAGGAAACCGGGCTGGGTGCAGTTGCTCAGGCCTGTAATCCCCACACTTTGAAAGGCCAAGTCAGGCAGATCACTTGAGGCCAGGAGTTTGAGACCAGTCTGGTCAACATGGTAAAACCCCATGTCTACTAAACAATACAAAAATTAGCCAGGTGTAGTGGCACGTACCTGTAATCTCAGCTACTCAGGAGGCTGAGGCATGAAAATCACTTGAACCCAGGAGGCAGAGGTTGCAGTGAGCAGAGATTGCGCCACTGCACTCCAGCCTGGGTGACAGAGCGAGACTCCATCTCAAAAAAAAAGAAACTAAAAAATTTAATGAAGCAAATGATAATGGAAACACAACAAACTGAAGCCTATGTATGGGATACAGTAAAAGCAGTATTAACAGCAAAGTTTATAGCTAAGAGTGCCTACATCAAAAACAAAAAACCTTCAAATAAACAACCTAATGATGCATCTTAACTAGAAAAGCAAAAGGAAACCAAACCTAAACCTAAAATTAGCAGAAGAAAATAAATAATAAAGACCAGAGCAGAAATAAATGAAACTGAAAAGAAGAAAACAATACAAAAATCAATGAAAAAGTTGGTTTTCAAAAAGAATAAAAAACTGACAAACCTTTAGCCAGACTAAGAAAAAAGAGAGAAGATCCAAGTAAAAAAAATCAGAGATGGAAAATGACACATTATAACCCATACTGCAGAAATCTTAAGGATCATTAGAGGCTACTATGAGCAGCTATGCACCAATAAATTAGAAAACCTATAATAAATGGATACATTCCTAGACACACACAACCTACCAGGATTGAACCACGAAGAAATTCAAAAGCTGAACAGACCAGTAACGAGACCAAAGCTCAAATAAAGTCTTCCAGGCTGTGCCTGGTGGCTCACTCCTGTAATCCCAGCACTTTTGGGAGGCCAAGGTGGGTGGATCACCTGAGGTCAGGAGTTCGAGACCAGTCTGGCCAACATGGCGAAACCCCGTCTCTACTAAAAATACAAAAAAACTAGCCAGGCGTGGTGGCACTTGCCTGTAACCCCAGTTACTCAGGAGGCTGAGGCAAGAGAATCAGTTGAACCTCGGAGACAGAGGTTGCAGTGAGCCAAGATCGCGCCATTGCACTCTAGCCTGGGCAACAAGAGTGAAAAATCCACCTCAAAAAAAAAAAGTCTTCCAGCAAAGAAATACCTGAGACCAGATGGCTTTACTTCAAAATTCTACCAAACATTTAAAGAACATCTAATACCAATCCTACTCAAACTATTCTGAAAAATAGCAAAGGAGGGAATGCTTACAAACTCATTCTATGAGGCCAGTCATTACCTTGATACCAAAATCAGACAGAGATGCATAAAAAATAACCACACACACACACAAAACTACAGGCCAATATCTCTGATGAACATTGATGAAAAAATCCTCGACAAAATATGAGCAAACTCATTAAACAACACATTAAAAGGATTACCAACTGGGATATAATCCAGGAATGTAAGGATGATTCAACATATGCAAATCAATTTGATACATAGAATTAAAGACAAAAACCATATGATGACTTCACAATTGATGCTGAAAAAGCATTTGATACAAGTCAACATAATAAAAACTCTCAAAAACCTGGGTATAGAAGAAACATACCTCAACATAATCAAGCCCATATGCAATAGATCCAGAACTTGTATAATAGTGAATGGGGGAAAACTGAAAGCCTTTTCTCTAAGATCTGGAAGAAGATAAGGATGCCCACTATCATCACTGTTAATCAACATATTATGGAAGTCCTAAGCTAGAGCAATAAGAGAAGAAAATAAAAAACATCCAAGTTGGCAAGAATAAAGTCAAATTATCCTTGTTTGCAGATGATACGACCTTATATTTGGACTAAAGACTCCACCAAAAAAACTATTACAACTGATAAATTCAGTAAAGCTGCAAGATACAAAATCAACATACAAAAATCAGTAACATTTCCACGGGCCAACAATGAAGAATCTGAAAAAGAAATCAAGGAAGTAATCCCATTTACAATTGCTACAAATAAAATTAAATACTTAGCAATTAACCAAAGAAGTGAAAGATCTCCCCAATTAAAACTATAAAACACTGATGCAAAAAGTCGAAGATACAAAGAAATGGAAAGACATTCTATGTTCATGAACTGGAAGAACTAATATTGTTAAAATGTCCATACTACGCAAAGGAATCTACAGACTCAATGCAATCCCAATCAAAATACCAATGACAGATGAGCACGGTGGCTCACATCTGTAATCCCAGCACTTTGAGAGGCCGAGGTGGGTAGATCATCTGAGGTCGGGAGTTCGAGATCCACCTGACCAACGTGGAGAAACTCCGTCTCTACTAAAAATACAAAATTAGCTGGGCGTGGTAGCACAAGCCTACAGTCCCAGCTGCTCTGGAGGCTGAGGCAGGAGAATCGCTTGAACCCAGGAGGCGGAGGCTGCAGTGAGCCGAGAAAGTGCCACTGCACTTCAGCCTGGGCAACAAGAGTGAAACTCCATCTCAAAAAAAAAAAAAAAAAAAAGAAAGAAAGAAAAGAAAAGAAAAGAAAAAGAAAAAATACCAGTGACATTCTTCACAGAAATAGAAAAAGAAATCCTAAAATTTATATGAAACCACACACACACACACACACACACACACACACAGAAGAGCCAAAACTATCCTAAGCAAAAAGAACAAAACTGAAGAAATCACATTACCTCAAACTATACTACAGAGCAATAGTAACCAAAGCAGCATGGCACTGGGATAGAAACAGACACATGGACCAAAGAAACAGAATAGAGAACTCAGAAACAAATCCATACATCTAAAGTGAACTCATTTTCGACAAAGGTGCCAAGAACATACAACAGGGAAAGGGCAGTCTGTTCAGTAAATAAAGCTCAGACAACGCCAATGCAGAAGAATGAAACTAGAGCCCTATCTCTTGCCATATATAAATATCAAATCAAAGTGGATTAAAGACTTTAAGACCTCAAATTATGAAACTGCTAAAAGAAAACATAGGGGGAATTCTCCAGGACATTGGACTGGGTAAAAATTTCTTAATACCCTACAAAAGCACAGGCAACCAAGGCAAAGTGGACAAATGGAATCACATCAAGTTAAAAACCTTCTACACAGCAAAGGAAACAGTCAACAAAGTGAAGAGACAATTCACAAAACAGGAGAAAATATTTGCAATCTACCCCTTTAGCAAGGAATTTATAATAAGAATATTATAAAGTGCTCAAATAACTAGGAAAAAATCTAAGAATCTAATTTAAAATGGGCAACAGATCTGAACAGACATTTCTCAAAAAAGACATACAAATGGCAAACAAGTATATGAAAAGGTGCCCAACATCAATGATCATCAGCGAAATGCAAATCAAAACTACAATGAGATTATTTCATGTCAGTTAAGATGGCTTTTATCTAAGGCTGGGTGCAGTGGCTCATGCCTGTAATCCCAACACTTCGGGAGGCTGAGGCAGGCTGATCTCCTGAGGTTAGCCAGGCGTGGTGGTGGGCACCTGTAATCCTAGCCACTGGGGAGGCTGAGGCAAGAGAACAACTTGAACATGGAAGGTGAAGGTTGCAGTAAACTTGACATCCTGCCGCTGTGCTCCAGCCTGGGTGACAGAGCAAGACTCTGTCTCAAATAAACAAATAAATAAACGTTTTTATCCAAAAGACAAGCAATAACAAATGTTAGTGAGGATGTGGAGAAAAGGGTACCCTTGTACACTGTTGGTGGGAATGTAAATTAGTACAACTACTATGGAGAACAGTTTGGAGATTCCTGAGAAAACTAAAAATAGAGCTACCATACCATTCAGCAATCCTACTCTTAGGTATATATCCAAAAGAAAAGAAATCTGTATATCAAAGACATACATGCATTCTCATGTTTACTGTAGCATATTCACAGTAGCCAAGATTTGGAAGCAACTTAAGTGTACATCAACAGACGAATGGTTGCAGAAAATGTGGTACATATACACAATGCAGTACTATTCAGCCATAAAGAATGAGATCCTGTCATTTGCAACAACATGGATGGAACTAGAGGTCATTATATTAAGTGAAATAAGCCAGGCACAGAAAGACAAACCTCTCATGTTCTCACTTATTTGTGGGAGGTAAAAATTAAAACAATTGAACTCATAGAGAGTAGAATGATGGTTACCAGAGGCTGGGAAGGCTAGGTGGAGGGTGGCGGGACATGGGGGTGGTTAATGGATACAAAATACAGTTAGAACAAAATCTAGTATTTGCTAGCACAACAAGGTGACTGTAGTCAAAAATAATTTAACTGCACATTTTAAAATAACAAGGTGTATAATTGGATTGTTTATAACATAAAGGATAAATGCTTGAGGTGTTGGATACCCCATTTACCCTGATATGATTATTATACATTATCAAAATATCCCATATCATATATCCCCTAAATATATACACCTACTATGCACCCACAAACATTTTAAATTAAAAAATTGTTTTTAATATTGTTTTAAAGCACAAAATTAGCAGGGCATTGTGGCATACACCTACCATCCTGAGGTGGGAGGATTCCCAGAGCCCAGGAGTTCAAGGCTGCAGTGCTATGATCATGGCCCTGCACTCCAGCCTGAGTGACAAAGGGAGACCCTGTCTCTAAAAACACACATTAAGTATTACTCAGCTACCACAGCATGCTCTTCTGATGATTCTCCACGACACAATCATTCCTGTCCTCTCCAGAATATACAGCAAAGGGCAAGGCTATGGCTTGTGCCACTACAGATTCACTAGATCTTTCGGTTAATCTCATTAGGCCTATAATAGAGAGGCCTAAAATCAATGAAGGGAACTCTTCTTTGCAATCATCATCAGATTGGTCCCAATATGTTAATGAATATTATTTAGTCCTCTCTACTTTCTCTGCCTATAGTAATTTTTTTTTTTTTTTTTTTTTTTTTTTTTTTTGGAGACAGTGTCTCCCTTTGTCACCTAAGCTGGAGTGCAGTGGCGCAATCTTAGCTCACTGCAACCTCCACTTCCTGGGTTCAAGCAATTCTCCTACCTCAGCCTCCTGAGTAGCTGGGATTACAGGTACACGCCACCATACCGAGCTAACTTTTGTATTTTTAGTAGAGATGGGGTTTCACCATGTTGGCCAGACTGGTCTCGAACTCCTGACCTCAAGTGATCTACCCACCCCCTCGGCCTCCCAAAGTGCTGGGATTACAGGTGTGAGCTACCACATCTGGCCCCTCTACCTGTACTAATCTGTTTCTCCAAACCATTTCTTCCTTCCTCTAAGGCAGGGGTTCTCCTCTGGCTTAGGTTTGTATCACAATCACATGGAAAGCTAAAAGAAAATACAAAGACGCAACCGTGTTGAAGAAACACAGGCTGCTTCTGTATTTTTAGGGAGTTGGCTAGATGATTCTGTTATACAAACACTGGTACCAAACTGCTCTACCCAGCGGTTCTCAAATTGGTTGCACATTGAAATAACTTAGGCAACTTTTAAATACACAGATGTTGCAATAATTAGAGACACTGGTGAGACTCCAGAATCAGTATTTTAAAAGCTTGCCAGGTGTGACCGAACATTATCCACATCACCTGGGAGCTGGTCAGAACTACAGAATCTCTAGAACCACCCCATTCTTGTTAGAAATGGAGAATCTGAATCTCCATTGACCAAGATCTCCAGGTGGTTTGTTTACAGGAAACAATCCACTGTTTCTTAAACTGGGCTGCAGACTGGAATGACCTGGGGAGCTTTAAAAATTACTAAAGCCTGCTTCTTACTCACAAACAATCTGGTTTTAATTAGCCTGTGTTGCAGCCTGGTTCATCCACCACTACTTTACTGAGAAGAATTCATCAAAGGCAGCTAAACCACTAAGTCACATTCACTAACATTAAAAGGACCACTCTTCAGTGTGTGTCATGGCAGATACAGTCCCCGTAAATGGGAAAAATAAAGGAGAAATCGCCTTTTTGCTTTCCACAATGGTTGAACCAATTTACACTTCCACCAGCAGTGTATAAGCAAGCATTCCCTTTTCTCCACAACCTTGGCAGCATCTGTTATTTTTTTACTTTTTATTAATACCTATTCTGACTGGTGTGAGATGGAATCTCATTGTGGTTTTGAGTTGCATTTCTCTAATTATTAGTGATACTCAACATTTTTTCATATGCTTCTTGGCTGTATATGCCTTCTTTTGAAAAATGTTCATGTTCTTTGCCCACTTTTTAATTGGGTTGTTTGTTTTTTGCTTGTTCATTTGTTTAAGTTCCTTACAGATTCTGGATATCAGAGCATTGTCGGATGAGTAGTTTGCAAATATTTTCTCCCACTGTAGGCTGTCTGTTTACTCTGTTGACAGTTTCTTTTGCTGTGCACAAGCTCTTTAATTAGGTCACAATTGTCAATTTTTGTTTTTGTTGTAACTGCTTTTGGCATCTTTGTCATGAAATCTTTGCCAGGGCCTATGTCGTGAATGGTATTTCCTAGATTTTCTTCCAGGGTTTTTATAGTTTTGGGTTTTTACCACTCGAGTCTTTAATCCATCTTGAGTTGATTTTTGTATACAGTGTAAGGAAGGGGTCCAGTTTCAATCTTCTGTACATGGCTAGCCACTTATCTCAGCAACGTTTACTGAATAGGGAAGTCCTTTCCCTCATGACTTGTTTCTGTCAGCTGTGTTGAAGATCAGATGGTTGTAGGTGTGCGGCCTTATTTCTGGACTCTTTTCTCTGTTCCACTGGTCTATGTGTCTGTTTCTGTTCCAGTACCATGCTGTTTTGGTTACTGTGGCCCTGTAGCATAGTTTGAAGTCTAGGCCAGGTGTGGTGACTCACGCCTGTAATCCCAACACTTTGGGAGGCCAAGGCGGGAGAATCACTTGAGGTCAGGAGTTCGAGACCAGCCTGGGCAACATGGTGAAACTCCGTCTCTACTAAACATACAAAAAATTAGCCAGACCCAGTGGTGGTGTGCACCTGTAATCCCAGCTACCTGGGAGGCTGAGGCAGGAGAATTGCTTGAACCCGGGAGGCCGAGGTTGCAGTGAGCTGAGATTGTGCCATTGCACTCCAGTCTGGGCAGCTAGAGTGAAACTCTGTCTCAAAAAATAAAAAATAAAAAAATAGTTTGAAGTCTGGAATGTGATGCCTCCAGCTCTATTTATTCTTTTTGTTTAGGATTACTTTGGCTATTCAAACTCTTTTTTGGTTCCATATGAATGTTTTTAAAGTGTTTTTTTCTAGTTCTGTGAAGACTATCATTGGTAGTTTGATGGGAATAGCACTGAATCTGGAAATTCCTTTGGGCTGTATGGCCATTTTAACAGTATTGATTCTATCTGTCCATGAGCATTTAATGTTTTTTCATTTGTTTGTGCCATCTCTGATTTCTTTGAGCAACGTTTTGTAATCCTCATTATAGAGATCTTTCACCTCCTTGGTTAGCTGTATTCCTAGGTATTTTATTCCTTTTGTGGCAACTGTGATCAGAACTGTGTTCCTGAATTGGCTCTCGGGTTGCATGTTGTTGGTGTACAGAAATGCTACTGATTTTTGCATGTTGATTATGTATCCTGAAACTTTGCTGAAGTTGTTTATCAGCCGAAGGTGTTTTGGGGCTGAGACTATAGGGTTTTCTAGATATAGCATCATGTTGTCTGCAAACAGGGATGGTTTTACTCTCTCTCTTCCTATTTGGATGCCCTTTATTTCTTTCTCTTGCCGGATTGCTCTGGCCAGGACTTCCAATACTATGTTGAATAGGAGTGGTGAGAGAGGGCATCCTTGCCTTATGCTGGTTTTCAAGGGGAATGCTCCAAATTTTTTTTTTTTTTTTTTTTTTTTTGAGACAGTATTCCTCTGTCGCCCAAGCTGGAGTGCAGTGGTGCGATCTCGGCTCCCTGCAACCTCCACCTCCCAGGTTCAAGCAATTTTCATGTCTCAGCCTCCCAAGTAGCTGGTTATATAGGTAATACAGGCACACACCACCAAGCCCAGCTAATTTTTATATTTTTAGTAGAGATGGGGTTTTGCCATGGCCAGGCTGGTCTCAAACTCCTGGCCCCAAGTGATCCACCTGCCGTGGCCTTCCAAAGTGCTGAGATTACAGGCATGAGCCACTACGCCCAGCCCAAAATTCTTAATTTTATAATCTTTCAAAAAAACTTACATGGAAACATTTTAAGAATGCAGAAGTACATTCATACAGAAAGATTTGTATGCTGAACCTCTGCAAACACAAAATGAGACAGAAAGTTATTTTCCAAGATTAGTTACAATAATATCAGATCAAGAAGCTAACTACAAGGTTACTCAATGGAGAGCTACAGCCAGAATGCTGCATACAATTGCAGAATTGCGCAATGTACCAGCTTACAGAAAAAAATGCCAAGAACTTTGTTAATTTACAAAGCAGCACAAGAAACAGCAAAGGTGCCACATTTCGTCAAAGAGAATAACATTTTATGGCATGCCAGATAAACACATGCATAATGGCTAATCCTAAATACTCTATCAAAAAGTTTTCATTGCTGAGTGATGCTTCTGCACATTAGTAACTGTGCTCAATAGCAGAAAAAAATATCTGAGGTTGGACACAGCAATTCATGCCTCTGATCTCAGCACTTGGGAGTCCCAGAGAGGATCGCTTTAGCACAAGAGCTCAATAGTGACCTGGACAACATAGTGAGACCCTGTCTCTACAAAAAAAAAAAAAAAAAAAAGCCAGACACAATAGCTCACATCTTGTAATCCCAGTACTCTGGGAGGCTGAGGCAAGAACATCAATTGAGTTCAGGAGTTCAAGACTAGCCTGGGCAACACAACAAGACACCCCTCTCTACAAAAAAAAATTATCCAGGAATGGTGGTACACCTGCAGTCCCACTACTTGGAAGGCTGAGGCAGAAGGATCACCCGAGCCCAGGAGATTGAGGCTGCAGTGAGCTATGATCATACTACTGCACTCCAGCCTTAGTGACAGAGCAAAATTCTATCTCAAATCAAAATAAATAAATTCTGAACATGGTATCTTGGAAGAGCACTGACTGTTTGCAAACTACCTAAAGAAATGCCTAATGATAAATGGCATGTACCCAGGAGGCGGAGCTTGCAGTGAGCCGAGATGGGACCACCGCACTCCAGCCTGGGCGAGAGAGAGAGACTCCGGCTCAAAAAAAAAAAGGCCTAATGATAAAAGTAAAAATGCTGAAGAAAAACTTTGAAACAAAAAAGATATTATGGAAACACTGAATTTTGCATACTGATAGTGTAGCTAACAATGACCGCAAGATGTAAATTTACATTAAGAATTTATTTGGGGCCGGGCGCAGTGGCTCAAGCCTGTAATCCCAGCACTTTGGGAGGCCGAGGCGGGTGGATCACGAGGTCAGGAGATCGAGACCATCCCTGGCTAACATGGTGAAACCCCGTCTCTACTAAAAATACAAAAAACTAGCCGGGCGTGGTGGCGGGCGCCTGTAGTCCCAGCTACTCAGAGGCTGAGGCAGGAGAATGGCGTGAACCCAGGAGGCGGAGCTTGCAGTGAGCCGAGATCGCGCCACTGCACCCCAGCCTGGGCGACACAGCGAGACTCCGTCTCAAAAAAAAAAAAAAAAAAAGAATTTATTTGGAACCAGGCGCAGTGGCTCACATCTGTAATCCCAGCACTTGGTGATGCGAAGATTGCTTGAGCCCAGAAGTTCATTTAAAAATAAAAATAAATTCATTTGGAAAACTCTGATGATCTAGTAAAACATTTCACAGAGGATCTTTCATATATAAAATCATGCATATAGATATGATACATATTAATCCCAAACTAAATGTTATCAAAATAATAAATCTAAGACTAAACATTTAGTATCATCAAAGAAATACTATGAGAATATCATTATCTTCTATTTCATACAAAAGTGCACTGACTTCCAGAGAACAAATTCTGCTAAACTTTATGAATTAAAAGTAGAATTCAAACAGCTTGGGAGGAATAATTCTCATCTTGCAGATTTGTTTAACACTAGTTATTGACTGTAAAACATGGCTTTACTAACTGGCACCCTGCTATCCGATTAACTTATATGAAGCAGTCCTTAAAATTTTTGACAATTCACATACACTGCCAGGGGCGGTGGCTCACACCTATAATCCCAACACTTTGGGAGGCCAAGGCGGGTGGATCATTTGAGGTCAGGAGTTGGAACCAGCCTGGTCAACATGGTGAAAGTCCATCTCTAGTAAAAGTACAAAAATTAGCCAGGTGTGGTGGCGGGCACCTATAATCCCAGCTACTCAGGAGGCTGAGGCAGAAGAATTGCTTGAGCCCAAGAAGCGGAGGTTGCAGTGAGCAGAGTCACGCCATTGCACTCCAGGACGACAGAGCAAGACTCTGTCTTTAAAAAAAAAAAAAAAACAAAAACCAACAAAGCAAAACAAAACAAAACAAAAAAACATATACTGACAAACTTTATGGATTCAGACTGTGGAAACATGAAGCTGAAAATGAGTCACTAAGTGAGTCAGTGCTATCGTCTGAATTCAAAAAGAGAATCATTAAAAGTAGGTAGAAGGGGGAAGAGGTA